>NW_025920266.1:0-355641 GCF_902686445.1 Sciurus carolinensis | reverse complement strand
TCTGGATGCAGGGACTCACACAAGAGATTTCATGAAGCAGAAGAGCAGAGTGTCTGCCCTTGAGGGAGATGGAGAGGGAGAGGGAGAGGGAGGTAGAGGTCATTAGGTACAAGAAAAGGTTAAACTGGGGTCACAGAAAGTCCTGAGTGTCCCACACACTCTCTAAGGCCTTAATAGCAAAAACAGGTGTGCCTGCCCCTCCTCCTAGATCATTATGACATCACAAACTGTATGAGAGTTAAGGAGAAAGGCTGGGCAGGGCACCCACAAACTGCTGGACACTGTTCCCAGGCCACCATGGAGAAAGGAAACTGGGGAACACAGGAGGCATAGAAGATCTCATAAGGCCACAGATCAGCACCAAGGTCATATCAGAAGAGGGAACAATAGGAGAAGAGTGATTGCTACATTCATGTGAGTACTAAGGATATGAAATGTCCTGTGAGCCAGACCTTCAAGCCAGCAGTACTCAGTGTCCTGTGCCCTGTAGTTGAGCACTCTTCACCTAAGAGTTCTTAGCCTTCTAAGATGAATGTTTAAGCTCCTCTCACACATTATTTTTCAGCATCTCCTGTGTCACCTGGGAGAATGCCCCTCTCCCACCAGTGCTCAATCTTTTCTGGTTCCTGTCCTTAATCTCCCTTCCCCAGCCTTACTCAGTTTCTTCTGAGTCCTGTGGGTTAGTGCCACTCTTCCACTAGTGCTCAGTCCCCTCTGGGTATTGTGGGTAGATATATTTCACCTGCAAGTGCTAACTCTCCTATGGCCCTGGGCAACCTAGTTCCTTTATTGAATTCTCTGGGTGAGCCACTTTCCTGCTAATGTCAGTACACCATCTCTGACCTTTTCTGTGAGTCCAGGACAACATAAATTTGGAAACATGGAAAGATGTGGATATTCCCTCTTTCCAAAAACCTCAATACCCCTTTGATGATGCCATGCAGATAGGTTCCTCATCAATGCCTGAAAATACAAGATAATTTTAATCAATGTCAATTCTCCAAACACTGCGGACCTCATTCCACCACTAATGGTGTACAACTTCCATACCATTTTTCAACTATCTGATCTCTTATAAGTGATGTAGCATGCAAGTATTTCTGCCATCTCTCTGGACAGTGGATGCAAAGCATATATTTCAGTTTTTTTCAGGACCTTCACTTATATGACAATGAATACACTCTTTTGACAAAAGAAAAAACTTTCTAAGATTTCTGGATCAGGCACAATGCACACCCTAAAGGTAAAGTGTGAAATGTCCCCAAGAAAAATTTTTCATCATAATGGAGGACTTCTTTAGACCTTTTAAATTGCACCATTTCTACCATTCCTCATCATACTGAGACACTGCCCAGAGGGCCACTCTTGAAAAGGATTCCAAATTCTGACATCTGTAGGAGTTAAACCCTCTCCCAAAAGAGCTCTTCCTCCTCTCCATCCTGTCAAGGACCCATCATTTAACTTGGCTCAGTCTTCTCTGGGTTCTAACATAAAACTATTCTCAACCAGCACTATTTAGGTTCTTTGAAGTACTCTGGAAGAGATCCCTTCTCCCACCAGTCCCGTGTCTTTTCTGTGTCCTGCCCTAAATTTATCCTTGCCCACCATTGCACATGGTCCTCTGAGTCCTGTTTCCCTTAGTGAACACTCTGGTGGAGTCCATTTCCTGCTAATATCAGTACAACATCTCAGGCCTTATGTGTGTTTCCAGGCCAATGTGACTATAGAAACTTGCAGAGATGAGGATGCTTCCTATTTCCAATAAACTCAATAGGACTTTAGAACTGCCATGCAGAGAGACTCCTCACACTTGCATAAAAATCAAAGATAATTTCAATGAATGTCAATTCATAGAGCACTAAAGACCTAGTTCCACCCTCATTGTACACCATTTCCTAACCTTTGCTCAAGTGGCTGATTTCTTATGGGTGATGTATGCTCAGGATTTATGACAACTTTCTGAACAGTGGATGGAAAACATATATAGAAGTATTTCAAGGATCTCCTCTGATATGTCACTGGATGCTCTCTTTTGACAAGACAGGATATTTCCTAGGACCTCTGGATCAGGTACAATGCATACCTTCAAGTGTCAGTGTGAAATGTGGCTGAGGAAAACTTTTCCAACATCAAGGAGAAATTCTTCACAACTTTGAAGAAACGCTAATGTCCCACAACCCCTGAAGTAACTGAGAATATTACTCTTGAAAAGTGTTCCAGGACTGTTAGTCACCTTGATGAGTAACTCTCTTACAGCAGAGGTCAGTCTCCTCTGGTACTTGTGGTCATGCGCACCTCATCTAACTATATTCAGGCTTCTTTGTGTACTGCACTAAATCTGCCCACTACCTCCATTGCTCAGGTTCATCTGAGTCGTAGAGTTGAGCACACATCTCCCACCATTGCTGTCTTCTCTGGGTCCTTCCCTAAATCTCCCCTCACCCATCACCATCATTCATTATGGTACTCTGATTACTGGGGATGAGTGCCCCTCACGAACAAGTTCTCGGACTCCACTGGGTCCTCTTGGTGATAAACCCTCTCCTAACATTGCTCAGCCTCTTGTTTCATCCTCTAAGTTCACCTAACCTTTCATTACTCAGTTTATTCTCAACCTTTTGGGTTAGTGCAAGTCACCTATTAGTGCTCAGTCTCCTATGTTTCCTTTTTCTGCATTCTCTAACCATTCCTTGCTCATTCTACTCTGGGTCCTGTGGGTAAATGCCCCTCTCTTGACAGTGTTAAGTATTATCTGGGTCTTGTCTTTAATCTCCCTTCACACTCTATTGCTCAGAGTCATCTGTGTCCTGTGGGTGAGAATCCCATTCCCACTAGTGCTCAATTTCCTCTGGGTATTATGAGTATACAAATTTCTACTATGAGTGCTCACTCTCCAATGAGTCCTAGGCAACCTGGTTCCATAGTGAACTCTCTGGGTGAGCCCCTTTTCTTCTAATGTCAGTACACCATCTCCAGCCTTACCTGCATATCTAGGCTAATATGAGAGTGGGATCTTGGAGAGATGAGGATATGTCCTCTTTCCAAGACCCTTAATAGACCTTTGCAGATAGGATCCTCGCCAAAGCTTGAAAACACAAGACAATTTATATGGATGTTAATTGGAAAAGAACTGAGGACCTCATTCCACCAACTGCACACATTTACTCAAGGGGCTGAGCTCTTATGAGTAATGTAGCATGTTCAGGATTTTTAAAATTTCTCTGAGCAGTGGATGGAAGCATATATTTCAGTATTTTTAGGATCTTCTCTGATAGGTCACTGGCTACTCTCATTTGACAAGACAGAAAAACCTCCTAAGAATGCTGACTCATGAATAATGCACACGTTCATGGGACAGTGTGAAATGTGACTAAGAACAACTGTCCATCATCATGGGGGAGTTCTTCAGACCTTTGAAATAGGACCATTACCACCAATCTGAGATCACTGATACAATGGCACAAGGAATAATCTTGAAAAGTTTCCAAATCTCTGAGTAGGTGGGAACTGCTCTTCCAAAAATCTCCATCTCCTCTGCAAACTGTAGTTAGGCACCCCTCATCTATCTTTGGTCTGTTTTCTTTAGGTTCTGCCCTAACCCTCCTCTCAATCATCATTGCTTGGCATCTTCTGAATCTTCTGAGTGAGCACCCATCTCCCACCAGTGCTCAGTCTTCTCTTTGGTCCTGCCCTAATCTCTTCTCATCCATCATTGCTCAGGACAATCTCAGTTCTGTGGGTGAGCGTCCCTCACCAATTAGTGCTCTGATTCCACTGGGAACTCATGGTGCTAGCCCCTCCTAACATGACTGTGTCTTCTTTGCTTAAGCTGCTCCATTTACCTAACCTGTCTTTACTATGTCCCCTTGTGTCCTGTGAGTGAGCTCACATCACATAAAACATCTAAGTATCCTCAGTTTCCTTTGTCCAAGTTCCCTAACCATTCCATGCTCAATCATTTCTGGGTCCTATTGGTGAGTGCCCTTCAACTTAGAGTGTTCAGTCTTCTTTCTTTTTCCAGGTTCTCCAAGATAATCCTTCTCAGACTCCTCTGGGTTCTGTGGGTGAGTGACACTCATCTGACAGTTCTCAGTCTTCTCAGGGTCCTGTCCATCACACACCATGGCTTAGGATCATCTGAATCCTGTGGTGAGGGCCCCTTGAACACAGGTGCCCAGTTTTCCCTGAATATTGTTTTGGAGTACCCCTTACCTTCCAGCACTACTACTTCTCTGTGTCCTCCGGGGAGTGCCTCTCATTCAGCACTGCTTGGTATACTCTAGGACACCTGGTTTAGCACCCCTCACCCAGAAGTTCTCAGTCCATGGCATGTGCTAAATTCCTGTAACCAATCTTATCTCAACCTACTCTGGATTATGGTTGTGACCCTAGATAGCCTAACATGGCTCAGTCTTTTCTGGGTTCTGTCTTCACCACATGTACTCAAACATTTCTCAGGGTATTCTGAGTCCTGTGGGTGAGCACACCTATCCCACCAGTGTTCAGTCTTCTCTGTCCTGTCTTAATTTTACCCCTGCATCATTGTTAAGTGTCCTTTGAGTCCTCTGGTTAAGTGCCCCTCTCCAACTAGTTCTCAGTCTTCTCTGGGTCCTGCCCTAAATCTTCCTTTATCTATGTATTCTCAAGGTTCTCTAAGTCCTATGGGTGAGAGCCCCTCATTTACTAGTGCTCTGATTCCACTGGATGCTCTTCGCAATAGGTTTTCTTCTGACATGGCTCAGTCTTCATTTTTTAAGCAACTAAATTTGCCTAACCTGTCCTTACTCAGTCTCCTTTGGTCCTGTGAGTGAGTGCCCCCCACCTAAGAGTTCTCAGTCCTCTTTCTTTCTTTTTTCTGCTTTCCCTAACAATTCCTCATTCTTTCCTTGGTCCTTTTGTGAGCACCCCTCAATTTAGAGTGCTCACTCTTCTATATGTCCTGTTCCAGGCTCCCAAATGAAAACCTTGCTCAAGCTTCTCTAGTTCCTGTGTGTGAGCACACCTCTCCTGACAGTGTTCAGTCTTCTCTAGGTCCTATACTTAATCTCACTTCATAAATCAATGCTTAGTGTCATCTGAATTTTGTGGTGAACACCACTCACACACAGGTGTGCAGTTTTCCCCGAAATTTATTTTGGGGTCCCCTTATCTTACAGTACTCTCTCCTACATTTCCTTTGGGTGAGCTTCCCTTATCCAGCAGTGTTCAGTACACTCTGGATCTTTGGTGAATGCCCCTCACCCAGCAAAGCTCAGTGTTCTCTGTGCCATTTGCAAAGTTCCCCTAATCAGTCTTAGCCTGCTCTGGAGTATGATCATAGGTAGTCTAACATTGCTTAACCTTTTCTGAATTTTCTCTTAACCTCACCTACCCCAACATTGCTAATGGTCTTCAGAGTCCTCTGGGTGAGTGCCCCTCCCCCACCAGTGCTCAGTCTTCTTAGGGTCCCATCCTAAATCCCCCTTTATCCATAAATCCCCCTTTATGCTCAGTGTAATCAGTCCTGTGCATGATTGCCCCTCTCCTAACATTGCTCAGGCTTCTCTGTTTAAATTCAGTCATTTATTAAAACTAACCAGCAACTTATTCAGGTTAGCTATCAGGGAATGTACTGCCGATCTTCCTTTCTCTAAATGTTTAAATCAGTTGAACTCAGGGGCAGTTTCAGCACTGTGGCTCTGGACTGGTGGAACTGACTGTGAAGGCACTAGAAGAAGGAAAAGGTGCAGAGTGTTCCAGAGGCAATTTGCAGTCCCTTCTTGCTGAGCAGCCTGCACTTCTGTGGTGATTATAGCCCCCAGCCCTGGAAATCGACTCTCATGACAAACAAACAAAATTTGAACATCTTTTAATTTCTAGGGAGATCAGCTGGGGCAAGGTGCAGAAGGCATTTGGTGTACACCCCTGTCATGCAGTCCCCTATTTACTGCACCCCCCTGAATTATATGCATTCACACAGCATCACAACTTACTCTACAGCAGGGGGTGATTTGCTCAGTCAGCCAGAGTGCACCATTGCCGGGATTCAGCCCTAGCAGGAGTCCATGGGTTCCACACTGGTAATGGGGCATGGGGAGACAGCGTCAGTGATGGATGGAGAATGAAAGACACAGACTCTAGTTCTGGTGCAATCAATCCCATTTATTCTGGGGAAGGCTGGGTTTATATACACTTTTCTTCCGGCTATAATGGCAGTCTTGTGGTTAATATTAAAGAAGTTTCCAAAGCATAGGCAGAAAACAGCAACCTTACAGATTATCCTTACCTAATCACAATTATTTTAAGAATATCTAACTATGTCAATGAGCTAATACAATGTTTATTTCCTTAATATCTAAACTCTATGTGACCTAAGACTATTCTTATTATTCTCACTATTAAAGTGATAGACAAGCAATCTCATGTGACCTTCTCTACTAGATCCATCTGGTTAATACCTAAATTGCTGAGTTAAGGGTTACAGGAGGGCAGTGGTCCCAATGGTTATTGTGTACCAATGTTTATTACAGGGGTGACCTATTCTTTGTAGGAAGGAAGGAATATTGTGAAACCTTATTTTTTTACCTCACCACCACACATAAACAAAACCATTGTTAGAATTTAACCAGCCTGTTGGAGACAAAGGCAGATCCATAACTATTTTCTCCAGAGGCTTTCAGGGACTCATTGCACAGTTGCAAAATTATTTTTGACTTTGTTAGTGGTAAAGATCCATTGTTTTTCAGATTGTAGGTAATATTTTCTGGAATTTTTGTTATATTCCCCTCAGTCCCCTTAAGCAATCTATTCAGATTGAAATGAGTTATATATTATCAGAAAAACACAGCAAAAAAAAAAAAAAAAAAAAGAACACCATGCTCTGGAGCAAAACATCCAGCAATTCCTTTTAGGATGAGCCTTTGCAAACATCCTCCAGAGGATCTTTGTCAAGCACTGCATGGAATTCCAGATGCCCCCGCACACCATGCAGCACACTTCTAGGCTACCAGCTTGGGCCAAAATGAGTCCAAAGATGGAAGTAAGAATGGGTTTAGGAAGTCACCCTTGACTGTGCACATGCTCTTGCAGCCTGGGAACATGTCTTCCACCTGACCCCAGGTCAGTGGTCCCTTTTGCAGAGTGAGGGTCCTCCAATCCTACAGAAATATGCTGGCAACAATGAGAAGGTGGTGTAAAAATGTTGAAGTCCACAGTCTGTGACTGGTAGGTCGAATGAAGGTAATGACCTGTGTCCTTCAATGGCAGGTGGTGTATTTATAAAGGGTAGACTGTGAGGCAGTTTGATATTTTATCAATTCCCAAAATTTTTAGCCTCAACATGTGAAGATCTCACTCCAATCACAGGTAGTTCACCCACTCCTGTTTGTAAAACCAAATCTCCTTCCTAACTCTGCCTCTCCTAGACATTCTAGGGGAGTTCAAAGCCTGCTTCCTTCACTAACCTTCTTCAATATCCAGTGTGAATCTGCATAGAATGCAATGCTGGAGTGTGTGCTTGAGAGTAGTGAACTGCTAACATTGTACAGAGGGTAATCATCACCAAAAATCTGGCTTTTAAATTTCTGGCTTGGATGGGTTTCAGGATTCCCATAGATATTTCCCAGGGATGAAAATATTCTTCATAGGAAATGGCATATAACTTATGCACACACTTCTGTACACTTTAAACCATCTCTAGATTGCCTATAATACTCAGTACAATGTAAATGTTCTGCAAAATGTTAGAAAGTAAGACCAAAAAGAATGTATGTGTTTATTTAGTATAGATGGACTCTGTGAATATTATCATCTAAGTTTGTTTTAATATGAGGTTGTGAAACCTGCAGATTCAGAGGGTTACCTACACCCTAAACCCCATAGAGACATAATGTCTAAATATTAAAAGTTAGTTAAATCAGGAGGGGTCACCCCAGTCTAAGGAAGTAGGGCTAAATTTCCTCTCACCTTTGTGCTATGGGTGAGGCAGTGTACTTTTACCATGTAAATGACATAATAAAAAATTGCTGAAAATAGGTGGGGCTATCTATTTCATTTGCCTTATAAGGTCACATATTCCACATAAAATATTGAGGTTAAAGTGAATAAGAATATGTAAGATAAAGCTGGACATTCTTTAGATTTCTGTAAGTGAAGCTTAATGGACAATTCTGGTGGGAGTTCAGTATTGATATAGGATCATGATCAGTGAAGACAGAGCTCAAGTGGGTTCAGAATAGCTGAATTCTATGGGTAGTTGAAATAGAGGCCATTTGTGTTATGCTCTGGCTGTGAAGTGGTCTGCATTTTGCCTGTGACTGGAGGATTTCTATGAGGCTTATTTTGGAAGCAATGGACTTCTTATTCTGGTGGAAGAAATGTGTAGGCAGCATAGCATTTAGGATGTGGAAAATATATTGTGAATTCTTTTAGCTAATTTTATTGTGATAATCAGAAGGAAAACACAGAGCAGGCAGATTTTAAAAATATGGATTTCAGAGGTAAGATTTAAATTAGGTATAAAAATGTTGCAGTTGATAAAGATATTACTGCCACTGAAGGAATGCTAAAAACTATGCCTAAAACTGGTGAGAAAGGTGACTTGAAGGCATCTCAAGATTCAGAAAGGCCACCTCCATCTCAAGCTCAAGGGAGTGGAATTTAAATTCTCTTGAGAAAGGACCAGTGTGGTACCCTTCTTGCACAAGGGAGCCTAGGAAGTTTTTTCCATGTGCTCAGCCACTGACACCTTCAGTGACTGTTTCAGTAAGGGCCCAGGAAGTTCAGGCTACTGTTCAAAGTGGAAGTAAATTTTGGAATCAACCACAAGTTCCTAGTTGTGGAGGAATGCAGAATGCTGGAGGGAGGGGTCAGGGAAACTTCCACCAATATTTCAAAGGGAGATCTTGGAGACCAGGCAATGTCAAGCACAGTTGGAATCCCTGCAGACAGCCCCTGAGAAGATAAACTGTGAAGATGTCAGAAGATAGTTGAAGCTATAGTGGAGATCTATGAGATTAAAAAATGCCAGAAACATGGGATCTTGTCATAGAAAACTGCAGGAATAGAACAGTGAAAAGCCAACTGGAATGTCACTCGAACTGCAAAATACAAAGCCACAGGCATGTAGCTACACAAGCTCTTTGGAGAAAATATCAGAATGCCATGTGGCCAAGGTTCTGGAAATGGAGATAGAGGACCTGCTTATTCAACTGGATTTCAGTTCTGCTTTGGTCCCATTTCTTCTTTCTATGCCCATATTTTTGTAAATGGAACTGTTTACTCAGTACATTTATACATTGGATATTTGTAAATTCCTTTTACTTTTTTATTGTAAACAAATGGGATACTTGTTGTTTCTCTGTACATGGAGTAAAGGCATACCATTTGTGTAATCATAAATTTACATAGGGTAATAATTTACATAGGGTTATAATTTACACAAGGTAATGTTGTTTGATTGATTCTGTTATTTTTTCCTTCCCCCACTCCTCCCACTCCTCTTTTCTCATTATACAGTCTTTCCTTCCTCCATTTTTGCCCCCCTCCCTAACCCTAACTTTAACCCTAACAATAACCCCTCGCACCCCCCATTATGTGTCATCATTCGCTTATCAGTGAGATAATTCATCCTTTGGTTTTTTGAGATTGGCTTATCTCACTTAGCATGATATTCTCCAATTTCATCCATTTGCCTGCAAGTGCCAAAATTTTATCATTCTTTATGGCCGAGTAATATTCCATTGTATATATATACCACAATTTCTTTATCCATTCATCAATTGTAGGGCATCTAGGTTGGTTCCACAATCTGGCTATTGGGAATTGAGCAGCTATAAACATCGATGTGGCTGTATCTCAGTATTATGCTGATATTAAGTCCTTTGGGTATAGGCCAAGGAGTGGGATAGCTGGGTCAAATGGTTGTCCCATTCCAAGTTTTCTAAGGAATCTCCATACTGCTTTCCAGAGTGGCTGCACTAATTTGCAACCCCACCAGCAATGTATGAGTGTTCCTTTTTCACCACATCCTCGCCAACACCTGTTGTTGCTTGTATTCTTGATAATCGCCATTCTAATTGGGGTGAGATGAAATCTTAGGGTGGTTTTGAATTGCATTTATCTTATTACTAGAGATGTGGAACATTTTTTCATATGTTTGTTGATTGTTTGTAGATCTTCTTCTGTGAAGTGTCTGTTCATTTCTTTAGCCCATTTGTCGATTAGGTTATTTGTATTCTTGGTGTAGAATTTTTTGTGTTCTTTATAGATTCTAGAGATTGGTGCTCTATCTGAAGTATGATTGGCAAAGATTTTCTCCCACTCTGTAGGCTCTTTCCTTTGCATTGCTGAAAATTTCCTTTGCTGAGAGAAAACTTTTTAGTTTGAATCCATCCCAATTATTGATTCTTGCTTTTATTTCTTGTGCTATGGGTCCTTTTATTTTACAGGAGCTCACAACGTGGAATTGCCTTGAGCTTCAAAGACATTTGACTTGAATTTGAGTATTCTTGGAACTCTTGGGACTATGGGGACTCTTGGAAATTAACTAAATGTATTTTGCATTCAGATGACTGTGAGTTTTGGGGGACCATGGGTCAAATATGATGGTTTGGATGTGAGGTATCCTCCAAAAGTCGACATGTGAGACAATGCAAGAAGGTTCAGAGGAGAAATTATTGAGTTTTGAGAGTCTTAATCTGTGATCTAATCTTCTAATGGGGATTAATTTAGTGGTAACTGAAGTGGTAGGGTGTAGCTGGAGGAGACTGAAATTGGAATGTGGCTTTGGAGTACATATTTTTTATCTGGAGAATGGAGACTCTCTCTCTCTCTCTGCTTTCTGATAGCAATGTGGGATGTTTGCCTCTGCCACACTCAAACCACGAGGAATGGATCCATTCTTCTATGGACTTAAACCTCTGAAATCATGAGCACTCAAATAAATTTTTCCTCCTGTTCAATTGTTCTAGTCAGATCTAGTCACAGGAGCAAAATAGCTGAGCAAAACAATCATGTATATAATAGTACTTGACAAATCCTAGAATTATTTACATAAGATTTATTATGTACTAAGTAAATTATTACTATGGAAATAGCAACAAAATAACATACATGCTTTCTGAAAGAGATAGACACTTGTTCTTTTCATCTTGAGGTATATTTTTTAAGTGCTTTACATATTTGTTTCCTCTGAGAAACTCTGAGTTTGGGCAGGCATGGTCATGTGCACCTGTAATTTCAGCTACTCAAAAGGATAATGAAGGAGAATGAAAAGTTTGAGATGAGCTTTGACCATTTATTAAAACTGTGCCTCAGAAAAAAATAATAATAATAAGGTGTGTTATATGTAGCTCAGTGGTAAATCAGTAAATTGTCCATGGGATCAATACATAGTACAAAACAATATAAACAAAAACCACTGACTACTTTATTTGACTACTTTATTCACACTATAGTGGGTACTTTCTCATTTAAACTGTATCAATAAATTTTGGTAGAAGAAAAACCTGAGCTCCATGACTTCAACCTGAAACTAATCTTGAGGCTAAAAACTGAGGTCCATGAAGGTCCATGTGTTCTGATGTTTTGATGCATTAGAGGCAGGTTTTCAAGAGGTAGATTTGAATTGAAGATAATCACTCCTAAGAAAGAAGACCAGAAAAGAAGAAGCATATGTAGCTGTTTTTTGGGTTTGTTCCATGTCAGAATTTGCATTTTCTTTCCAAAATACAATGCATTTTTACCTTGCAAACTTTTACTTCCTACATTTATTTTTGTGTTAACAGGTTTCAAACTACTTTATTTCCTTTTCATAATAGTTAATTTGTATTCCTTTATATTAGGAGCTTCCCCTCAATTTTTAGACTTCAGTTTTATTCATGTGATGAATTCATGACCTGTAATTTTGAGCATATATTCTTTTTGACATGTGAATGTGTTAGTGCCCTAGATTTGCATTGGTGTTATTGTTGAGTGATTAAATATTGATAAAGAAGTAAATCATACTTCCTTTTTCACATTTCTTCTGGATGCTCTATCCAGATGAAATCAATAATTAATAAAATGCATATTAAAAAGAAGGTTGCGGGGCCAGATGGCGGACTAGAGGGCGGCTGCATTTCACGCTGCTCCAGGATGCAAGATTCAAAAGAGGAGATAGTGAGAGACTTGGGACCAACTCAAAGCTGCCGGGTGAGTCTCTCCTGTTGGGGAGGCGTCCCGGATGGGGCAGTAGCCCTGGAACGCAGGGAATTTGTGAAGTGCAGTTGCTCGGCGAGACATCCCTCCCCCCACTGGAGCGGTAAACACGGACAACTGGGATCATCGTAGGGGCGGCTCAGCATAGCGCTTGGACTCGAGCAGCCGCTGGGGCTCCGGGTGGCTGCCTGGGGAGGAGCTGCGTGGCGAGCTGTTTGGACCCAGAGTGACCACTTCCGAACACCGGGGGATTCCCCGGAGGAGGAGGAGAGGCCCGGCGGGTCGCTTGGGTCTCGGAGTGACTGCATCAGAGCCACGGGCGGTTGCCAGAGGAGGAGCTGCGTGGTGAGCTGTTTGAACTCAGAGTGGGCGCTCCTGAGCGCCGGGGGAATGCCTGGAGGAAGAGGAGGAGCGCGGCGGGTCGCTTGGGTCTCGGAGTGACTGCATCAGAGCCACGGGCGGTTGCCAGAGGAGGAGCTGCGTGGTGAGCTGTTTGAACTCAGAGTGGGCGCTCCTGAGCGCCGGGGGAATGCCTGGAGGAAGAGGAGGAGCGCGGCGGGACGCTTGGTCTCGGAGTGATTGCATCAGAACCACAGGCGGTTGCCAGAAGAGGAGCTGCGTGGTAAACTGTTTGAACCCAGAGCGAGCGCTCCTGAGTGCCGGGAGGTTGCCCGGAGGAGGAGGAGGAGCGCGGCGTGTTGCTTGACCTGGGAGTGGCTGCATCAGAGCTGCGGGCGGTTGCCAAAGGAGGAGCTGCGTGACGAGCTGTTTGAACTCGGAGCAGCTGCTCCAGAACACTGGTGGCCTGCCTGGAGGAGGAGAGCGGTGGGACGCTTAGCCTGGGAGTGACTGCATCAGAACCACAGGCGGTTGCCAGAGGAGGAGGCGAGTGGTGAGCTGATTGGACTAAAAGCAACCGCTCCTGAACACCGGTGGCCTGCCTGGAGGAGGAGCGTGGTGAGTCACCTGGTCTCGGAGCCACCGTTCCTGAACACCTGGGGGGCTACCCCAAGGAGGAGGAGGAGGAACAGGGCGGGTCACTTGGACTTGGAGTGACTGCCTAGGGCTACGGGTGGTTGGCGGGAGGAGGAGACCCGAAGTGAGTTGTTTGGATTCCTAGTGACTGCGTCGGAAACCGGGCGGCTGTCCGGAGGAGGAGGTGTGTGGCGGGTCTCTGTGTCTCCGAGCTATTGTACGGGGCTCCAGGTGGTGGCTCAGGGGAGGGGCTGCATAGCCAGGCGATTGGTGCAGAGCAGGGTCCCAGGAGCTAGGTGGCTTCTTGCTGGAAGAGCCGCACAGAGACACGCCTAGGGGCGGAGCGAAGTTTCCAGGGCTGCGGGCAGATTCTCTGGGAGAGGCAGCCTAAGGAGACTCGCCTGCGAAGGGTGAGGCTCCCAGGCCCAGGACGTAGGTCCGGGCCCCTGGGATCGTTGCAGAAGAAGACAGCCCAGCCCAGGAGGTAGTTGTAGATTGAGGGGAACCTCTAGGAGGGCAACTGACTAGCGAGACGTCCCCACCGAGTGACTCTTCCCGGCCGGGGGAGGTTTTCCCACAGGGACGGTAAAGCCAGAGACATAGGCACAAACAGGCCTTGCCTCAGCCCACAGTCTACTTCCCCATTGGATGACCATTGGTCAACAAGTGGAGGCACCTCCGCCCACTAGCAGGGAATATACGCCACCTGAGGGTTACCACACCTAGAGAGGCAGCTTCTTCGTGGAGCTCTGCATTATCAACCTCCTCCAAGACTTCAGGCTACTGAAGGATAAGAGGGGATATACTAGCAATCTTCAGGGACATTATAAGTTGATAGAGGAAATCTGCAATATCTTAATGACCCACTGATCCCTGAACAATATGAGAAAACAAGGGAAGAAAATGCCCCAAACAAATCTAGATGTTACATCAATAAAATCCAATGACAGCATGGCAGAAGAAATGACAGAAAGGGAGTTCAGAATGTACATAATTAAAATGATTAGGGAAGCAAACGATGAGATGAAAGAGCAAATGCAGGCATTGAACGATCGCACCAATCGACAGTTAACAGAGCAAATTCAGGAAGCAAAAGATCATTTCAATAAAGAGTTAGAGATATTGAAAAAAAACAAACAGAAATCCTTGAAATGAAGGAAACAATAACCAAATTAAGAACTCCATAGAAAGCATAACCAATAGGATAGAACAGCTGGAAGACAGAACTTCAGATATTGAAGACAAAATATTTAACCTCGAAAACAAAGTTGAACAAACAGAGAAGATGGTGAGAAATCATGAACAGAATCTCCAAGAACTATGGGATATCATGAAAAGGCCAAATTTGAGAATTATTGGGATTGAGGAAGGTTAGAGAAACAAACCAAAGGAATGAACAATCTATTTGAAGAAATAATATCAGAAAATTTCCCAAATCTGAAGAATGAAATGGAAAATCAAGTCCAAGAGGCTTATAGGACTCCAAATACACAAAATTACAACAGACCCACACCAAGGCACATTATAATGAAAATACCTAACATACAAAATAAAGACAGAATTTTAAAGGCTGTGAGAGAAAAGAACCAAATTACATTCAGGGGGAAGCCAATACGGATATCAGCAGATTTTCAATCCAGACCCTAAAGCTAGAAGAGCCTGGAACAACATTTTCAAGCTCTGAAAGAAAATGGATGACAACCAAGAATCTTATACCCAGCAAAACTTACCTTCAAATTTGACGATGAAATAAGATCATTCCATGATAAACAAAAGCTAAAAGAATTTACAAAAAGAAAGCCAGCATTACAGAACATTCTCAGCAAAATATTTCATGAGGAAGAGATAAAAAACAAAGAAGCAAATCAGCAAAGGGAGGAATTATCCTAAAGGAACTGTCAAATAAAGGAGGAACCAAGATGTGTCAAAAATTTTAAATATGAACCAAATGACTGGGAATACAAATCATATCTCAATAATAACCCTGAATGTTAATGGCCTGAATTCATCAATCAAAAGACATAGACTGGCAGATTGGATTAAAAAGAAAGATCCAACAATATGTTGCCTGCAAGAGACTCACCTCATAGAAAGAGATACCCATAGACTAAAGGTGAAAGGATGGGGAAAAACATACCATGCACATGGGCTCAGCAAAAAAGCTGGAGTATCCATCCTCATTTCAGATAATGTGGACTTCAAGCCAATGTTAGTTAGAAGGGATAAAGAAGGACATTTCATACTGCTTAAGGGAAGCATAAATCAGCAAGATATAACAATCATAAACATCTATGCCCCAAACAGTGGCTCATCCATGTATGTAAACAAATCCTTCTCAATTTTAGAAACCAAATAGACCATAACACAATAATACTAGGTGATTTTAACACGCCTCTTTCACCACTGGACAGATCTTCCAAACAAAAATTGAACAAAGAAACCATAGATCTCAATAACACAATCAATAATTTAGACTTAACAGACATTTATAGAATATACCATCCAACCAAGAGCGAATACACTTCTTCTCAGCAGCACATGGATCCTTCTCTAAAATAGACCATATATTATGCCACAAAGCTAATGTCAGCAAATACAAGAAGATAGAGACACTACCTTGTATTCTATCAGATCATAATGGATTGAAGTTACAAATTAATGAAAGAGTAAAAAACAGAAACTACTCCAACACCTGGAGATTAAACAATATGCTACTATATGATGAATGGATAACAGAAGATATTAGGAAGGAAATTAAAAAATTCTTAGAGGTAAACGAGAACAAAGAAACAACATATCAAAATCTCTGGGACACTATGAAAGCGGTACTTAGAGGAAGATTTATTTCATGGAGCGCATTTAATAAAAGAAGTAAAACTAAAAAATAAATGACCTAACACTACAGCTCAAAGCCCTAGAAAAAGAAGAACAGACCAACACCAAAAGTAGTAGAAGACAGGAAATAGTTCAAACTGAGAGCTGAAATCAACGAAATTGAAACGAAAGAAACAATACAAAAAATTGACAAAATAAATAGTTGGTTCTTCGAAAAAATAAACAAAATTGATAAACCTTTAGCCACACTAACAAAGAGAAGACGAGAGAAAACCCAAATCACTAAAATTCGGAATGAACAAGGAAATATCACAACAGACACGACCGAAATACAAAACATAATTAGAAGCTATTTTGAAAACCTATACTCCAACAAAATAGAAAATTTCGAAGACATCAACAGGTTTCTAGAGACATATGAATTGCCTAAACTGAACGAGGAGGACATACACAATTTAAATAGACCAATTTCAAGTAATGAAATAGAAGAAGTCATCAAAAGCCTACCAACAAAGAAAAGTCCAGGACCAGATGGGTTCTCAGCCGAGTTCTACAAAACTTTTAAAGAAGAACTCATTCCAATACTTCTCAAAGTATTCCAGAAAATAGAAGAGGAGGGAACTCTCCCAAACTCATTCTATGAAGCCAATATTACCCTGATTCCTAAACCAGACAGAGACACATCGAGGAAAGAAAATTTCAGACCAATATCCTTAATGAACATCGACGCAAAAATTCTAAACAAAATTTTAGCAAATCGCATACAAAAACATATTAAAAAGATAGTGCACCATGATCAAGTGGGTTTCATCCCAGGGATGCAAGGTTGGTTCAACATCAGAAATCAATAAATGTCATTCACCATATCAATAGACTTAAAGTCAAGAACCACATGATTATTTCGATAGATGCAGAAAAAGCATTTGATAAAATACAGCACCCCTTCATGCTCAAAACACTAGAAAAAATAGGGATAGTGGGAACATTCCTTAACATTGTAAAGGCCATCTACGCTAAACCCATTGCTAATATCATTCTAAATGGTGAAAAACTGAAAGCATTCCCTCTAAAAACTGGAACAAGGCAGGGATGCCCTCTTTCACCACTTCTATTCAATATCGTCCTTGAAACTCTAGCCAGAGCAATTAGACAGACCAAAGAAATTAAAGGGATACGAATAGGAAAAGAAGAACTCAAACTATCCCTATTTGCTGATGATATGATGGTATACTTAGAGGAACCAGGAAATTCCACCAGAAAACTTTTAGATCTCATAAGTGAATTCAGTAAAGTAGCGGGATATAAGATCAATGCACATAAATCGAAGGCATTTTTATATATAAGCGATGAATCTTCAGAAAGAGAAATTAGGAAAACTACCCCATTCACAATAGCTTCGAAAAAAATAAAGTATTTGGGAATCAATCTCACAAAAGAGGTGAAAGACCTCTACAATGAGAACTACAGAACACTAAAGAAAGAAATTCAAGAAAACCTTAGAAGATGGAAAGATCTCCCATGTTCTTGGATAGGAAGAATTAATATTGTCAAAATGGCCATACTACCAAAAGTGCTATACAGATTCAATGCAATTCCAATTAAAATCCCAATGATGTACCTTACAGAAATAGAGCAAGCAATTATGAAATTCATCTGGAAGAATAAAAAACCCAGAATAGCTAAAGCAATCCTTGGCAGAAAGAGTGAAGCAGGGGGTATCGCAATACCAGATCTTCAACTCTACTACAAAGCAATAGTAACAAAAACGGCATGGTATTGGTACCAAATAGAAAGGTGGATCAATGGTACAGAATAGAGGACACGGACACAAACCCAAATAAATACAATTTTCTCATACTAGACAAAGGGGCCAAAAATATGCAATGGAGAAAAGATAGCCTCTTCAACAAATGGTGCTGGGAGAATTGGAAATCCATATGCAACAGAATGAAACTAAACCCATATCTCTCACCATGCACGAAACTAAACTCAAAATGGATTAAGGATCTCGGAATCAGACCAGAGACCTTGCATCTTATAGAAGAAAAAGTAGGTCCAGAGCTTCAACATGTCGGCTTAGGACCAGACTTCCTCAACAGGACTCCCATAGCACAAGAAATAAAAGCAAGAATTAATAACTGGGATAGATTCAAACTAAAAAGCTTTCTCTCAGCAAAGGAAACTATCAGCAATGCAAAGAAAGAGCCTACAGAGTGGGAGAAAATCTTTGCCAATCATACTTCAGATAGAGCGCTAATCTCCAGAATCTCTAAAGAACTCAAAAAACTCTACACCAAGAATGTAAATAATCCAATCGACAAATGGGCTAACGAAATGAATAGACACTTCACAGAAGAAGATATACAAGCAATCAACAAACATATGGAAAAATGTTCAACATCTCTAGTAATAAGAGAAATGCAAATCAAAACCACCCTAAGATTCCATCTCACCCCAATTAGAATGGCAATTATCAAGAATACAACCAACAACAGGTGTTGGCGAGGATGTGGGGAGAAAGGTACACTCTTACATTGCTGGTGGGCTGCAAATTAGTGCAGCCACTCTGGAAAGCAGTGTGGAGATTCCTTAGAAAACTTGGAATGGAAACACCATTTGACCCAGCTATCCCACTCCTTGGCCTATACCCAAAGGACTTAAAATCAGCATATTACAGAGATACAGCCACATCAATGTTCATAGCTGCTCAGTTCACAATAGCCAGATTGTGGAACCAACCTAGATGTCCTTCAATTGATGAATGGATAAAGAAATGTGGTATATATACAATGGAATATTACTCAGCCATAAAGAACGATAAAATTATGGCATTTGCAGGCAAATGGATGAAACTGGAGAATATCATGCTAAGTGAGATAAGCCAATCTCAAAAAACCAAAGGAAGAATGATATCGCTAATAAGTGGATGATGACACATAATGGGGGGTGGGAAGGGTTAGTGTTGGGGTTGGAGTTGGGTTTAGGGAGGGGGGCAGGAATGGAGGAAGGAAGGACTGTATAGATGGAGGGGAAGGGTGGGAGGGGAGGGGGGGAAGGGGAAAAAATGGCAGAATGAATCAAACAACATTACCCTATGTAGATTTATGATTACACAAATGGTATGCCTTTACGCCATGTACAGACAGAGAAACAACATGTATCCCATTTGTTTACAATTTTATAATAAAAAAAAAAGAGGGTTGCATTCATGTCTGTGGTAACATAAATATTTGAAAGAGAATAATTAGAAGAGATTCATCCTCCATTGCATTTTGGAAGGTCATATCTTGCTTTTCTTGGCCACTTTTTATCCTCTTGAGTCTTGGGAAGGCCTGTTTTCTCTCTTTGCTGCCTAGAGAGTTTAGCTTGAAAGTATCTCATTTGGAAAATTAGCCTGAAGTTGGAACATTGAGTCATGATTCTTATCAGACCCGGCAATGACTCTGAAGTCTCTGGAAACATCAATTCATCCATTTCTCACCTGCTTTCTCAAGGCAGTCACCACACCCATCCTGCCACCTCTACCCAGTCTCACTAGAGGAAACTTTCCAAAATTCTCAGCCAGCAATGCATCCTTCAGCTCTGTGAATGTCACAAGACTTTTATGGATGGGGATGAACCAGCTCAGCCCCAGAAATCAGATGGTGTGTTTCTGCCATGATTCCCTGTCCAACTCTGTGTTACCCTGACCATCAGTTTCACATGCTGCCCACCATGTGCTTAACAGGGCTGGGTCAGTCTAACATGGGAGATAGGTTAGGCAAGTGTTTTTTATTCCCCATGACTCCATCTGATCATGCATGATGGATTTGTCCTGCTCTACCTGGTATGGGCATTGCAGACTTTCATGGCCACAGAAGTTCCTTGCTATCCAGGTATATTCTGCCTTCTGGGCCTCTACTTCCTCTGAACTTTCCAGAGTCTTATGCCAAGCCATCATTTTGTGTCGGCACCTTCTTTCCCTCTCTTTACCTACCCTAGAAAGGCTGAGGCAAATGTAAATTGGGAAACTTTTCAACACTGCCACTGGTTTCAGTCCATCATTTCATTTACTACAGCAAACATGATCTCCACCATATTAATCTAGAGGATCAGTCTGAGGGGACTGGGAGAAAAAGTTGACATAGTGAGCAAGGAACAGATTTTAGCTAGAAACCCATGCTCTGAGAGTACATCTTTCTTCATCTTTCCCATCAATGACTTTGGATTTGACCTGTACCTCTCCCATGGGGCCAAAATTCTAAGAATTAATGGATCTTTTGCTAACAATTAATGGATCTTTCACTCAGTTTTACATGCCAATAATGGATGACATTAATCTTGAATCTTCCAGCATCTTTTTCATTAAATAAGCTTCACTTTCTCATAGTTTATATTAGAAAGATATACAATATACTACAGCAATATGGAAAAAAAATGAAGAAACTCACTCTCTGGAATAGTAAGTGTCTATTGAACTATGATTTTAGTACTTAAAAGTGTGAAACATACACAAATCAAGCTTCAAGTAAAACTTATATCCAAAGAAGATTGACATAATGTTTTACTTTTTATTTCATTTTGTTTCATTGTGGCCATGCTTATTGCAGCAGTGATGGTGTTCTATTATTTGTATTGACACTTTCTACCACATCTATCTTGCAGTTTCTTCTTAGTAAATTTAATAAGTATCTCTTTATCATTATCTCCTCAAAAATTTTCTAAATAATCTGTATAAACCAACAAGTATTATACAGAAACCCTTCTTTCTTTTGAATTTCTCTTTATATATGACTTTCTTTAGAGAAAATATACACTCCCCCCCTTTTTTTTTTTACTATATTGTCTTTGTAACTGGAGGTTAGAAGGAAAACATTTTTATGTTTTTATTTTATTCCTCCTCAAGCTCAAAGGCATACAAATTCTAACCTTTATATATTTTCAGTAAAAGAATTCTATTTCTAAATGCATTTAAATTCTAAAATATAGCTCAGAGATGATAATTGAAAACTATCAAAGAAAATACAAGACTCAGAAATTGTAGCTCTTTATATTCTGTTCTTCAATGTGTGTATCTCAGTACTTTCATGAAAAACAAAGCATCAACCCCAAGTTGATTTATAGTTTTACACAATTGAATATATTTACTTATAATTACATGAAAATTAGTCTGTTTTATTATATAAATAGTTGCCATTTTAATGTGTGTGCCAAAATGTATCATTTGATCATATTTATTTCATGGGCCTCTCAACTTGTTTCCAATACTCTTCTAAGTTACAGTAACTGTCAAGAACTGCTTTGAAAATTCTTTTTAATTTTACTTCTTTATGCTCCTTTTATGAATTATAGGCCAGGTAGACTTGCAAAAAGCCAGGCATAGCACTAATTGGATGTATGACAAAATTCCCTCAAAGAAAAAACTATTACCAATCTCAATAGATTATTTTGGATATATGAATTAAGATACGAAAAACTCTTGGAATGATATACATACATATTTTAAATGATCAAAAAGGATTCTTGGTGCTACTTATTATTGTAGTATATTGTAGCAAGATGCACTGGCCACTTAAAATATTTGAATACAAATTCATCAATATACTCTTCCTTTAGTGTTCTACCTCATTGCTATTCAAGAGGATTTCTTAGACCTGTAGCATTGGCATGACTAGAGGGCATGATATATATTCAAAAGCCCAAATCCCATGCCAGCACTTCTGAGTTCATCTTCATACTAGCAACATATCCAATCCATATTTTCCACTCCTTAAAATTTAGGAAGTAATCTTCTAACTCACTATAACTTTCTCACTTGAGAAATATAATTTATTTATAAAATATGAGTATAACTCCCAAATATATATTCTTATGTTTATCTTAATTTACATTTTATTTCACAAAAGTGTAGCATATACAGTATTTTTTACTTGGGTCATCCCCTTTCCTCAGAGTTATATATTAGGCAACCACATTTTGTTTAAAAATGATTTTATTGAATAACTGTTATACCTCATCTTTGGAGAGCCAGTTCTCCTGACTTTCATTGTGTCAAATTAAAAACACTCTCAATGATCACATGACCAATGTACCATTTATACACTTATTCTTATTTCAGGATTCATTGAAATTCAGGGATGTGCCCATTGATTTCTCTCAAGAGGAATGGCAATGCCTGGACAGAATTTATACACAGATGTGATATTGGAGAACTGCAGAAACCTGGTCTTTCTTGGTGAGTGAAACTTTCCTTAAGAATTCTTAAATCACTATAAATATTGAATGTCCTTCCTTTGTAGAATAATTTTGATAGTTTCTGCTGTGCATGAATATGTTTTAGATACTTATTTTCATGAAATATATTGGGAAATTTTTGATATAGACAAGAAAATATTAATTTTTTATGCTTACCCTCATTCTTTCTTGATAAGATATACACCCCTCACTTCAGAGTTGTCATATAATTCAATGGTATAAAATATTCTGAATTACACCTTAAGTTCCAATGTATTTCCTTGTCTTTGATTTGTTCCCTTTACATTTGATAGTTGAATGCTGTGCTCAAAATTTTTAGATTGAAATCTTTCTTATTCATTCTAATGGGCCTGTCAGAAGACAACATTTGTAGAAATAATTTCCCAGAATCTGGTATTACTCTAATGAACACTCTAGGCCATGAATAGCAGTGATTAAGGGGGAATTTCTAACACTCATTCCACTTTCAAATAAAAAATTTTCTCTCTCTGAGTCACCCCTTGTCACATTTCTGGACCTATGGAAAGAGCCATGGAAACCAATGAGACAAGAGACAGTAGCTATTTTTTTCAACTTCTTTTGCTGTTGTGACCAAGAGACCTTACAACATAATATTAAGGAGGAAAATTTATTTGGGGCTCATGGTTTCAGAGGTCTCAGTTTATAGAAAGCCAGCTCCATTCCTTGGGGCTTGACATGAGACAGAACATCATGCTGAAAGGGTTTGGTGGGGGGAGGTGGCTCATGTGATGATCAGATACTTGAGAGATATACACTCCATAGGCCAGATACAGATACAAAATAAATACCCTAGAGGTGTACCTGCAATAATCCACCCACTCCAGGCACATCCTACTGGACTGCAGTAACCTACTGCTCAGTTAATTCTACCAAAGGATTAATTTACTGATTGTGTTAATGCTCTCATACCCCAATGATTTCACAACTAAACCTTTTTGAATTGTCTCATGAATAAATTTGCTGTATTCTTCACAGCCAAACTGTAAGACTTGCCATATAGACACGTTGGTAGAAATGAAGAAAACCAAAATTTACTGATGATAGGTACACATTTCAAGGAGGAATCCACATATAAAATGTTAATTGAGAAGTTCTCATCCAACAGAAATAAATTGTCAGAAACCCAGTTGTATTTTTCTTACAATCATAGAAGGGCATGCTTTCCCTATGTTTAACATGTTTTCAAAATATTTTAGGTTCCTTCTATCCCTTAATGATCCCTCAGAATATTCAAAGAAAGAGATAAACTACTTCACTTTGCCTCTTAGGGTCTACATGTTTTGAAATCTCCTTATTGGCTTTGAAGATCCTTAGAAATCCTGTTCACATTTTTTAATGTCTCTAGTTTAAACCATTACAATATATTAATATCCTAAATCAGTTTATCTAATATGGTTTAAATATTTATTCACTCAAATTATCTCTTCAGGTCTTTTTATGAATTATTTTACTGGAAATTAGTTAATATTCTATGACATGTAATGAATGTTTCTTACTCTCAATGTATTTTCTTTGTAAGTGTACAGTCATGACTGAAAAATATTATAAAGAATGATTTTAAAAATAATATATATTTATTGATGATTCTATGGATAAACTTATTTATCTTCTTGTGTTCATTTGTGTGTCCTATTGTTTAGAATAATTTCTATATTCAGGAGTAGATTTCCTCCCATCATTGAATAATGTTTTTCTTTTTGTAATCTCTATATTATGATTGAATGTTCATTGTACTTTATATTTTGGAAAGATGTAAGTTGAAAGATGCATGAATCATGTGCCTATGATCAATTAAATTACAGGCTTCACTTGCTTTTATATATCTTAATCCTGTTTTTTTTATGACTGTATATTGTGTCTTGTTTCTTTACTCCATCTAAGTATTTGAGTAATCTGTCTAAATAAATATATGTAAACCTATGTACCTATACTGATTTTTAAGCTCAGGGGTGTTGTAATACTAAGCCAAATCCCTAGTCTCTTTTTATTTTTATTTTGAAATAGGTTCTTGTCAAGGTATTTGAATTGATTTCAAATTTGAAATTCTCCTTCCACCACCTTTGTGGCAGCTAGAATTATTGGCATGCTTATCAACTATTTATTGACAAAGCTGCTCTTTTGTCTATAATAAAAATTAGCATTTTAAAGAAGTTTAAAATATTTTTACAAATCTGTTTATCTTCAATGCATTTTTTTAATTTAAATGCAATTAGGCCACATAAAATTAATCTCACACTTTCCATATTTTAAGTATTGCTTAATAGTTTTAATTGTAATTATCTTGAAACATTTTTCTAGGTAGTTTACATCTCCCAAAATTAAAGTTAGATTTTCATGAAAAGAAAGTGTTAATTTGTCTCTCATCACCAACACCATTTTTTCTGTTCAGTAGGTTTGATTATGTTAGATGTCTCATATAAGTAGAATCATATAAGATTTGAATTTAAAAATGGTAATTTCAGTAACCATAAAGTCTTCAAGGTGAATGTATAGTATAGATGTCATGCACTTTCTCATCTTTTAAAGTTAAAAAAAAATTACATTGTTGTTTTCCAAATTGCCTTCATCCACTTATGTGAAAGAAAATTTTTCTTTCCCTGTTGGACCCTACTTGTTGAGGGCTATGCCATGTGGACTCGCCAAGATGCCACCTGGCAGCCAGCCAGAAGCTGTTTTGATCACATCAGCGGTACACATTCACAGGTGTTCCTGAGTGCTCCTGTTTGTGTCTACTCATGATTGGACAACTGGCTCCTCACCTGATCTCAACTGGCGTGGCCCCACCTTCCGCCTCCTGGAGGGAATATAAGCAGGCAGTAGGTAGAAGGCAAAGAGCAGCAGCTAGCAAAAAGAAGCAGAGAAGCCATTAGCAGAAAGGAAGAAGAAGAAGCAGCAAGCAGGTAGAAGCAGCAAGTAGGGGCAGTGGCAGAAGGCAGATTGAAGAGCAGAGAACTGAGAACACATCTTTAGGTTGCAGATCACAGATCACAGTACATGGGACACATCACTAAAGCACCTTAGGTAAATGCACCCTTAGTTCATGGGATGCAGGATGCACCTTTAAGAAGAAGCAGTAGAACTAAGAAGATACAGATGTCTGAAAGTGTAGTCTCTCTCTCTTACACAAAGCCTCTCTCTCTCTCTCTCCTCTCAAAGCAAGTAACCCTTATTTCCTCTCTCCTCTATAAACAAGCAAGCAAGGAAGGACATAGCTCAGAAATAGAAGTGGCTCACTTTCCAGTCCACCACCCATAAAGATCCACGCAAATTTTTGTTGCAGGTGGTGACAAATATCTGTGGATTTGGTACCACAAATATCCAGTGACACCTACTGTATAATTTAATGATTACAAATGTGTATCTTTTTCATGATTCATCAATATAAGTGAGGATTTACTCTCTATTCTGTTCAATATCTCAACTTGTCTAAGCTCATGTCAGTATTAATGTATTGAATACTGTAGGTTTTGTTATGATGTAAAATCATAAAACTATCCAAATTTATTTTAGTTTTGAATAGTTTTTAAATATTTGTAGGCACTTGGAATTACATGGAATTTAAAAAACTAATATCATTTAAAATTGTTTAAAAAATAATATCAGGATGTGATAGCTACTACCTGGAGTGTCTAAATCATTTGGGTATTATAGATAACTTCTAATTTTATCTTTGATTTCTTGAACAAGGCCATGTTGAGCAGTACACCATTGCCACATATAGTTGGAGTTTGAACGTCTCTTCTCCTTTTGATTTTTAATTTATTATAGTATGTTCAGAAAGCCATTTAAATATTGCCATTTCTTAAGATATTTTCTGTCTTTAAGCCAGTCAATCAAGAGTATTTCATGAGCTATTGAGAAGATTGAGTCTATAAGTCTAGTTGGTTTATAATTTTTTTGATATCTTCTAGACATTGTCTTTCTGCCTAGTTTTATTTTCTGTTACATTCCCTGGGAATTTGTGTCTCCAAATATTACTGTCTTACTATTTCTATCAATTATCTCTGCATTGTCTTAATATATTTGTAAATATGACTGAGTTAAACATATATTTACTATGACCATAGTGTTTTAAAGAATGGTCTCTTCTATATTAAAGTAATTATTTAGTTTTTCTCCTTTCAAAATATCTTAACTTATAAAGGCTTTTATCTCACATAACTATTGCTTAATTTTTTTTCTTAACATAATTATTGCCATCTTTGATTTATTGTTTTCATCATTGTAATCTTTTTCATCATTTCAATTTTACTGAAAGTGACCATAGATTTTTAAAAATTCTCATGTAGGTAGCATACAGAAAATTTTAGATTTAATCCTTTCAGTCATTTTTTGTGTTCTGATTGGTATTTAATAATAATCCATTTATAATTAAATAAAATACTGAAAATTAAGAACTTATTACTGTTACTGTGTAAGTTGTGTTCTCTTATGATTGTTTACTTTTTAAATTGATTTTGGTTCATAGATTTTTTTAGTGACATACTTTCATGTCTCACCTTATTCTATTCATGTTTTATAGTTATTATTCCATTACATTTGGATTACATAAAACAATTTAAGCTTTCTATACATTATATACTAGTAGTAAATTAACTTAAATTCCATATAAAAATAAGCATTTTTGTATGTCCTTTCCATGTTTTTATTGATGTCACACCTCTTTTAATATCATATCCCAATAAACAGATTTATAATAATTTTTATATTGTCTTTCAAACTCTATGGCAAAATTGTTTTATGTACCATCATTACAGTGTAATAGAATTTATATTTGTGGATATTTGTGCTTTTTACAGAAAGTTATGAGATTTTAAAAGATTTGTCCTCTACAGATTTATTTTCAATTGAAAGGATTCTCTATAATAGTCATCGTAGGACAGGTCTGGAAGTGAGAAACTTTTTCAGCATTTCTATATCTTGACACTTTGTTTTTCTTTACTTTGTAATAATAGAGATATTGGATATAATATTATAGTTAATTCATTTTTCTTTCATTTATTTTACTATATGTTCTAATTATTTTCTGGTACTCTTCTGGTAAAACCATCAACTAATAATTACATAGAAATATATTTGTAAGTGATACATCTCTTATCTCCTGGTCCTCTCAAAAAATTTCTCCTTGTGAATTTTGAAATTTTGATTATCATATGCTTTATTTGGGATCTTTCAGTGTTTATCCAAGTTGGAAATTATTGTGCTTCTTAAAGGTTGATATATATTTCTTCTTCACATTTCCAATTTCTCAGACCTTAATTATTAATGAATATTTCAGTAAAAAATTTCTGTTGATTTTTTTAGTAAATTTTTCTCTCAATTTCATTTATGTTAAGTCTTGATCAACACATCAATAAATGGTTATTTATACTTCTTAATAATTTGTAATTTTCACATTCCTATAATCTTTTCATATTTTTATATTTTTTCTTTGATTGAGCCAAGTTTCCCATTTTAGTTTGTGTGCTCTTGTTTCCATTGAGATTGTTGTACTTAACCAGTTTAGAGTGGATGATTATAGTTATTTTGCAAATGCTTGGAATTATCAAATCAACAAAAATTTGGCAAGGTAAAAAGACATGATTATAATTCCAGAAAATTTGGAGACTGACATAGAGAGACTGCAAATTTTAGATGAGTTTTTAGTGACATCCTGTCTCAATAATAAACACTATAGAAAGGGACTGGGGGGACTAGAGTTATAGAACAGATACTGGTTTCAATAATCTTAACACCATAAAAATAAAATAAATGTATCCATCTACAACTAAAAGGAAAAATTAAAGAAATGAAAAAATGACTGGGGAAGGAAATTAGTGGAAAAGTGCCCCTGTATTCAATCCACATTACTCTCTTCCAACAAAAGAAAAGAAGAGGGGAAAAGCAAGGGAAAAAAGTCAATTGCTACATCAATTTACTCGCATGCAAAATTCTAACAAGTTGAACATAGGAGCTATGATTTGGGGGATAATAGTGATACAGTCAACAAGTTTTGGCAATTTTTTATAATTTTTTGTTTTAAATTTTTTGATTCATGGTACACAAACGGTATGACTTTTATTTCTCTGGTTGTACACAAACTGGGGTCTCATCATTTGTGTAACTATACATGTACACAGGGTAATGATATTTGTCTCATTCCATTATCTTTCCTTCCCTTGACCCTCCCCAAAACTCATTTCCCTCTACAGAGTCTATCCTTCCTCCTTTCTTCCCTTACTCCCTACCCCATTATGTATCATCAACCATTAACAGAGAAATCATTCAGTTTTTTATTTTTTGGGATTGACTTATTTCACTTATCATGATATTTTCTAACTCCATCCTTTTACCTGAAAATGCCATAGTTTTATTCTTTATGACTGAATAACATTCCATCATGTATATATACCACTGGTTCTTTATCCATTCATCAATTGAAGGACATCTAGTTTGGTTCCACAATTTAGCTATCATGAATTGAGCTGCTACAAACATTGATTTGGCTGCATCACTGTGGTATGCTGATTTTAAATCCTTTGGGTATGGTCCAAGGAGTGGGAAAGCTGGGTCAAATTGTGGTTCCAAGTTTTTTAAGGAATGTCCAGTACTTTTCAGAGTGGTCATGTCAATGTGCAACATCAGCAATGTATGAGTGTAACTTGTTGCCCATATCCTCACCAACAGCTATTTTTGCCTTTATTCATGATAATTGCCATTCTAATTGGGTGTGAAAAAAATCTCAGTTTAAATTAGATTTGCATGTATATTATTACTAGAAATGTAGAATATTTTTTCCACATGTTTGTTGATTGCCTATAGATCTTCTTCTGTGTTTGAATCCATCCCTTTTATTGATTCCTGATTTTATTTCTTGTGCTTTGGGAGTCTTTTTAAGGAAGTCTGGACCTAAACCAACATGATAAAGGTTTGGGCCTAATTTTTCTTGTATATTTTGCAGGTTCTCTGTTATAATTCCTAGGTTTTTGATGCATTTTGAGTTGAGTTTTGTAAAGTATGAGAGATCGGGGCTAAATTTCATTTTGCTGCATATGGATTTTCAGTGATTCTAGCATCATTTGTTGATGAGACTACATTTTCTCCATTGTTTTTTCCACCTCTGTCTAGTATGAGATAACTGTATTTATGTTGGACTGTCTGTGTCCTCTGTTCTGTACCATTGGTCTTCTGGTCTCTTTTGTGCCAATTCCATGTCATTTTTGTTATTGAATTGTGGTATATTTGAAGGTCTGTTATTGTGATACCTCTGACTTTACTCTTCCTGCTAAGGATTGCTTTGGCAATTCTGGGTCTCTTATTTTTCCAATTGAATTTCATGATTGCTTTTTCTATGAGATAAGACATTGGAGTTTTAATTGGAATTGCATTGAATGTGTATAGCATTTTTGATAGAATGGCCATTTTTATCATATTGATTTTGCCTATGTAAGAGTATGAGATATCTTTCCACCTTTGAAATTGTTTTTTAACTTCTTTCTTTAGTTTTCTGTAGTTTTAATTGTTGTAGAGATCTTTCATCTCTTTTGTTACATTGATTCCCAGGTATATTTTTTGAGACTATTGTGAACGGGTTATCTTTTGTCATTTCTCCTTCAAAGGATAAATCACATATAAATAGAAATGCATTGGATTTATGAGTGTTGATTTTATATTCTGCTATTTTTCCAAATTCATTTATGAATTCTACAACTTTTCTGGTGAAATTTTTTGGATCATATAAATATAGAATCATGTCATCAGAAAATTGTAGTACCTTGAGTTCTTCTTTTCCTATTCATATCTCTTTAATTAATTTGGTCCATCTAATTGCTCTGGTTAGAATTTCAATAATGATGTTGAATAGATGTGGTGAAAGAGGGCATCCCTGCCTTATCCCTCATTTTAGAGGGAATGTTTTCATTTTTTTCTCCATTAAAAGTCATATTAGTTGTGAGCTTTGAATAGATAGCCCTTTCAATATTCAGGTATGTACCTACTGCCCAATTTGTCTAGTGTCCTAAGCATGAATGGGTACTGGATTTTGTCAAATGCTTTTTTTGTTTGTGTTGCAATAATCTTATGATTATTAATTTTAAGTCTGTTGATGTAATGAATTACATGTATTTATTTCTGAATGATGATCCAACCTTGCATTTCTTTGATGAAACTCATTTGATCATGGTGCATTATATTTTAAATATGTTTTTGGATGTCATTTGCTAGACTTTTGTTAAGAATTATTGAATCTATGTTCATCAGGGATGTTGTTCTGAAGTTTTCTTTATATGTTTTTTTCTGGTTTTTGTATCAGGGTGATGCTAGCTTCATAAAATGATTTTGGAAGGGTTCTTTTCTCTTTCATGGACTACTGTGAGGAGTATTAAAATGAGTTCTTTGAAGGTTTCTTAGAACTACACTGAGAAATCATCTGGTATTGGGTCTTTCTTGGTTGGTCGGTTTTTGATGACTTCTTTTTCATTGATTGAATTTGATCTGTTCAAATTGTTTATGAGTTCCTGATGCAGTTTGGGTGGATCATATGTCTACAATCCTGTCGATGTCTTCACAATTTTATATTTTGTTGGAGTACAGAGTTTTGAAATAACTTTAATTATGTTTTGTATTTCAGTAGTATCTGTCATTATATCTCCTTTTTCATCATATATCTTATTAATTTGAATTTTCTCTCTCATTCTCTTCTTTAGTGTGGCTAAGGGTTTATCAATTTTGTTTATTTTTCAAAGAACCAACTTTTTGTTTTCTCAAATTTTTGAATTGTCTTTTGTTTCAATTTATGTGGCTTTGCCTCTGATTTTTATTATTTTTTATATTCTGCTAATTTTGTTGTATATCTGTTCTTCTTTTTCAAGGTTTTGAGTTGTAACGTTAGGTCATTTACTTTTTGACTTTCTCTTTCATTGAGTGCACTCCATGCAATGAATTTGCCTCTTAGTCTTACTTTAGTGGCATTCCAGAAATTTTGATATGTTGTATTATTGAACTTGCTTACCTCTAGGAATTTTGTTGTGTCCTCCCTGATGTCTTCTGGTATCTATGCATCATTCAACAGTGTATTATATAGTCTCCATGTGTTGGACTAGTTTCTGTTTTTTATTTTGTCATTGATTTCTAATTTCTTTTTACTATGATCTGATAGAATAGAATATATGGTAGTATCTCTATTATTTTGTATATGCTAAGAGTAGCTTTGTGGCATAACATATTACTATTTTAAAGAATCCATGTGCTCCTAAGAAGAAAGTGTATTCACTTACTGATGGATGTTATATTCTGTATATGTTTGTTAAGTCTAAATTAGTGAATGTGTTATGGAGTTCTATGATTTCTTTGTTCAACTTTTGTTTGGAAGAACTGTCCAGTGGTGATGGAGGTTTGTTAAAGTCACATTGTATTACTGTGTTGTGGTCTATTCAGTTCCTGGAATTGAGAAGGATTTGTTAGATGTACATGCATTCACCATTGTTTTGGGCATAAATATTTATGATAATTATGTCTTGCTGATTTATGCTTCCTTTAAGCTGTATGAAATGTCATTCTTTATCCCTTCTTACTAACTTTGGCTTAAAGTCCACTTACTCTGATATGAGGATGGAAGGCCCTGTTTTTTTACTGTGTCAGTGTGTGTTGTATATTTTTTCCCATTCTTTCACCTTTAGTATGTGAGTAACATTTTCTATGAATGGAATCTTTTTAAGGCAGCAAGTTATTGTTTTTTTTTTAAATTCAATATGCCAGTCTATGTATTTTGATTAATGAGCTTAGGCTGTTAACATTCAAAGGTATTATTAAAATATGGTTTGTATTACTGGTCATTTTGGCTTATTTTTGGTTTTTAACTTGACTTAATTTTCATTGAATTGGCTTTTCCTTCAGGGTAGTTTCTCTCTTTGAAGAATTGCATTGTTGTTTTTAATTTCTTCCTTTTGGAATATTTTACTGAGAATTTTCTGTAGTTCAGACTCTGTATCTGTAAATTTTTTTATCTTTTGTTTTTATAGAAGGATTTCATTTCATCATCAAATTTGAATGTAAGTTTTGTTGAATATAAGATTCTTAGCATCTATTTTCTTTCAGGGCTTGAAATATGTTCTTCCAGGTCCTTCTTGATTTTAGGGCCTGGGCTGAGAAATCTTCTGATATCTGCATTGGTTTCCCCCTATATATAATATGATGCTTTTCTCTCACAGCCCTTAAAATTCTATTTTTATATTGTATGTATCAAAATTAATTGATCATCAGCATGAGAAAAGGGAAAAGAGACTCCAAGAAAACAGAGAGATAAAAGAGAGAAAAATAAAAAATAGAAAAGTAGGAATAATAGTAATTAAATATTAATTAAAAATTATACAATAAAACTATAATACACTATTCTAAACTCCCAGTCTTCGGTAGCCTGATGCATGAGAGGTACTTGATAATGTACTGCCCCAGGATGGGAGCTTCAATAACTAAAGATGGCAGCATCCAGATTGTTATTTATCCATGAGAGCAGGCAGAGGAAATCCCCATTGTTGGTAGATGGAGAGTCACAGTGTGGCACTGAGATTGCACAGGGCACGACACTGGATATGTGAGGCCTGGGCCTGGTGTCATTGGAGATCTACATGGACTGTGGCTGGACCTGCAAATTTATATTTTGATGGGCACAAATCAAGTTTCCATACAACATGGTGTGTATAGTGTATTATACTATTCTTTTTAATTTGTATTGAGAATTGAGTCCAGAGAATTTTACAACCGGTCAATATCACCAGCAAATTTAAATCCTTATTGTTGTTTCAGTTAGCATCTTGCTAAATTGCTGAAACTGGTCTTGATCAGTCATTCCTTCTGTCTCAGAATCCTGAGGCACTGGGATTAGAATTGTGTGCTCTCCTGGCTGGCTAGTATATTGTGTTCTTAATGGATGCTACTAGAACCTATGTAAAGTTTACTAAAAATAAACTTCCTAACTATGTGATAATGTATTAATAAGATAGATTTAATCATTTTTATTCTTTAAAACATCATGATGTACCAAAAATTTGTAAGTGTAATCAATTAATAAATAGCAAAAAGTGTGAACATAAAAAAGTGAGTACATTTTGTTGGTCTCCATGATTTGACTTCATCGAGGTAGTACTGACAAAAGCTGATAGACTTTCATTGCCTCTCCATCCTGTTTTTATATTTTATATTTTCTAGATGTGTGTACCTTTTCTTAGTCTCAATGTTTGTCCATATTTCTTCTTAAGAAACTAGTTTGTTAAATCCATCTTGAATATCTTTGGTAATATCAACCAAAATGGAACTGTTATTTCAGTTCTCTGTGGAGGCAAAACTAGTTTGTATAAGGTTTTCAAGAAAGTCATGAATGTTTGCATGTTTCACACTTCCCTTTTGCTAGTGAGAGAGAAAAAAGGGGTTGATAGTGTTTTTGATTTTTTTTTTTTTTTTTTTTTTTTTTTGCAGTGCTGGAGATTAAACCCAGGGCCTTGTGCTTGCAAGAGTGAGCACTCTACCAACTGAGCTATCTCCTCAGCCCAGTTTTTTCTTATTAAACAATGTCTTACTGTGAAGTAAAAATGGCTGGATTAAAAAATGTAACATATTTTCCTTCCCTCCATTCTGTGTGTATTTGTGATTTTGTAAAATCTAAGACGGTTTTGGAAGTTCTCACAAGTCAAGTTTTTCAGTATATTTTTGTGAAGTTTATTTTTTATTTTTTTATTTTTTATTGGTTTTCAGTTATACATGACATTTGAATCCATTTTGATAAAATTATACAACCATGGATATATCTTGTTCTAATTATGATCCAATTTTTGTGTGTGGGCAAGTTGGATTTGCTTAGTTATTTTCATATGTGTACTTATGAAAATTATGTTAGATTTATTCTATTGTCTTTCCCATTACTACCCTAATCATCTTATGATTCCTTTATTCATTTATTTTGGTTCCATGCTTTAGCTATTGTGCATTGTGCTACCATAATCATTAATGTGGCTGTGTCACTGTACTATGCTAATTTCAAATACTTTGGCTATATGCTGAGGTAGGATTAGTGGGTCAAATGGTGGTTTCATTCTTGGTTTTGGGGATTTTTTGTACCAGCAATTGAACCTAGGGGTGCTCAACCACTGAGTCACATCCCCAGAGCATTTTATATTTTATTTAGAGACAGGATCTCACCGAGTTGCCCAGAGCCTCACTAAATTGCTGAGGCTGACTTTGAACTAATAATTCTCCTGCCTCAGTGTCCCACATCCTTTCCTACTTTTTGAGGAATTTCCAAACTGCATTCCAGAGGTGTTGTCCTAATGTGAAGTTCTACAATATATGGTCATCCCTTTTCCCCACATCCTTGCTAACATTTCTTATTACATGTATTCTTGGTAATTGCCATTCTGACTGGAGTGAGGTGGAATATCAGTATAGTTTTAATTTTTTGCTCTACTTACTAGAGATGTTGAACACATTTTTATATATTTGTTGATCCTTCATATTTCTTCTTTTGAGAAGTGACTGTAAAGTTCCTTTGCCCATTTATTGATTAGGTTATTTGCTTTGGTTTGTCTATGGAGTAATGAGGATCTTGGATTTGCTTTGCTGCTCTTTTTGTGACATCCTCACCTTGGTAATAACTTCATTTGTTTTGCAATATATATTCACAAGAGTCTAGCAAGTAAAATAAATTTTCCCTTTGATTTCTTTCAGTTATGTTCTCATTAACTCCAGGAAATTTCATCAGAGCAGGGAACTTGATATGACCTTGGAATAGATAATAAACTGAACTCGCTTCTCCACAAGAGGCACTTCATGCTTTTCGCTATCCTGTGTGCTTGCCTCTTTATTAGCTCTTTCTTTAACCTGTAGAGCTGGATCCCAATTAACCTTTACAGATTTCAAGAGTATATTCCTGTGTAATTTTAATAAATGATAAAGTGCCAATCACAAAATTTGTGACATTTTACATGAACCTCAGCTGCTGTTGTATATGCAGGTTTAAAATTTTCAAATTTTTCTTCTGCATTGTTTTTGTTTTTTACAATGATGGTTCTCATACAAAACCTCAAATGTTTCTCATATAAGAGTATGAGAACTGCTTATTGCTCCTGTGGTGCTCTTTGGTTCTCATCCTTTTCAGTGCTCAGAACCAGTAAGTATCTATTATGTTTCTAAGAAAGTGAACATCATCTGCTTCCATCCTGGGCAGATGGAAGATTACGTGGGCATCCCAATACAGGTAATCTTATTTTTGCAGTTTTGGTTTCAACTGTCCAAATTTTAATAAGATAATCAAGTATAATATATTAGTTCACAGATAAAATGTGTCATATTCTACCCAGAATTTTCCAAATTAAATTTCTTCAGAAATAAAAGTGCTGTCTGAAAATTTTCTGTCCAAAGTAAGTTGATTGTCACTGGCTGCTTGTGGCTGTTGAGTCCATAAAATATGGTATTAAACAAGGCACTGAGTTATAATTTAATTCAAATTTGAATTATGAACTACCACATGTAGGTTATGAATTCTTATTGGACAGCTACAGCTAACACTTTTTTCTGACCCTTGTTTTTTACACAACAATGAAGGCTGGAAATCACTCCATAGCAACAAGAAAGGGATTCTGCATTGTTTTTATGACTGCATAGTCCTCAAGTTTATCTTAGATTATTAAAGCAGTCTCCTATCTTTATCTATTATATTTCTAGACTTCTGCTATTATGAATTGTCCTTTATCTTTTTTGAATTTTAACTTCAGCACAGATTCTAAGAAGGCATATAGATATTTCCAGAAGTATATGCCTTTATAATATTGCTAGATAGCATGAAATCCACTCTGTGAAATTTGTGGCATTTGGCAGTAGCCAAATGCAATGTATTAGACTGCCTCCTTCCTCACTAACTATGAAGGGGAACTGAGGGAGGTGAATATAATATAAGAAGTCTGTGGAAACCATTTTACTAAGTCAGGGAAATCAGATGTTTGGACAGGGTTTCTAGGCCTGTGCTTGTCTTTCCTTAAAATTTTTAAATAGATTCTAATAAATTATACATGACAATAGAATAAATTTTGACATATCATATATAAATGCTTTGCTTGGCTTTGAAAATCTGGTCTCTCCTCTTAACTCTTTGTGCTGTTCTGGGTCCATGTTCCCAACTTGGGGAGGAGGTCTTACATGAACCAGAAATTCCATGTCACCACAAAATAGTAATTAGGGGGACCTACCTGCTAGGGACAAGACAGGCACAAAACCAGTTTGGCAATCCACCACCCTGTCCTAGGAAATGGATAAAGAAAGAGCCTATAGTTCCCTGCTCATGATAAGAACCAAGGCTGAAGTTGCAGAAGGGTTTCATCTTCCTTCACTCCCTCTCTATGAGGAGAGTGCAGCCTGTTAGCATTAGGCATGACAGTTTACTGAGTTTCATCCTCTCCCCATGCAGGTGTACCATGTCTTGTTCAGATGGTGAGTCTGTAATACTCACTGTTGGACTCTTCTTACCTGTAATGCAGTCCTTTTAAGATCATACAGCATGGCAGGTGCTCCAAAATCTATGTTGTTTCTTTTGGATATATCCTGTCATGCAGGTCTACAGAAAGAAAGAGGAGTGTAGGGTGCACATATAGAACTGACCTGTCAGTGCTCAGCACAAATTAGACCCCAATATTTATTTTACAACTTTATACATGTAGGTATAGGAGTAAGTAGGGAATGAAACTATGTATATGTTCTTTTAGTTGTTTTATACACATGGGAATTTTTCAGTGAGAACTGAATTCACACACTGTTGTTCCGTAATCTGCTTTTGGAAATATTTTTCTGTTTATAAAAATGATGATTTCCATGGGGCAAAATTGACCTGGAGAAGAAGGAGAGTGGTGACACCTGGTGATTGGAGTCTGAATTGTAGGGGTGGTTGTGCCCAGCAGAAGGTTGGGACAGTGGTAGGTAATTTGTGCGTTGTGAAGGAGTTGCCTTGATTTCTTTGTACATGTCAAAACTTTCTGGACTTTTCCACATATTGGTGGTGAACCTGCTATCATTGTGCACACCCTAGAATCTTTCACCATGGTATTTTAAGTCTAGCCCTTGTGTGAACTGAATAAAAAACTGCTCAACTTTATGTGAGATTAATCATACTAAAGAAGTTTGAGACATAGAAACATAGGGACACCCACATAAACAGACACACTGTCAAATAAATTGATGTGATATGCTTATTTCTACATATAAAACAGTCTACCTTGAACATGTTTCCAAAGCAGTGATTATATGTGCATCATACCTATAATCAATTAACAATTCTTTTATTTTGAATATTTAAACTATAAGGTTCTCAATTTAAAGCACTATAGCTTCCATAATTAAAACAGGTGTTTTTTATTAGATTATTATTTTATTTTTCAATTTTCTCATTTATATGGGCATAATTGTTAGTCTTTAAGTGTGTTTCTACACTATCAAATGATTTCGAGTCAAATTCAGTTTGACTGATTTTATGAAATTTCTTATTTATGAAACTTTATCACAATCACACTGCCACACTACCAGTTAATTCTTTTTTTATTTAAGACATGTAAAATAAGGTTGGGGATGTTGTTCTGTGGTAGAGCAACTACCAAACATCCATGAAGCTCTGGTTTCAATACCCATATACCACAAATGCATATACATATGTGGGCTTGTACATGCATAAGACATATTAAACTTAATTAAAATGTATATTAGAAGTGAAAAGTACTTTGTCTCTCCTTTCTTTCCCTATAAATTCTCATCCTTAATACAGATTCCACTGATTAACTCATACCTGTTTTCCAGATGTTCTTTCTATATGTAATAATGTAACTTGTATTATATTTAAACATATCCATTAACCTAAGTTGATAAATGTATTTTTTTCTATAGTGGTACAATATTTGACCTTATATTTTATGATTTGCCTGATTTATTGGATATATTTCTTTTTGGTGTGTTTCCTAGTATTTGTTTAGGATTTGATTTTGCTTTTTCTGTGTATTTTTGCTTGATATCACTAACATACATCTCATTTTTAAAAGTACTCCATACATTTTGGATTACAAACTCATTATTGAGTATAGATTAGACATAGTTTCTCCTATTTTCACACATTTCCTGAAGGGTGAAGGTGTTCTGTGTAAAAGGAGAGAGAAGGTTGCAGAAAGACTGCATGAAATGCATTTCTGGAATAAAGGAATAGCAAGTGCATCATAGCATCAAACAAGGCATCATCAAGGTGATCCTGATAACTTTTCACTAGAGATTTCCCTGGTCTGATCATATGAGCTTGGCCTTTCATTCAGGTGCATGGACTCATCTGAGGGTGTGGGCAGAATTCTTCCCATTGTCTGAGTCAGCCTAGTTCCTCTAAATAGTACATATTCTCAGGAGGTGGCCTGAGGAGCAAAGGTGATTTGATTTCAGAGAAATAAGGGGGGATGAAGAGGAGGCCTGTGCAGAGGTATTTCTTGTGCCAAGAATTACCCTAGGCATTGAGTTTGCCATAGAATCTTGGTCATGCAACCTTTCTATATAATGTTTTTATATGTATGAATAAAAATATAATTTTATTCTATTTACTGAAGAAATTAATAGATTGTTTTATACCAATGTAATGTTAATAATGTGCAACTGATTCTTTACTAACTAGTGTGGATTAATTTGTTTTTCAGAATCTTTTTTGACTAGAATTTGGAGAAAACTATGTTCACTTAGTACAAATATGCATATTTGTAACTGAAACCAGAGAAGCATAACTGACTAACTGTGCCTCAGTAAATATTTATTTCCACTCATCTTTAATACCCTATTTAGTGTTATTCAAAAATGATAATGATCCACAAAATTGATTTCATAATCCAGTAATGGGTTACAGCTTGCTGTGTGAATATGCTTCTAGACTAATTTTCAAGACACAGCTCAAGTTTAGACATTGCTACTGGATGGATCCTGCCTTTCTCTATATACATGGGTGACTGATAGTATAGGTGCACCTCCTCAGGGGCACTTCTGGTCATGTAACAATGGCATGCATCTCTTAGTAAACACAGAAAACTCTATTTTGATACCATGGACATCATGTTATAATCACAAATAACTCTTCTCAGCTTAAAGTCTTCAATGTGCTAGATTATTTTCCAGGCTTCTTTGGATTTGTTTTCATTCTGATCCCAATAAAGAGCCACCATGAGAAAAATTCTGCTGAGATTCACCAGTTTGACCGCTTACTATCTTTATTTCCTTCTATTTTACTAGTTTTTTTAGGATGATAACATTTACATAATGTAAAGATTCTCCTTTTAACCATTTTAAATTGTGCAATTATGTGTAATTCAAAATATAAACAGTGTTGTACAACCATCACCACTATCTAAATGTGATCAGAAGTGTTTTATGGCAGACTGTGGTCTTTATGTGGTGACTATTCCATGTGAACTTGAGAATGTGTATTCAGTTGTCATTGGAAGAAGTAGTCTGTTGCCATCAATTATATTCAGTTGATTGATGGTTTTGTTTTTTACCTATTTCATCAAAATTTTCTTCCTGCTTTCCACAGCTTTCCATTTCTTTTAAAGGGGTGTTGAAATTTCCAAAAATGAGAGTGGATTCATCTATTTTCCTGCTGTCTTTTCAGTTGTAGCCTCATGTTTTTGAGACATACACATTGAGGGTTATAATGTCTTCTCAAAAGATTGGTCTCTTTATCATTATAAAATTCTGATCTTTATCTATGCTAACTTTCCTTGTTCTGACATCAGCCCAGCTTGAAATTCATGTGTCTATTCTAGCTTTCATTTTATTAATGTTAAAGAGATGGAGACAGACATACCATGCTAATATTAGGCATTTTTATATTTAAGGGAGTTTTTTTTAGACAGAATATATATAGGGCTTGAACTTTTATTCCTTCTAATAATCTTTTATTTGGTATATTTAGACCATTGACATTCAAACTGATATGGATATGGTTGAATGAACACCAATTTTATGTGTTCCTATTCTCTATTTTTTGCCCTTGTTTACTGTTCATATTTCTGTCTCCCACTTACTTTTTTTCTTGATGCAAATGTGGGAGCCATTATTTATAGACACCAGGCCCTTCTTAGAGTTGCATGCTTTGCTTTTGGACAAGACACATTTAGGATCATCCTATTTTTAAATTTACCTGCAGATATTATGCAGTGAATTATTTCTGACTATAAAAGCATAGGGGATTTACGTGCATAGCATAGGCCTGTAAGTATGACTATTACAATATCAATAGATAGTGTTTAAGTCTTAATAGCATCCCATGGATCATGCCTAAAGAATAGGAGAAAATCAAACGTGCAGATTAGATCACACAGGTCAATACTGGTGGTAGAAACCCACTCAGATCTCCCCTTCTCACTCCAATTCAGATGCTTGAAGGATGGAATAGGAGAGATGCTTCTGACAAGGTATTCAAAAGGGTGGTCATGGGAGAGACTGATTATGGAGACAGATCACAAGACCAGAAAACATGGGGTCCACAGGTAACAAAGCAGAGTAAGAATTGTCTCCTCCACTGCAGAAATGAAATCAAGTGGAGAGTGCTCCAGTGCAGTCTTCAGGTGTAGACTGGCAATTCTAGGCCCTGGGGATGCACTGGTTTACAACTGCCAGAACAATTGGCATCCAGCCAAAAACCTGGATTCTGCCTAAGTCTAAACCCCACCTCCATGAGTTAGTCCTAATAGATTACATCTCCCACTAAAGCAACCACACCCTGAAGGTTGAGCAACTATTTTACTCCAGATGAAATTACCTAACACTGCTAAGAAAGGAAGCTGAGAATCTTTTGAAAGTCCAAATGAAACAATTTGTTAACCTTTCATATAATTATTTTCCTGGTTTAATTGTGACTGTATTGGTTAATGTACATATTCATATTTGTTTTTCTCAATTATAAGACTTTAAATTTAGGGTTTTTTTTAGGTAAGTGTTTTGAGGATTAGACTTGCCTCTATGTAAAATTAGGTTTATTTAGAGGGATAATATCAAGGTTAAGTTTTATGTTGAGTTAGAGTTAGAGTTAGGGTTTGAATATATGTATTTGGAAATGTGAATATTCATAAGAATTTACTTTAAAAATATGTATGGAAACATATATAAACATATATGTACTAAACATGCAATGGTGTACTGTGAATTAATGAATACACATTTTTTAACTTGAGAATGTATGCATATATCATAAACAGAATATTTAAGAATGTTCAGGCAAATTGAAGATGTAAGTAAAACCAAACATATACTTATATTATTATGCATCCAATTATGTAAAATTAGGTTTAGTTGGAGTAGTATTATGGTTCATATTAAATCTGAGTAGGGTTAGCTTTAGGGTTAGAGAATGAATACGTGTATCAGGAATCATAAATATCCACAGGAAGGTACATATGAAAAGGTGTACAAAAACACACAAGAACATATTTTTTCTGAAACAGTAAATTTTATAATGTGACTATTTGAATACACATTTTTAATTTTTGGATATGCATAGATTTGTCATATAAATGTTATAATTTATGTGCAATATACAATTGATTATTGAATGTATAATTCAATACACATGAACATTTTTATTAGTATATAAGCTATTATGTAAAATGAATTTGTGGTATGGGGCAATTTACTATTAAATTTAGTGATAAATTTTGAGTTGTTTGGGGAATATTTGTATATCAGGAAACACATATTTATAAGAACATACATATAAAATGCTTGTAAAAAGATACACAAATCTATATGTTCTAGAGAAAGTTATAATGTGAGTCAAATGAATGCACTTATAAAATTATGGGCATATGGAATATATCATATAAATGTATAAATAACAATATATTTGCAAATATATCTTACATAATTGCATAAAATTTTCAAAATACACAAAATTAGAGTTAGTATGCTTTTGTATAAAATGATATTTAGGTATAGGTTTAAGGTTAGTATTAAATTTTGGGAAGGTTTATATTTAGTGTTATACAGTGAAGAAGTACATCTAGAAACATAAATATAAAATTATACATGTGAAAATATGAATGAAAATATTTATAAAAATATATGTTCTGAAATAGGGAAGAGTAAATTGTGAATTATGTGTTCACTATTTTTAGAATTGGCAAGCAGGTATATAATAAATAAATGAATATAAAATAATATGTATACAAATATACCATTGATAATTATAAACATAAATAAAAATAGAGATAAATATGCATACTACTCTACATGATTTTATTTATTGTTAGATATGTGGTAAATTTAGGTTGCTTTTATTTAGGTTTAGAGTTAGGGTTAGGGTTAGGGTACAAATAAGTGTATTGGGAAACATGAATATTCTGAGGCAAGCCATGGCTAACAGGAAAGATGCCCTCTGTTGTTGTAAGTAAGGGTGGGGAGAAAAGAGGACTCATTCAAAGGCATCCTAAGCTTACCAACAATATGGTAATGGATTAGTTGAAATCTACAAAAAATGGAGAGATTATCTCTCAGCTCTGTCATGGTACAAGTAGGTTGCATGCATCGCTGTCTTGAATAATGAGGACAGAGTCACTCAAAATTCAAGCCTGATTTAGGAGAGTCTAACAGTGGTTCACTTTATGCTTTGAATATAACCCTTGCTTCTCCACCAATGCAAATTAGTTTTTAAATAGACATGTTTCCTTCTCTTCCTTTCTCCCTGCTTCTCCTTAATCTCTCCCCCTCCCTATTCTCAGGGAAAATGACTACTTTTCTTACCCTTCCAATGAAAAGCTATCTGTCCTTGAGCACACACACACACACACACACACCATAAGAACAAAATAATCCAGATTTTGGGATAGTACCAGAAGATCTCAGAAAGGACAATCTCCCAATTTAACAAGTGAATTGCAACTGCAGAGAGAAAACACATGGAACGTAGCCTTTGAGTCACTTCTTTAAAAGCCCACTATTCCTGATAATGGGCAGGATCACAAACTTTGTGAATCAAGTCCCCTCTGCTTCTCCTTTGTTAGCAAAGCAATAAACCTTCTTTTCCCTTTCTCTCTAAACAGTGTCTTTATTATTGGAATGGCATCAGGGACAAGGATTGAACTTTCATTAACAAGAGGAAGATGTGGAGGCCACTAACATGGTGGACCAGTTGGAGAGCCAGAATTTCCATGGCAAAAATTAAAACCTTTGACAAAGTGAAGAGTGGCCCAATCAGGAAGGAGGCCCCTTGAACCTTCATGCAAGTCCATGGGAAATGATCTCAATAGTCTGTGAATTTCTTCATTTTTCATTTCCTTTTTCTCTCTCTTTCATTCCTACCACCCTCACTTATTCCCTCCTTTTCTTTCTTCTTTTCTTTGAAGTACAAAATGTCCCAGGACACTCTCTATATTTTCTTCTCTCAACAATGGTATTTTTATGTTCTGGTGCTAGGCAATTAACCCAGGGTTTCTTAAACACTGAACCATATTCCTAGACCTATTATTTGTATTTTACTTGGAGAGAGGGTCTCCCTGGGTTGCTTAGGGCCTTCTAAGTTGCAGAGGCTGTGTTCAAACTTGGGATCCTCCTACCTCAACTTCCCAACTCACTGAGATTATGGCCTCAAACTAGGTAATTAGAAATCAAATTTCACTGAGGGGAAATTAATTGATATTTGAATGTGATTAATGAGATTTTTTGGGGAGACACACTTGAAAAATAGAACTGTTCAATTTATATTATTCAAATATAATGTAGTTTTCAAACCTTGTTCTTTTATGCCAGGTCCTACCCATTTTGAATTAATGATGGTGGACTAAGTTCTCCTTCCTATGATTGGGACAACCCAAAAGTCAAAGTCGAATACCATAGAAAATGTAAGTGACACACAAAAAGTTTGCATCCAGATGATGCTTGTGTAACATTGTCTGAGAATGGAAGAAGTAGTTTTCTATTCCTTTGAAGATCCTCTCCCTGCCTATTGCAAGATTAGTACTGTCAGATTTCAGTTACAACACCAAGATTACCAGACTACTGACAGATAAGCTGAAACCCTCTGTCCCATATACCCTCATCTTGAAAGGCTCAGCTCAAAATCTGAGTGGGAGAGGAAACAAAGGAAGTTTCTAGGTAGTTTCTGGAGGATGGCATTCTTTTATTTATTTATTTATTTATTTTTATTTTTATTTTTTGCAGTGCTGGGTATTAAACCCAGGGCTTTGGGCTTGCAAGACAAGCACTCTACAAACTGAGCTATCTCCCCAGTCCCCTGGAGGATGGCATTCTGAAGTGACTTTTATTACAATATAACCAGGACACAGGTATTTTTTTGGTAATAATTTTCAGGACTTCTTTTCATTTGAGTAGTTATGTGCATGCAATATATAGAATTTTCATTTTTTTGCATTATGATAATTTTTAATATTATAGATATTATCTTAAATGAGTGATTTTAAAGTGTAAGGACTTCTGACAGATAATAATTAAAAGGCTGGCAGTTTCTATTTTCACATAAATTTCTAGAACTTAAAATGATTGAAATCATAATTTGACAATTCTTTAACTCAAAGATATAACTAAAACTTCTATATAATATAATCTTATCTTTACTAATAACTTTAAATAAAATGTGTAGTGTATTTACATGAAACTGATCACGTTTTACTGTTTTAAATAATGTTCCTAGGTAGACTATACCAGAATTACTTTATATCCATTAGTACAACATTGATTTTTTAACTTTAAATTTACCTATCTTTAGACTTTTTCAAAAATATACCAAGGCCAGGGACTATAGTACAGTCCTATCATCACAGCAACTCTGAGGATTAGGCAAGAGGACTGAAAATTTTAGGCCAGTCTCAGCATTGAGCCAAGCTCTAAGCAATTTTGTGACGCTTTGCTTCAAAACAGGAAACAAAAAGATTTGCAGATGGAGTTCAGTGACAAATCACCTCTGGGTTAAATCCTGCTTCCAGAACATACAAAATAAGAACCAGGGATATAGAAGGAGAAAATAAAATATTAGAATAAATTAAATTTGTAATCAAATAAAAAATATTTTTAAAAATATGTAGACTTTTTAGATGTAAGTGGACACAATACCTTTATTTAATTTTTATGTGGTGGTGAGGATCAAACCCATGGACCTATGTGTACTAGATGAACATGCCACCACAGAGACAAAACCCCAGCCCCATACAATTTTTTATGACATGTCAGAAGGACATTAGTATAGCCAACCACAGACCTATATATCTGGCCACAGTTCATAATTTTTCTATGAGAAATTATTATCCTTCATATTTGATAAACATCTGGAATTTCCATCTTCTCTCAACTGGTCTTTTAGCTGTAGATTAATAATAATGTATAATCACTGAAAAATATATAAATTTTAACTCCAGGATTTTGTATACCTAGTATTTCTTTAAATGGAAAATGATATTTGGGTTATATGAATTTCTAAAAAGTTAGAAATAAAAGGACAAATTTCTTTGCTATAATATCACTAAATTTTCTATAACAAATATGAATACATACTAATAAATAAAATAGTATATTTATGAGCAGTATTTATCTTGTGAAAGATTTTTCATAGAGCGTTCCACTCAAATATCCAATGATGATGTTCTCAAATGGAAACTTTCTTCACAAAAATATTTTCCAAGTACAATTTCAAGTCAATCATAGAATGATCACAGGCTTCACATTTGTATGTTGATGGAAGGTAAGCATCATGTCCAGGAGTTTGTGTAATTTTTGGAGGAAAAGAAAATGGTAACCGAATTACTTGTTCCCAAATATCTGGAACCAGTCCTTGGTGGCAAAATGACTTCAGCTTGAGAAAGAGGGACAGTTTTCCTGAAGGAGACTGAAATAACTGGGTGCTTATTTCTGAGCACTCAGGTGTTTTTCAGCACCTGAGTGAACATGTTTTTTGAGGTGTCAGAGGTAGCAATACTACAGCATCACCCAAAGAGCAGACATGTGTCTGAGAAGACTTCAGTTCTTCTAAATCTTATTCATCTGGTAGAGCCTTTTTCTCTCCTTGGTCATGGATATGCCAACTGCAGGGTTTAACTTGACAGGTCCTTCTACCAAAGCCTGGATTATAGATTTCCCTTCAAATAAAAATTTTACTTTCATTTATTAAGACCATATATTGAACTTATTTGTTTCAGATATCTAGTCAGACAGGCAAACTGATGAAATACTTGTTTAAAATCCCACTTTTTTTCTTTATACAAAAGTATGCCAAGGTCCCACATTTGGGTTTCTAGATCATTTTGATCAGGTATTTGTGATAGCAATTCTTCTGTTTTCCCATCTCCTGATCTGCAGTACTGTCTGCTATTATCCTACTTCACAAAACACACAAAAGCTCAACACACACCCAAAAAAAAATGCTAGTTGAATGCTCATATGGATAATCTTCTAATCCAACATTGAACTGTTGGGTTAAGACAATGAACAAACACTTAGCTTGAAGATCAGTATCTTCAAATTTGTGTCTTGCTCAGGTGGTATTTGGAAATTCCTTTCACAAAGGGTCTGTGGCTGCCCTTGGCTGACACCACTTTGTTTCTCTCTATTTTAAGAGCTCTTTCCCTGTATTTGTGAGATTCTGTTAAGAATACAGACTCTCAGTAATTCTGCATTCCCTGAGAAATGTTTGGGTATAAGACACTCAGTGAATGACAGTGATCATAGTCAGGATTTTAGGTGAATGTCAATGGTAACAGTGATGATATTACATGATTGTCAGAGTGAGGAAATTATGTGAGCTTCAGTAGCTAGAGTGAGAGTCAGATACCAGAGTGAGGGTATCATGGAAGTTTCAGCACACACAGTGAGGGTATAACTGAGTGCCAGAGGATACAGGATACAGTGAGGTTATATTGTGAGTGTAAGAGGTCAAAGTGAGGGCATTATGGTCTGAAGTCAAAGTAAGGGTATTATATGTTTCAGCAGTCATAGAGAGGGTATTATGTGAGTGTCAGAGACCTCAATGACAACATTATGTCTCAGAAGATAATTTAGAAGATTATATTAGTGTCAAAGGTCATAGAGGGAGATTATGTGAGTGTCAGAGGACACAGTGAGGGTATTATTTGGTGGCAATCAGTCTGGAGAGCAGTATGTAGATTTCACAGAAACTTGGAATAAAACCACCATTTACCCAGTTAATCCTCTTCTTGCCATATACACAGAAGCCTTATAATCAACAGACTACAGTTACACAGTCACATAAAAGTTTATAGCAGCTCAATTCACAACAGCTAGGCTATAGAACCAACTTAGATGTCCATCAAAAAAGATAAATGGATAAAGGACAAAGAAAATGTGGTATATATATACAGTGGAATATTACTCAGATATAAAGAATAATTTTCCAGTAAATGGATGAATCTAAAGACTGTAATGCTAAGTAAAGTAAGTCAAGCCCCAAAAAGAAAAGGACAAATGTTCTCTCTGATATGTGGATCCAGACTCACACTGGGCAGGGGGAGATCAGAAGGTTCACCAGATTGCACAGGGATAAGTGTGGAGAGAAGGGATGGGAATGGGAGAGACAGAATTATTGGATATAAATTTTCTATATTCATACATGAATAAATGACTAGTGTAAATTCACATCAGTTATAAGCACAAAAATGGGTATTTGTACTCCATGCTTTATAATATTTTAAAATACATTGTGCTGTCATGCATATAACAAAAAATGAAATTCAAAATTTAAAAGAAATAAGAAGCAACAATGAGGTTATTATATGAATGTCAGAGGCCAAATGTTGGTATATGTAATTGTCAGAGGAAACAGTGAGAAAATTATGTGTCAGTGGCAATATATAGGGTATTATGTTAATGTCAGAGGACACAGTGAGGATATTATGTGAAAATCAAAGTTCACAGTGTGGGTATTATGTGATAATCATTGATACTGTGAGCCAGTCATTATGTGTCAGAGGCCAGAATGATGGCATTATATAAGTGTAGGAAGTCACACTGCATATATTATGTGAGCATAAGAGGCTACTGTGAGGATATTAGGTGAGGGTCAGAGGAACATCAAGGGTATTCTATGAGTGTCAGAGGCCAAAATTAAAGCAATGAGTGTCACAGGCTACAGTGTAGGTACTGTGTGATGGTGCAAGCCATATTAAGAGTATTATTTGAGTGACACAGGCCAATGAGGATTTTATATAAGTATAAGAGGTCCCACTGAAGGTTTTATATGATTTACAGATGTAATTATGATTTTTTTTTAGTGTCAGTGGCAACAGTAAGGTATCACATGAGTATCAGATATCACAGAGAGCATATGTGAGTGTCAGAAGTGAAGGTATTATGTAACTGTCAGAGACCAAAATGAGGGTATCATTTGAGTATTGGAGGCCACAGCAAAGATACTATTTGAATGTAAGGGGCCACAGCAAGGGTATTAGATGAGTGTCAGGAACCACAGTGAGAGTGTTATTAACATTTTAGAGGTCATACTGAGGATATTTTGTGAGTATCAGAGGTCACAGTGAGGGTGTTATGTCAGTATTAGTGGTCAGAGGTTATTATTTGAATGTCAGAGGCCAAATTGGAAACATTATGGAATATAAGAAGTCACACTGAGCATATTATGTGCATAATGCTGGCCAAGTAAGAATGTAATGAGTGTCACAGGACACAGTGTGGGTTTTATATAATTGTAAGAAATCAGAGTGAGGGCATTTTGTGAGAATCGAAGGTAAAGTGATAATACTGTGTGAATGTCAAAAGCCACAGTGATGATATTGTGTGAGGATAATGGGACATATTGTGGGTATTATGTGAGTGTCACAGGTTATGATGAGGGATATATGTATTTAACAGAGGACAAAGGTCAAAGTGAGTTTAATATGTGAATGTTAGAGGCTACTTTGAAGGAATTATGTGAGCACAGAAAGTAAGAATGAGAATATTATGCTATTGTCAGGTCACAGTGCAGTTGTCATATCTGTGTCAGAGGTGCAAAGATGGTATTATGATAGTGTCAGAGGTTATAGAGAGGTTATATGTGTCAGAGATGACACTGAGTGTATGATATCAGTGTCAAAGGTCATAGTGAGTGTATCGAAGGATTTTAGAGGCCACAGTAAGAATATTATGTAAATTTTAGAGGTCAAACTGGGGTTATGTGAAATTTTAAGATGCAGTGAGAATATTTTATGTTGTCAGAGGGAAAATAAGGATATAATGTGAGTTTCAGATATAACAGTTGAGGGTGATATATAAGTGTTAGAGGCCACACTGAGGATATTATGTGAATGTCAATGGCCACAGTTGGGTTATTAAGTGATGGACACAGGCCACAGTGAGGGTATTATATGAGTATCATGTTAGGAGAGGATATTATGTGAATGTCAAAGGACACATTCCTATGTATAGGAAGCCCCAGTGAGGGTATTCTATGTCAAAGGCTACAGAAAGGGTGTTTTATGAGTATCTGAAGCTACAATTAGTCTATTTTTACAACAGAGGGGTCACAATAATGGTATTATTTTATTATCAAAGATCACAGTGATGGTATCCTACTTTGTCTACTGTGATTACCTTGTGACAGGTACCTGCAGCTGGTTCAATTGTTCATGGTGAAATGTCCGAAAGTGGAGCTGGTGTGGGTCAGCCTGCAACAAAGAAGATATTCAGATGGCAACAATTCTAACAAAATATCCTAAAACTCATACATCATTAGGGTATTGCATTTTTTTTGTATTTAATGGTCTTTGTGTGTGTGTGTGTGTGTGTGTGTGTGTGTGTGTATGCTTAATATTTTTATTTTTACAGATACATTTTGATTCATTGCACACAAATGGGGTACAACTTTTCATTTCTATGGTTGTACACAATGTATATTCACACCATCCATGTAATCATACATATATATAGGGAAATACTGTTTCATTCTACTGTTTTTCCATTCCCACCCCCTCCCAACTCCTTTTCCTCTACACCCTCCAAAGTTCCTACATTCTTCTCTTACCCCTGCTACTCCCCTCATTTTATATTATCATGCATTTATCAGAGAAAACATTCAGCCTTTGGTTTTGGGCTTGGTTTATTTCACTAAGTATGATATTTCCAACTTCATCCATTTTCCAGCAAATGTCATAATTTTATTTTTCTTTATGACTGAGTAATATTCCATTGTGTATATATACCACAGTTTCTTTATCCATTCATCAATTGAGAGGAATCTAGGTTGGTTCCACAATCTTGCTATTATGAATTGAGCTGCTATGGACATTAATGTGGTTGCATCACTGTAGTATGCTGACTTTAAGTCCTTTGGATATAGGCCAAGGAGTGGGATAGATGGGTCAAATGGTGGGTCCATTCCAAGTTTTCTGAGGAATCTCCATACTGCTTTCCAGAGTGACTGTACCAATTTTCAACTCCACCAGCAATGTATGAGTGTGCTTTTTTCCCCACATCCACGCCAACACTTATTACTTCTTGTGTTTTTGATAATAGCCTTTCTAATTGGAGTTAGATAAAATTTTAGGGTTGTTTTAATTTGTGTTTCTCTAAATACCAGGAATGCTGAGCACTTTTTCATATATTTGTTGATCACCCATATATCTTCTTCTGTGAAGTGTCTGCCCATTTCCTTAGCCCATTTATTGATTGGATTCTTTGTATTTTGGGTATAAAGTTTTTTAATTTTTTTATAAACTATGGAGGTGAGTTCTCTGTCTGAAGTGTGTGTGTGGAAATTTTTTTCTCACACTCTGTAGGCTCTCTTTCACATTGTTGATTGTTTCCTGTGCTGAGGAAGAACTTTTTAGTTTGAATCTATCTCATTTATTAATTCTTGCTTTTATTTCTTGTGCTATGGGTGTCTGGTTAAGGAAATCTGGTCCTGAGCCAACATGATGGAGATGCAGGCCTACTTTTTCTTCTATTTGGTGAAGGGTCTCAGGTCTAATTCCTAGATCCTTGATCCATTTTGAGTTGAGTTTTGTACAGGGTAAGAGAAAGGGGTTTAGTTTCATTTTACTGCATATAGATTTCCAGTTTTCCCAGCACCATTTGTTGAAGAGGCTATCTTTTCTCCATTGTAAGTTTTTGACACCCTTGTCTATTATGAGGTTACTGTATTTTTATGGATATATCTCCATGTCTTCTATCCTGTACCATTGGTCTACCTGTCTAATTTGGTGCCAATACAATGCCATTTTTGTTACTATTGCCCTAAAGTTTAAGATCTGGTATAGTGATACCCCCTGCATCACTCTTCCTGCCCAGGATTGGTTTGGCTATTCTGGGTCTTTTGTTCTTCCAGATGAATTTCATGATTGCTTCTTCTATTTCCATGAGAAATGTCATAGGAATTTTAATTGGAATTGCATTAAATCTGTATAGCATCTTTGGAAGTATGGCCATTTTGACAATATTAATTCTGACTATCCAAGAACATGGGACATTTTTCCATCATCTAAGGTATTCCTCACTTTCTTTCTTCACTGTTTTGTAGTTTTCATTGTAGAGATCTTTTACCTCTTTGGTTAGATTGATTTCCAAGGTTATTTATTTATTGATTTATTTATTTATTTTTGGTTTTTCTGCATCAACTGAAATAACCATATGATTCTTATCCTTAAATCTATTGACATTATGGATTATTTTATTTGCTTATGTATGTTAAACCATCGTTGCATTCCAGGGATGAACCCCACTTGATCGTGGTGCACAATTTTCTTAATATGTTTTTGGATACGGTTTGCCAATATTTTCTTAAGGATCTTTGCAACTATATTCATGAAGGATATTGGTCTAAAATTTTCTTTCCTTTATGTATCTTTGCCTGGTTTGGGCATGAGGGTGATATTAGCTTCATAGAATGAGTTCGGTAGGGTACCCTCCTTTTCTATTTCCTGGAATACTTTGAGAAGGATTGGAATGGGTTCTACTTTGAAGGTCTTGTAGAACTCAGCTGAGAATAAATCTGGTCCTGGGCTTTTCTTGGATGTTAGATTTTTAATGACTTCTTCTATTTCACTGCTTGATATTGATATGCTTAAATTGTGTATGCCCTCCTGGTTCAGTTTGGGAGAAACTTATGTCTCTAGAAATTTGTCAATATATTTGGTAGTTTCTATTTTGTTGGAATACACATTTTCAAAGTTGTTTCGCATTATGTTCTGTATCTCAGTGGTGTCTGTTTTGATATTTCCTTTTTCATCACAAATTTTAGTAATTTGAGTTTTCTCTCTCCTTCTCTTTGTTAGTGTGGCTAAGGGTTTGTCTATTTTGTTTACTTTCTCAAAGAACCAACTTTTTGTTTTGTCAATTTTTTGAATTGTTTCTTTTGTTTCAATTTCACTGATTTCAGCTTTGATTTTAATTATTTCCTGTCTTCTACTACTTTTCCTGTTATTCTATTCTTCTTTTTCTAGGGCTTTGAGCTGTAATGCTAGGTCATTTAGTTGTTGACTTTTCATTCTTTTCTGGAATGTGCTTCATGCAATGAATTCTCCTGTTAGTACCGCTTTCATAGTGTCCCAGAGATTTTGATACATTGTATCATTGTTCTCATTGACCTCTAACAATTTTTTATCTCCTCCCTGATGTTTTTTGTTATCCATGTTTCATTCAATAGCATGTTATTTAGTCTCCAGGTGTTAGAGTAATTTCTGGTTTCTATTTTGTCATTTATTTCTATTCTCAGTCCATTATGATCTGATAGAACACAAGTCAGTATCTCTATTTTTTTGCATTTCCTAAGGGCTGCTTTGTGGCATAACATATGGTCTATTTTCGAGCAGGTTCCATGTGCTGCTGAGAAGAAACTGAATCTGCACGTTGATGGATGGAATATTCTATATATGTCTATTAAGTCTAGGTTATTGATTGTGTTATTGAGTTCTATGCTTTCTTTGGTTGGTTTTTGTTTGGAAGATCTATCTAGTGGTGAGAGCGGTGCATTAAAGTCACCCAGAACTATTTTGTTGTGGTCTAGTGATTCCTGATATTGAGAAGGATTTGTTTGATGTACAGGGATGCACCATTGTTTGGGGCATAAATATTACTCTCGTTATGTCTTCCTGAATTATGGTTCCGTTAAGCAGTATGAAATGGCCTTCTTTATCCTTTCTGACTCACTTTGGCTTGAAGTCCATTTTATCTGATATAAGGATGGAAACCCCCACTTTTTTACTGAATCCATGGTCATGGTAGCTTTTTTCCCCATCCTTTCACCTTTAGTCTGTGGATGTATTTTACTATGAGATGAGTCTCTTGCAGGCAGCATATTGTTGGAACTTTCTTTTAAAGGCATTCTCCCAGTCTATGGTTTTTGAATGATGAGTTTATGCCAGTAATGTTCAAGGTTATTAGTGAGATATGATATGTATTTCCAGTCATTGGAACTTATATTTGGTTTTTAACGTGACTTACTTTCTTCTTTCAGTGGATTTATTTTTAAGGTAGTTCCTCCCTTTGCTGACCTACATAGTTGATTTTCATTTCCTCCTCATGGAATATTTCATTGAGAACACTCTGTAGTGCAGGCTTTGTATTGGTAAATTCTTTTAACTTTTCTTTCTAATGGAGGGATTTTATTTCAGCTTCAATACTGAAGGTTAGTTTTGCCGGGTATAGGACACTTGGTTGGCAACCCAGTTCTTTCAGAGCTAACGGATGTAGCTGATCCCTTAGCAGAAAATTTTTATCAGGGATCCAAGGAAGCAAGGAGCAGGGGCAGAGGCATGACTATTTGGGATTGAGAACATGCTTAATTGGTGACTATGAATGCACATTTTAGGGATCCTTCACACATGCATACCTAGCCATTCTATTTGCAATGTACTTACACTTTGCTCGATCCTATTATTTTCTTAATTTCCTTTTCTCATTTTTTTTGAAAAATTCTAAGCAGCAGAGTGCTGTGCATAATGGACAAGCCACTTCAGGTGATGAATCTTGCACATCCTTTCAGGAAAAGGTGAGGCATAGGAAGTTTTTCCTCCTGCCTTATGCCTGTTTCCATCAGTGAGGGAGTGCTTCAGTAATTTAGACAGACGCTGTTGTGTATATAAAGAGGCAAAGGCAAGTGGTGATGCCTCATTTGGTCTGGGGTCCCAGAAATGAAATGTGGTGTCAAAAAGAAAGCATTCCTCATCTAGTTTCATTTTTCTGCTTGGTATGATTTCAGTTATTCCTCTCAAGATTCATTACAGAGAAATAAGTTGCTGAAAGTCATATCCCTGATCATTCATTCAGGTGCATTCAATTCCACACTGAAAAACGCATCAATGGCTTACCAGTTCTCCTGTGGCATGAGAACCATTCATGGGAGATCTCCTCTAATCAAAGGTGAGTAAGCTGGCTTTGGCCTGCTTGGTTGTGAAGGGCATAGTGCTTCTAGGCTCCGGTAGTAGAAGGCACTTGTTTGCACTCCCCAGAGGGTTTGTGAAGCCTTGGGCAACATAAAATTTGAGGAGTGGCTCCTGTGATATGGCCTGCACCACCAATTCCACCTGAGGTCACAGAGAAGTGGACTGAGAACACAGTGGCATCACAGTTACCATGGCAACCAGACATCACTCTGCTCCTGGCTGCTTCCAGCCAACATTCAAGACAAGCACCAGCTCAACTGTGAGAGTAAGAGGATAGAAAAAGGGAACAGCTGCCAGGGTCCTGCATTTTTAAGAAGTAATATTTTCCTGTTGCCTGGTCAATGAGAACCCAGGCTGTAAGCATATGCAACGCATTGGGCAATAAATCCCTCCATGTCCAGGCAAGACAAGGGTTCCCACTGAAGCTTGATAACCTGAACTTCTGCACGGCCCCGTGAGGTGGCACTGTTCTCCATTCTCAGCACCATTCATGCTGAGAGCCCGCTCACCTGGCTCCTGCTGCAGGCTGTAAGCCTCCACAAGTTCCAGTGCAACAGACTGGGAATGAAGGGTTCCTGAGACAACGTAGCTCAACAAGCTTAGCACCAGCACCAGTGGATTTGCCATTTGACCACAATCATCCAGAACTGGGAAAACCCGGGTAATCTTAGGAGTCAGTAAACTAGCCTAGAGACCTAGCTGCGACACAGAGTGATGAGTGGTGAGTGCTCAGCTCAGTAGAGCATGCAGTGCAATGCCGTGGCTTAGGTGATCATTGAATTGAGACACATCACATTCCATCTGTCGGGTTTCCCCTCCTAACATACAAACTCTTTAAAGGAGACAGTTTTTACGTGGTACATCCGTGTTTTCTGTGAGGGTGTGTGGCTCCTCTGGTGGCTCATGAAGAGATGAGGGAATCATGCACTCAGCACGTTGGACAGAGGACAAGACAAACCCAAAAAATAAGGAGATTGTTGTGTGCTCACTCCAACTGCCAGTCCCCTCCTCCTTGGCTGCAGCTTTAAGACAAGGCTGTACCCAGATACTTACCGGCTGGGATTTCTCCAGGTCACATCAAAACTCCTCAAGATGCAGAAATGTCTTGCCAATCTGCATTCACACAATGGTTTGTCTTCTTGACCAGACAAATTCTGTCCCAACGGCCAGTGGGATATTGCCAGGAGTCCTCTAAGCAGCCCCAGGGAGGGAGCAGACTACAAGCCAGTTAATGAAATAACAGCCTGGTGATGGCATGATGAGCATAGTTTCACAGGGCATAACACCAGGTTTCAACATAGACCATGCTGAACATGGAATGGTGCAAAGCTTCCAAGGTGAATATTCAAAGAGGGACAGTAAGGATTTTGAGGGGCAAGAAATGCTGGAGGTTGTTCATGCTGAAAAACAACTTCAGAGAAGAGACACTATTAACCTTGCCACTGTTCATGGTCAACCCACAAATTCCACGACATATATTCAGACTTATCCTACACTACAAATACAGGAAAGTAGCTATTGCCCTTTCATTCTGTATGCAACCATGAACACCAACCCTAATTTCCCTTGAAAGTACATCAACACCCTTGCAAATTCCTGTCTCTTTTCTGTAGCTCCCAAGGGACAGCTGCATATACGTATGCTGATTCCTATTTTCTGTGGCACAAGAACCATGAGCAAAGACTGTCCTAAACTTGGAATGGAACCACCATTTGACCCAGCTATCCCACTCCTTGGCCTATACCCAAAGGACTTAAAATCAGCATACTACAGAGATACAGCCACATCAATGTTCATTGCTGCTCAATTCACCATAGCCAGATTGTGGAACCAACCTAGATGCCCTTCAGTTGATGAATGGATAAAGAAACTGTGGCATATTTATACAATGGAATATTACTCCGCAATGAAGAATGATAAAATTATGGCATTTGTAGGCAAATGGTCGAAATTGGAGAATATCATGCTAAGTGAGATAAGCCAATCTCAAAAAACTAAAGGTCGAATGATCTCGCTGATAAGTGGATGAGGACATATAATGGGGGATGGGAGGGGCTAGCATTAGGTTTAGGGTTAGGTTTAGAGTTAGGCTAAGGAGAGCGGTAAGAATGAAGGAAAGAAGGACTGTGTAGAGGGAAAAGAGGGGTGGGAGGGGTGGGGGGAGGGGAAAAATAAAATAAACATCATTACCCTATGTAAATGTAAAAAAATAAAAAAAAAAAGACTGTCCTAACATCACAGCACCTACCCCACAACTTACAATTTAAACCAGTTGATCCTGGCATATGCAACTCTAATCCCCAGCTCTCTGAATGAAGAGTGCACCACAATCTCAGAAATTTAATCCCCAGAAGGTCTATGAATATTCAAGTTTGAAGACCCTAAATTGGCAAAACCTGAATATCAAAACAGAAGTGCTACCATAGTAACCAACATTTTAATACAATCAATGAGATGGAAAAGCATTCCTCAAGCACTTGCAAATTGTCAAATCCATTTTCTTTCTTGACTTGTTTCTATCCACTGCCAACGTGCCATAGGCCTAATGTCTCTGATTTCCTTCTTCTGGTGTAAGTTCTTGCAAAGAGTGGTTTTGTGTCAATCCTTACCATCCAAAGCACAATGCATTAATTTACAGATCCCCGGTAAACATGAGAGCAACTTGCAACCCGAGTTGTGGTTATGCTTCCCCCAATAGTACACTGCATCTCTTGTGGGGTTCCATCAATATTAACAAGTATCTAAAAATGGACTCCATTCCTCTTGACACTGGAGCTCCAGTGATATTTGTTGAGTGGGTTGTGAAGCCCCCATGACCCTCCTGATGCACTCCATAGAGGCTAACATGGATCCAGCCCCAAATCCTAACTGTATTCATCAAGAAATCACATGCAAGCCACTGCAAAGCAGACTGTCAGAGAAAGTCCAGGGACTAGAGTGGTGGTCTTTTGCATTCACCTCTTGGTTTTCCAGTTGACATTGAGATTCACATGGAAAGTGCTCAGGTGTGGAAGTCCCCTTCATTGGCAGAGAGAATGGGAGTGTTTCCAAGAAGCCTGGAAAGTTCCAGGTACAAGTGTGGTTGTCATTTTGAATTCCCTGCCACCAAAACCTGGTGAACAATGCGTAGTGGAAGAAGATTGTGAAGAATTATTCGCATAAGCCTCCTTATGAGAGACCCATGATCTCTGTCCTAAGGAGAGTAGAGTGAGGTCGTGGAAGTAGTACTCTGAAGAAATGCAGGTGAGTGGGCATCACTGCTCACTTGGAGCACATTTGCAAACTGAAATGTGTCAGTGGAAATGGGTTGAATGTGAAACTGGTGCTGTTTTTCAGTGTTGATTCATGTGAGGAGAGGAGAAGAGAAAAGAAAGAGGGGAGAGGATTCTGAATTGTTTTGTTTCATTTGTTTTGAATTTCCACAATCCAACAGTTCCTGGACTCAAACCTGGGTCTCAAGCTTGAGAGGCAAGCACTCTACCTGATGGGCTATATCACCAGAACAGGAAGGGCCTCTGAGTTACAACACTTGATCACCTACAGTCCTACTTTGTGAAAATGCATGCAGGCAAGCAATCATCAGCAAGTCAAACAATGCCTGAATTCTTAATTCTCTTGTTCAAAACAATCCAAACCTGGTGCACAATGCAAACCTGAAGGACGGTGCTGAAGAATTATCCTCATAGTCATACTCAAGAGATACCTGTGATCTCTCCTCAGGAGAGTAGAGTGACTTCATGGAACAAATACTCTGAAGAAATGCAGGTGAGTGTTCAGCACTGCTCTCTTGGAGCACAGTAGCAGACTGAATGATGTTGGAGGAATTGGGTTGCAAGTGAAATTGGTGCTGTTTTAGACTGTTGATTCCATTTGTGACGAGAGGAGAAAAGAAAAGAAAAAGAGAGATGATGGAAGGTTGGGAGGCACAGAGTTGGTTGCGTTTGCTTGTTATTTCTGCAATCACACAGTGCTGGGGACTTGAACCCGGTTTTCAAGCATGGGAGGCACGCACTCTACAAGTTAGGCTATATGGCCTGCACTGCAATGGCTTCTCTGAGTTACAACACTTGATCACCTACAGTCTTAATTTGTGAATTTGTATGCAGAGATGCAATCATGACCAAGCCAAACAATGTCCAAGGAATTCTTAATACTCCTTTTCACAACAATACAGCAAGGAACTTTTTTGCATGTCAATACAAAGAATAGCCGTGTGACCTCAGAGAAAAATTTTTCCCTCTTCATTGAGGATGAAAATGGAAGTAACTGATTGATCCATGAGAAGAAAAATATATCAGGGATCCTAGAACGATAGGAACAGGGGCAGATCCTGGACTATGTGGGATTGAGAATATGCCCAATTGGTGAATAAAAATGGGGATATTGGGGATCATTCACACACGAAAGTAGCCATTACTTTCAAAATCAACTGACACATTCCTAAAAAGTATTTTTTTCTTTTTTTCCCTTTTGAACATTTCTTTGAAAAATTCTAAAAAGCAAAGAGTTATGCTTACTTCACAAGTGAGTTCAGGTGCTGGATCTTGCCCATATTGTCAGGAATTGGTGAGGCAGAGGAAGTTGTGCCTCCTGTTGTAAGCCTGTTTCCCTCAGTAAAAGTGCTTCAGCAATTTAGCCAGATGCTGCTGAGAGATATAAACAGGTAAATAAATTCATGTGGTGATGGCTCATATGATCTGGGTTCCCAGATTCGAAACGTGGTGGCAAAGAGAAAACATTCCTCATCCAATTTCTATCTTCTCCTTGTTATGTTTTCAGTTATTACTCTCAAGATTTATTACAGAGTGTAAGTGGCTAAAGTCATATCCTTGATCCTTCATTCATTTGGTAGCCAAAAATTCCCCTCAGAAAAATGTAACAATTGTTTACCAGTTCTCCTGTGACATGAGATCCATATATGGGAGAACTGGTCAAAACAAAGGAAAAGGAGCAGGCATTGGTCAGCGAGGATGTGAAGGGCCTGGGGTTTCGAACTCCAGTAGGGGAAGGCACTTGATTGCACTCCCCAGAATGATTGTAAATCCCTGGGCAACATGAACTTTCACGACTGGGTCCAGTGACATTGCGCCTGCACCCGAGATTCCACCTTAGGTCATAGAGGAGCAGAATGAGAACACAGAAGCATCACGGCCCCATGGCAAACAAAGACCTTTCTGATCCTGGCTGCTTCAAACCCACATTGAAGATATGTGGTGTCTCATATGGGAGGATAAGAGGATAGATGATGGGAGCAGGTGCCAGGGTCTTGCGTTATTGAAGAACGGATTCTATTCTTGTTTCCCGTGTGAAGAGAAAACAGGTTGTAAGCAGTATAGAGCACCATGAGTGATATATCCCCCAATATCCAAGCAGGACCAGGGATCCCATTGAATTCTGAAAGCTTGGACTTCCACCCAGATCCACTAGGTGGCGCTGAGCTCGGTTGGCAGCATCGTTCTTGCTGACAGGCAGCTCACCTGGCTCCTGATACAGGCTAATAGCCCCCACAGGTTCCAGTGGAACAATCTGGGACCAAGGCATGCTTGAGAGCATGTGGGTCAATAATCTTAGCACCAGAACCAGTGGATTTGTCCTCCGATCCCACTCCACCAGGACTGGGACAACCTGGGTTTCCTTCAGAGTCAGGAAACTAGCCTAGGGGCCTAGCAGCCACATGGAGAGATGGGCCTTGAGTGCTCAGCTCAGTAGAGCATGCAGTGAAGCGCCATGGTTGAGTAGATCTTTGATTTAGGACACATCACATTCCTTCTGTTGGGTTTCTTCTCCTATCATACAGAGTCTAGAAAGGAGACTGATGGAACCTGGGATGTGCACATTCCATGTGAAGGTGAGTGACTCCTCTGGTGGCTCATGAAGAGAGGAGGGAGTCATTCCGTCAACATGTTGGAAGGAGGAAAGGATGAACCTGAAATGCAAGGAGATTTGCTCTGGGCTCACTCCAATTGCCAGGCTCTTCCTCCTTGGCTTGTGCCTTACAACTATGCTGCACCCTGAAACTTACCTGCTAGGATAATTCCAGGGTCACATCACATCAAAACAAGATGAAGGAAATACTTGCAACACTTTATTCTGAAAATGGTTTGTCTTCTTGACCAGACAAATACCTCTCTGTCTCAAGAGCCTGTGGCATGTTGCAGGAGTCCTCTAAACACCCCAGGATGGAGCAGACCACAAGCTGGGAATGAATTAACAGCCTTTACATGACATGAGGAGCACAGTTTCACAGGGCATAACACCAGGTTTGAACATAGACCGTGCTGAAAGTGGAATGGTTCAAAGCTTCCAAACTGAATATTCCAAAGAGGAGAATAAGTACATTTGGGGGCTAGGAAAGTTGAAGCGTGTTGATGCTGGAAAACAACTTCAGAGAAGAGACCCTATGAAATTTGCCATGAATCATGCTCATCCCACAAACTTCATGACATACTTGCAGCCTCATCATACACTACATATACAGGATGTAGTTATTGTCCGCTTATTCTCTATGCAACCATAAACACCTACGTTCATTACCTCTTTTAGAACAACATGCCTATGCAATTTTCTATCTCTTTTTTTTGTTTCTCCCAAGGGACAGCCAAATATATGAATGATGCTTCCTATTTTTTCTGGCAAAAGAACCATGAGCAGAGGCTTTCCCAACTTCACAGCACTTTCCCCCATGACCTACAATTTAAACCAGTTGATCCTGGGATATGCAACACTATTCCCTGCACTGTTTCACTTGAGGACATCCATCAATGTTAAAAAGAGTCTACAAAAGAGCTCCATTCCTCTTGTCATTGGAGCTCCAATGATATTGGGTGAGTATGTTGTAAATGCCCTCTCATCCTCCTGAATGCTATCAATAAGGCTAACTTCGATTCAGCCCCAAATCCTAAATTTGTTCACCAAGAAATCACAGTCAAGCCCCTGCAAAGCAAAAGTGTCAGAGATGTTACAGGGACAAGAGCAGCTGTTTTTTGTGTTCACCTCTTGGTTTTCGAGTAGACATTGAGGTACACGTGGAAAGTGCTCTGTTGTGGAAGTCCCCTTTATTGACCAGGAGTATCACAGTGTGTCCAAGAAGACTGAAGAGTGCCAGGTACAAGTGCAGTTGACATTTTGAATTTCATGCCACTGAAACTTGCTGCACAATGCACAGCTCTAGATGGTGCTGAAGAACTATCCTCATAGTCATATTCATGAGAGACCCGTGATCTCTGTCCTCAGAGAGAGTAGAGTGACTTCATGGAACAAGTACTGTGAAGAAATACAGGTGAGTGATCAGCACTGCTCCCTTAGAACACAGTAGCCTGCTGAAAGGTGTTGGTGGAATTGGGTTGCATGTGAACTTGGTGATGTTTTAGAGTGTTGATTCCTTTTGTGGGGAGAGGAGGAAAGAGAAGAAAAAGAGAGAGGATGAAAGGTTGGGAAGCTCAGAATTGGTTGCATTTGTGTGTAATTTCCGCAATCCCACAGTGTTGGGCACTTGAACCCGGGCCTCGAGCATGCAAGGCAGGCACTCTACAAGTTGGTCTATATGGCCAGTGCTGGAATGGATTCTCTGAATTATAACAATTGATCATCTACAGTCTTAATTTGTGAAATTGTATGCAGAGAAGCAATCAAGACCAAGCCAAACAATCTCCAAGGAATTCTTAATTCTCCTCTTCAAAACAATACAGCAAGGAAATATTTTTCATGTTAATTTCCAAGCCTAGTCCTGCATCCTGAGGGAAAGATATTTCCCCTCTTCATTAAGGAAGAAAATGGAAGAAGCTGATTGATCCGTGAGCAGAACAATATATCAGGGATCCAAGGATGACAGTAAAAGGGGCAGATGCTGGACCATGTGGGATTGAGAATATGCTCAGTTGGTGAATATGAATGGAGATATGGGGGATCATTCACACATGTACCTAGCCATTGATTTCAAAAAAATCAAATGACACTTTTACTAAAAAGTAATTTTTTTCTTATTTTTCCATTTGACCTTTCCTTTGAATAATTCTAAAAAGCAGTGAGCTTGCTTAATGCACTAGCCAGATCAGGTGCTGGATCTTGTCCATATTGTCAGGAATTGGTGAGGCAGAGGAAGTTGTGCCTCCTGTTGTAAGCCTGTTTCCCTCAGTAAAAGTGCTTCAGCAATTTAGCCAGATGCTCTTGGCAGATATCAACAGGCAAAGGCACGTGGTGATGGCTCATATGATCTGGGGTACCAGAATCGAAACGAGGTGGCAAAGAGAAAACATTCCACATCCAATTTCTATCTTCTCCTTGTTATGTTTTCAGTTATTTCTCTCAAGATTTATTACACAGTGATAAGTAGGTAAAGTCATATCCTTGATCCTTCATTCATTTCATTGCAATCAATTCCCCCCAGAAAAAGGTGAACATTGTTTACCATTTCTCCTGTGACATGAGAGCCATACATGGGAGAACTCATCTAATCAAAGGGGAAAGATCAGGATTGCACAGCAAGGATGTGAAGGGCCCCGGGGTTTTGAAACTCCGGTAGGAGAAGGCACTTGATTGCACTCCCCAGAATGAATGTAAAGCCCTGGGCAACATGATCTTTCAGGAGTGGTCCCAGTGATATTGCACCTGCCCCACAGATTCCACCTGATGTCAGAGAGGAGCAGAATAAGAACATGGAAGCATCACAGTTCCCATGGCAACCAGAGACCTTTCAGTTCCTGACTGCTTCAAACCCACATTTAAGACATGTGGTGGCTCATCTCTTAGGGTAAGTGGAGAGATGAAGGGAGCGGGTGCCAGAGTCTTGAGTTTTTGAAGAAACGATACTATCCTTGTTGCCCGGGCAATGAGGAAACAGGTTTTAAATGGTATAGAGCCCCGTGAGCGGTAAATCCCCCCATATACAAGCAGGACCAGGGATCCCATTGAAGTCTGAGAGCTCACGATTCCACCCACGTCCACTAGGTGGGGCTGTGCTCCATTGGCAGCATCGTTCTTGCTGACAGGCAGCTCACCTGGCTCCTGATGCAGACTAAACCCCCACAGATTCCAGTGGAACAAGCTGGGACCAAGGGGTGCTTGAGAGCACGTGGGTCAACAATCTTAGCACTGGAAACAGTGGATTTGTTCTCTGACTCCACTCCTCCAGGACTGGGACATCCTGGTTTTCCTTTAGAGTCAGGAAACAAGACTAGGGACCTAGCAGCCACATGGAGAGATGGGTCTTGAGTGCTCAGCTCAGTAGAGCATGCAGTGAAGTGCCATGGTTGAGGAGATCATTGATTTGGGACACATCAAATTTCATCTGTTGATTTCTTCTCCTATCCTATGAACTCTGGAAAGGAGACTGATGGAACCTGGGATGTCCATGTTCCATGTGAAGGTGAGTGACTCCTCTGGTGGCTCATGAAGAGAGGAGGGAGTCATTAACTCAGCATGTTGGAAGGAGGACAGGACGAACCTGACATACAAGGAGAGTTGTTCGGTGCTAACTCCAACTCCCAGGCACCTCCTCCCAGGCTGCTGACTTACAACTAGGCTGCACCCTGAAACTTACCTGCTGGGATAATTCCAGGGTCACATCACATCAAAACAAGATGAAGAAAAGACTTGCCACACTTTATTCTCAAAATGGTTCGTCTTCTTGACCAGACAAATACCTCTCTGTCTCAAGAGCCTGTGGGATATTGACAAGAGTCTCTAACCAGCCCCAGGATGGAGCAGACCGCAAGCTGGGGAAGAATTAACAGCCTAGTGATGGCATGATGAGCACAGTTTCACAGGGTATAACACCAGGTTTGAACATAGACCGTGCTGAAAGTGGAATGGTTCAAAGATTCCAAACTGAATATTCAAAAGAGGACAGTAAGTATATTTTGGGGGGCCAGAAAAGTAAAAGCGTGTTAATGCTGGAAAACAAATTCAGAGAAGAGACCTTATGAAACTCGCCATCGATCATGGTCAACCCACAACTCCACGACATACTTTCAGCCTCATCATATACTACAAATACAGGAAGTAGTTATTGCCCGCTCATTCTCTATGCAACCATAAACACCTACGCTCATTACCTCTATTAGAACAACATGCCCTTGCAAATTCCTGTCTCTTTTCTGTTGCTCTCAAGGGACAGCAGAATATATGAATGATGCTTCCTATTTTTTCTGGCAAAAGAACCATGAGCAGAGGCTTTCCCAACTTCACAGCACTTTCCCCCACGACCTACAATTTAAGCCAGTTGATCCTGGGATATGCAACACTAATCCCTGCACTGTTTCACTTGAAGACATACATCAATGTTAACTTGAGTCTACAAAAGAGCTCCATTATTTCTTGTCATTGGAGCTCCAAAGATATTGGGTGAGTATGTTGTAAATGCCCTCTCATCCTCCTGGATGCTATCAATAAGGCTAAATTCGATTCAGCCCCAAACCCTAACTTTGTTCACTAAGAAATCACAGTCAAGCCCCTGCAAAGCAAAAGTATCAGAGACATTACAGGGACAAGAGCAGTTGTCTTTTGTGTTCACCTCTTGGTTTTCCAGTAGATATTGATGTACACGTGGAAAGTGCTCTGTTGTGGAAGTCCCCTTCATTGACAGAGAGTACCACAGTGTGTCCAAGAAGCATGGAGAGTGTCAGGTACAAGTGCAGTTGACATTTTGAATTTCCTTCCATGGAAACCTGGTGCACAATGCACAGCTGTAGATGGTGCTGAAGAATGATCCTCATGGTCATACTCATGAGAGACCCGTGATCTCTGTCCTCAGAGAGAGTAGAGTGACTTCATGGAACAAGAACTGTGAAGAAATGCAGGTGAGTGTTCAGCACTGCTTCCTTGGAGCACAGTAGCCTCCTGAAAGTTGTTGGTGGAATTGGGTTGCCTGTGAAATTGGTGATGATTTAGAGTGTTGATTCCTTTTGTGAGGAGAAGAGGAAAGAGAAGAAAAAGAGAGTTGAAGGAAGGTTGGGAAGCTCAGAATTGGTTGCATTTGTATGTTATTTCCATAATCCCACAGTGATGGGGACTCGAAACCGGACCTGGAGCATGCGAGGCAGGCACTCTACAAGTTGGGCTATATGGCCTGCACTGGAATGGGTTCTCTGAGTTACAACACTTAATCATATACAGTCTTAATTTGTGAAATTGTATGCAGAGAAGCAATCAAGACCAAGCAAAAAAATCTCCAAGGAACTCTTAATTCTCCTCTTCACAACAATCCAGCAAGGAACTTTTAAGCAAGTCAATACCCAAGCCTTGCCCTGCGTCCTGAGGAAAGATTTTTCCCCTCTCCGTTAAGAATGAAAATAAAAGTAGCTGATTGATCCGTGAGCAGAAAAATATATCAGAGATCCAAGGACGCCAGGAAAAGGGGCAGATGCTCGACCATGTGGGATTGAGAATATGCTCAATGGATGAATACCAATGGAGATATAGGGAATCATTCACGCATGTATCTAGCCTTTACTTTCAAAATCAAATGACATTTTACAAAAAAGAAGGTTTTTTTCTTATTTTTCCATTTCAACTTTTCTTTGAAAAATTCTAAAAAGCAGAGAGCTGTACTTAATGCACTAGCTTGATCAGGTGCTAGATCTTGCACATATTCTCAGGAATTGGTGAGGCAGAGGAAGTTGTGCCCCTTGTTCTACTCCTGTTCTGCTCATTTAAAGCAATTTAGCCAGATGAGCTTGGGAGATATCAACAGGGAAAGGCATGTGGTGGTGGCTCATATGATCTGTGGTCCCAGAATCGAAAAGTGGTGGCAAAGAGAAAACATTCCTCATCCAATTTCTATCTTCTTCTTGTTATGTTTTCTTTTATTTATCTAAAAATTTATTAAAAACTGATAAGTGGTTAAAGTCATATCCTTTATCCTTCATTCATTTAATTGCAATCAATTCTCCCCAGAAAAATGTAACCACTGTTTATGATTTCTCCTGCTTCATGAGAGCCATACATGGGAGAACTCATTTAATCAAAGGGGAAGTAGCAGGCATTGGTCAGTGAGGATGTGAAGGGCCCGTGGTTTTGAAGCACCGGTAAAAGAAAGCACTTAATTGCACTCCCCAGAATGATAGTAAAGTCCTGGGCAACACAACTTTTCACGAGTGGGTTCATTGACATTGCGCCTGCACCCCAGATTCCACCTGAGGTCATAGAGGTGTAGAATGAGAACACGGAAGCCTCACAGTTCCCATGGCAACCAGAGACCTTTCTGATCCTGGCTGCATCAAATCCATATTGAAGACATACGGCGACTCATCTCTGAGCTTAAGAGGATAGATGAAAGGAGCGGGTGCCAGGGTCTTGCGTTTTTGAAGAAATGATTCTATCTTTGATGCCAGGGCGACAGAAAACAGGCTCTAAGCTGTATAGAGTCCCGTGAGCAATGAATCCCCACATATCCAGGCAGGAAAATGGATCTCATTCAAGACTGACAGCTCGCTCTACCACCCATGTCCACTAGGTGGCGCTGTGCTCCATTGGCCAAATGATCTTGCTGACAGACAGCTCATCTGGCTCCTGATGCAGGCTATTAGCCCCCACAAATTCCAGTGGTACAATCTGGAACCGAGGGCTGCTTGAGAGCACGTGGGTCAACAATCCTACCACTGGCACCAGTGGATTTGCACTCCGTCCCCACTCCTCCAGGATTGCTACCAGTCCGGATTTCTTCAGAGTCAGAAAATGAGCCTAGGGGCCTAGCAGCCATATGGAGAGAAGGGAGATGAGAGCTCACCTCACTAGAGCATTCAGTGCAGAGCCTTGGTTTGGGCGATCATTGCTTTTGGACACATCACATTCATCTGAAGGGTACCTCCTCCTATCCTACAAAGTCTGGAAAGGAGACAGATGGAACATAGCATTTCCATGTTCCATGTAAAGGTGAGTGGCTCCTCTGGGGGATCAGGATGAGAAGAGGTAGTCATTCCCTAAGCCTGTTGGAAGGAGGAGAGCTGAAACCTGACATGCAGGTAGAGTTGTTCTGTGCTCACTCCAACGGTGAGACACCTCCTCCTTTCCTGCTGCTTTACAATTAGGCTACACCCCGAAACTAGCCTGCTGGCATTTTTCCAGGGTCTCAGCAAATGAAAACATGATGCAGAAATGACATTCCAATCTTTATTCACATAATGTTTCACCTTCTTGTCCAGACTAGTACCTCTCTGTAGCAAGGCCCTGTGAAATATTGTTGTTACTCCCCTAACCAGCCCCAGAATGAAGCAGACAAGAAGTTGGGGTTGAGTTAGCAGCATGGTGATGGCATGATGAGCACAGTTTCAAAGGGCATACTAGGAGGTTTGAACATAGACCGTGTTGGAAGTGGAATAGTTCATAGCTTAAAAGCTGAATATTAAAAAGAAGAGAGAAAGGATATTTGGGGTGCCTGCAGCACTGAAGGTTTTGATGCTGCAAAACAATTTCGGATAAGAGACCCTATGAAACTCACCATCGATCATGGTCAAGCCAAAACTCTACAACATACATTCAGACACATCATACACTACAAATACAGGAAGTAGTTATTGGCCGCTCATTCTCTATGCAACCATGAATAGCGAAGCTCAATCCCCTTTTAAGAAGAACAATGCCTTTGCAAATTCCTGTCTCTTTTCTGTTGCTCCCAGGGGACAGCTGAATATCCGAATCATGATTCCTATTTTTTCTGGCACAAGAACCATAAGCATAGGCCTTCCCAACTTCATAGCACGTTTTCCCATGACCTACAATGAAGCCAGGTGACCTGGGATATGCAAAACTAAACCTGCTCTGCTTCTCTTGAGGATGTCCATCAATATTTACAAGAGTCCAAAAAAGGGCTCCATTCCTCTTGAAACTGGAGCTCCAATGATATTGGGTGAGTAGATTATAAAAGCCCTGTGATCCTCCTGAATTCAATCAATACAGGATAACTTCGAATCAGCCCTAAAACCTAACTTTATTCACTAAGAAATCACAGGCAAGCCTCTAGAAAGCAAATGTGTGAAGGAAGTTCAAGGGACAAGAGCGGCTGTCTTTTGTTTTCACATCTTGGTTTTCCAGTAGACAATGAGGCACACATGGAAAGTGCTCTGGTGTGGTAGTCCCCTTCATTGACAGAGAGTATGACAGTGTGTCCAAGAGCCTGAAGAGTGACTGGTACAAGTGCAGGTGTCATTTTTGAATTTCCTGAAATCTTGTGCACAATGAGCAGCTGAAGTAAGTGCTGAAGATTTATCCTCATAAGCATGCTCATGGGAGACCTGTGATCTCTGTCCTAAGGAGAGTGCAGTGAGTTCATGGAACAAGTACTCTGAAGAAATGCAGGTGCCTGGGCAGCACTGCTCTCTTGGAGCCCAGGAGCCTGCTGAGAGTTGTTGGTGGAATTGATGTGCATTGAAATTGATGCTGTTTGAGAGTGTTGATTCTTTTTTGAGAAGAGTAGAAAAGAAAGCAAAAGAGAGGATGGAAGATTGGTTTTGTTTCTCTGTAGTTTCCACAATCTCAGAGTGTTGGGGACTCGAACATGGGCCTCCAGCATGAGAGCCAAGCACTCTACGAGATGGGATATATGGCCTGGAATGGCATCTCTGAGTTAGAACACTTGAACACCTACAGACATAATTTGTGAAATTGTATGCAGGGAAGCAATCATGACCAAGCCAAACAATGTCTATGGAATTCTTAATTCTCCTGTTCACATCAATCCAGCAAGGAACATTTTTACCTGTAAAACCCAAGCCAAGTCCTGTGTCACGAGGAACAGATTTTTCCCCTCTTCATTAAGGATGAAAATGGAAGTAGCTGATTGATCCGTGAGCAGAAGAATATATCAGGGATCCAAGGACGCCAGGAACAGGGGCAGAGGCAGGACTATGTGGGACTGAGAAGATGCTCAATGGGTGATGACAAATGGAGATATTGGGATCATTCACACATGAATCCCTCAGCATTACATTCAAAATCAAGAGACACTTTCCTAGAAGGTATTTTTTACTTATTTTTCCTTTGACCAATTCCTTGAAAAATTCTGAAGAAAAGGGAGGTGTGCATAATGCATAAGCCAGTTCAGGTCCTGGATTTTGGACAAGATCTCATGAATTGGTGAGCCAGATGAAGTTGTGCCTCCTGTTCTAAGTCTGTTTCCCACAGTAAAAGTACTTCAGCAATTTAGCCAGATGCTGCTGGGAGATATAAACAGGCAATGTCATGTGGTGGGGCCTCCTGTGATCTGGGGTCCCAGAATCAAAACGTGGTGGCAAATGAAAACATTCCTCATCCAATTTCTATTTTCTCCTCATTATGTTTTCAGTTATTACTCTCAAGATTCATTACAGAGTGATTAGTGGCTAAAGTCATACAATTCATTCTTCATTCATTACTTTGCATTCAATTCCTCTCAGAAAAAAGTAGCAATTGGGTACTATTTCTCCTGTGACATGAGAGCCACATATGTGAGTAGTCTGCAAATCAAAGAGGTAGGAGCAGGCATTGGTGAGCTAGGTTGTGAAGGTCATGGGTTTTAAAGACTCCGGAAGGAGAAGTCACATGATTGCACTCCCCAGAGTGTTTGTAAAGCCTTGGGCAACATGAACTTACACAAGTGGCTCAAGAGACATTGCACCTGCATCCCACATTCGACCTGATGTCCTAGAGGAGCGGACTCAGAACACAGAAGCATCTTGGTTCCCATGGCAAACAGAGACCATTCAGCTCCTGGCCAAATAAAACTAAAATTCAAGACATGTGGCGGCTCAGCTGTGAGGGTTAGAGGATAGATGAAGGGAGCGGGTGCCTCAGTCTTGCGTTTTTGAAGAAATGATTCTATCTTTGATGCCAGGGCGACAGAAAACAGGCTCTAAGCTGTATAGAGACCCGTAAGCAATGAATCCCCACATATCCAGGCAGGAAAATGGATTCCATTCATATCTGACAGCTCGCTCTTCCACACACATCCACTAGGTGTCGCTGTGCTCCGTTGGCCGCACTGATCTTGCTGAGAGGCAGCTCATCTGGCTCCTGATGCAGGCTATTAGCCCCCACGAATTCCAGTGGTACAATCTGGGACCGAGGGTTGCTTGAGAGCACATGGGTCAACAATCTTACCACTGGCTCCAGTGGATTTACCCTCCGTCCCCACTCCTCCAGGATTGCTACAAGTTCGGTTTTCTTCAGAGTCAGAAAACTAGCCTAGGGGCCTAGCAGCCATATGGAGAGATGGGAGATGAGAGCTCACCTCACTAGAGCATTCAGTGAAGTGCCTTGGTTTGTGTGATCATTGATTTTGGACACAACACATTCCATCTGAAGGGTCCCTCATCCTATCCTACGAAGTCTGGAAAGAAGACAAAAGAAACATAGCATTTCCATGTTCCATGTAAAGGTGAGTGGCTCCTCTGGGAGCTCAGGATGAGAGGATGCAGTCATTCGCTCAGTCTGTTGGAAGGAGGAGAGCTGAAACCTGACATGCATGTAGAGTTGTTCTCTGTTCACTCCAACAGTAAGACATCTCCTCCTTTGCTGCTGATTTACAACTAGGTTGCACCCCGAAACTAGCCTGCTGGCATTTTTCCAGGGTCTCAGCAAATGAAAACATGATGCAGAAATGACATTCCAATCTCTATTCACATAATGTTTCACCTTCTTGTCCAGACAAGTACCTCTCTGTAGCAAGGCCCTGTGAAATATTGCCAGGACTTCCCTAACCAGCCCCAGGATGTAGCAGACAACAAATTGGGGGTTGAGTTAGCAGCATGGTGATGGCATGATGAGCACAGTTTCACAGAGCATACTAGCAGGTTTGAACATAGACCGTGTTGAAAGTGGAATAGTTCAAAGCTTAAAAGCTGAATATTCAAAAGAAGAGAGAAAGGATATTTTGGGTGCCTGAAGTGCTGAAGGCTTTTGATGCTGTAAAACAACTTCAGATAAGAGACCCTATGAAACTCACCATCAATCATGGTCAAGCCAAAACTCTACAACATACATTCAGCCACATCACACACTACAAATACAGAAAGTAGTTATTGGCCGCTCATTCTCTATGCAACCATGAATAGCGAAAGCTCATTCCCCTTTTAAGAACAACAATGCCTTTGCAAATTCCTGTCTCTTTCTGTTGCTCCCAGGGGACATCTGAATATCTGAATCATGATTCCTATTTTTTCTGGCACAAGAACCATAAGCATAGGCCTTCCCATCTTCACAGCACTTTCCCCCATGACCCACAATGAAGCCAGTTGATCCTGGGATATGCAAAACTAATCCCTGCTCTGCTTCTCTTGAGGATGTCCATCAATATTAACAAGAGTCCACAAAAGGGTTCCATTCCTCTTGAAACTGGTGCTCCAATGATATTGGGTGAGTTGATTGTAAAAGGCCCATAATCCTCCTGAATTCTATCAATACAGGATAATTCCATTCGGCCCCAAAACCTAACTTTATTCACTAAAATATCACAGGCAAGACCCTAGGAAGCAAATGTGTGAAGGAAGTTTGAGGGACAAGAGCGGCTGTCTTTGGTGTTCACATCTTGGTTTTCCAGTAGACATTGGGGCACACCTGGAAAGTGCTCTGGTGTAGAAGTCCCCTTCATTGACAGAGAGTATGGCAGTGTGTCCAAGAGCCTGAAGAGTGCCTGGTACAAGTGCGGTTGTCATTTTTGAATTTCCTGAAATCTTGTGCACAATGAGCAGCTGAAGAAAGTGCTGATGTTTTATCCTTATAAGCATGCTCATGGGAGACCTGTGATCTCTGTCCTAAGGAGAGTGCCGTGAGTTCATGGAACAAGTACTCTGAAGTTGATCTTGTAACCTGCTAAGATTTCATCTCACCCCAATTAGAATGGCTGATTATCAAGAATACAAGCAACAATAGGTGTTGGCGAGGATGTGGTGAAAAAGGAACACTCATACATTGCTGGTGGGGTTGCAAATTAGTGCAGCCACTCTGGAAAGCAGTGTGGAGATTCCTCAGAAAGCTTGGAATGGAAACTCCATTTGACCCAGCTATCCCACTCCTTGGCCTATACCCAAAGGACTTAAAATCAGCATACTACAGAGATACAGCCACATCAATGTTCATTGCTGCTCAATTCACCATAGCCAGATTGTGGAACCAACCTAGATACCCTTCAGTTGATGAATGGATAAAGAAACTTGACATATTTATACAATGGAATATTACTCCACAATGAAGAATGATAAAATTATGGCATTTGTAGGCAAATGGACAAAATTGGAGAATATCATGCTAAGTGAGATAAGCCAATCTCAAAAAACTAAAGGACGAATGATCTCACTGATAAATGCAGGTGCCTGGGCAGCACTGCTCTCTTGGAGCCCAGGAGCCTGCTGAGAGTTGTTGGTGGAATTGATTTGCATTGAAATTGATGCTGTTTGAGAGTGTTGATTCTTTTTTGAGAAGAGTAGAAAAGAAAGCAAAAGAGAGGATGGAAAATTGGTTTCGTTTCTCTGTAATTTCCAAAATCTCAGAGTGTTGGGGACTCGAACCTGTGCCTCCAGCATGAGAGGTAGGCACTCTACAAGATGGGCTATATGGCCTGTACTGGAATGGAATCTCTGAGTTACAAAACTTGATCACCTACAGACAAAATTTGTGAAATTGCATGTAGGGAAGCAATCATGACCAAGCCAAACAATGTCTATGGAATTCTTAATTCTCCTGTTCCCATCAATCCAGCAAGGAACATTTTTTCTTGTAAAACCCAAGTCAAGGCCTGTGTCAAGAGAAAAAGATTTTTCCCATCTTCATTAAGGACGAAAGTGGAAGTAGCTGATTGTTCCGTGAGCAAAAGAATATATCAGGGATCCAAGGATGACAGGAATAGGGGCAGAGGCAGGACTATGTGGGACTGAGAAGATGCTCAATGGGTGATGACAAATGGAGATATTGGGATCATTCACACATGAATCCCTCAGCATTACATTCAAAATCAAGAGACACTTTCCTAGAAGATATTTTTTACTTATTTTTCCTTTGACCAATTCCTTGAAAAATTCTGAAGAAAAGGGAGGTGTGCATAATGCATAAGCCAGTTCAGGTCCTGGATTTTGGACAAGATCTCATGAATTGGTGAGCCAGATGAAGTTGTGCCTCCTGTTGTAAGCCTCTTTCTCACAGTAAAAGAACTTCAGCAATTTAGCCAGATGCTGCTGGGAGATATAAACAGGCATTGGCATGTGGTGGCGGCTCATGTGACCTTGGGTCCCAGAATCAAAACGTGGTGGCAAAAAGAAAATATTCCTCATCCAATTTCTATTTTCTCCTCGTTATGTTTTCAGTTATTACTCTCAAGATTCATTACAGAGTGATTAGTGGCTAAAGTCATACAATTCATTCTTCATTCATTACTTTGCATTCAATTCCTCTCAGAAAAAGTAACAGTTGGGTACTATTTCTCCTGTGACATGAGAGTCACATATTGGAGTACTCTGCAAATCAAAGAGAAGGAGCAGGCATTGGTGAGCTAGGTTGTGAAGGTCATGGGTTTTAAAGACTCCGGAAGGAGAAGTCACATGATTGCACTCCCCAGAGTGTTTGTAAAGCCTTGGGCAACATGAACTTTCACGAGTGGCTCCAGCGACATTGCACCTGCATCCCACGTTCCACCTGACGTCCTAGAGGAGTGGACTCAGAACACAGAAGCGTCTCGGTTCCCATGGCAAACAGAGACCTTCAGCTCCTGGCCGTTTTAAACTAACATTCAAGACATGTGGTGGCTCAGCTGTGAGGGTTAGAGGATAGATGAAGGGAGCGGGTGCCAGGGTCTTGCGTTTTTGAAGAAATGATTCTCACTTTGATGCCTGGGCGACAGGAAACAGGCTCTAAGCTGTATAGAGACCCGTGAGCAATGAATCCCCACATATCCAGGCAGGAAAATGGATCCCATTCAAGACTGACAGCTCGCTCTTCCACACACGTCCACTAGGTGTCACTGTGCTCTGTTGGCTGAACCGATTTGCTGACAAGCAACTCGTGTGGCTCCTGATGCAGGCTATTAGCCCCCACAAATTCCAGAGGTACAATCTGGGACCCAGGGCTGCTTGAGAGCACGAGGTTCCACAATCTTACCACTGGCACCAGTGGATTTGACCTCCGTCCCCACTCCTCCAGGATTGCTACCAGTCCGGTTTTCTTCAGAGTCAGAAAACTAGCCTAGGGGCCTAGCAGCCATATAGAGAGATGGGAGATAAGAGTTCACCTCACTATCGCATTCAGTGCAGTGTCTTGGTTTGGGTGATCATTGATTTTGGACACATCACTTTCCATCTAAAGGGTCCCTCGTCCTATCCTATGAAGTCTGGAAAGGAGACAGATGGAATATAGGATTTCCATGTTCCAAGTAAATGTGAGTGTCTCCTCAGGGGCTCAGGATGAGAGGTAGTCATTCCCTCAGCCTGTTGGAAGGAGGACAGATGAAACCTGACATGCAGGTAGAGTTGTTCTGTGCTCACTCCAACGGTGTGAAACCTTCTGCTATGCTGCAGCTTTACAAGTAGGCTGCATGCCGAAACTAGCCTACTGGGATTTTTCCAGGGTCTCAGCAAATGAAAACATGATGCAGAAATGGGTTGCCAATATTTATTCACATAACTTTACTTCTTCTTGTACAGACATGTACCTCTCTCTCACAAGGCCCTGTGAAATATTGCCAGGACTCCCCTAACCAGCCCCAGGATGGAACAGACAAGAAGTTGGGGTTGAGTTAGCAGCATGGTGATGGCATGATGAGCACAGTTTCACAGGTTATAATAGCAGGTTTGAACATAGACCGTGTTGAAAGTGGAATAGTTCAAACTTAAAAGCTGAATATTCAAAAGAAGAGAGAAAGGATATTTGGGGTGCCTGCAGCACTGAAGGCTTTTGATGCTGTAAAACAACTTTGGATAAGAGACCCTATGAAACTCGCTATCGATCATGGTCAACCCATAACTCTACAACATACATTCAGCCACATCATACACTACAAATACAGGAAGTAGTTATTGGCTGCTCATTCTCTATGCATCCATGAATAGGAAGCTCATTTCCCTTTTGAGAACCACAATGCCCTTGCAAATTTCTGTCTCTTTTGTGTTGCTCCCTGGGACAGCTTAATATCTGAATCATGATTTCTATTTTTTCTGGCACAAGAACCATAAGCATAGGCCTTCCCATCTTCACAGCACTTTCCCCCATGACCTACAATGAAGCCAGTTGATCCTGAGATATGCAAAACTAATCCCTGCTCTGCTTCTGTTGATGATGTCCATCAATAATAACAAGAGTCCACAAATGGGCTTCATTCCTCTTGTAACTGTAACTCCAATGATATTGGGTGAGTAGATTGTAAAAGGCCCGTGATGTTCCTGAATTCTATCAATACAGGATAACTTCGATTAGGCCCCCAAACCTAACTTTATTCACTAGGAAATCACAGGCAAGCCCCTAGAAAGCCAATGTGTGAAGGAAGTTTGAGGGACAAGAATGGCTGTCTTTTGTGTTCACATCTTGGTTTTCCAGTAGACATTGAGGCACAGGTGACAAGTGCTCTGGTGTGGAATTCCCTTTCATTGACAGAGAGTATGGCAGTGTGTCCAAGAGTCAGGAGAGTGCCTGGTACAAGTGCGGGTGTCATTTTTGAATTTCCTGAAATCTTGTGCACAATGAGCAGCTGAAGAAAGTGCTGAAATTTTATCCTCATAAGCATGCTCATTGGAGAACCGTGATCTCTGTCCTAAGGAGAGTGGAGTGAGTTCATGGAACAAGTACTCTGAAGAAATGCAGGTGCCTGGGCAGCACTACTCTCTTGGAGCCGAGGAGCCTGCTGAGTGTTGTTGGTGGAATTTTTTTGCATTGAAATTGGTGCTGTTTGAGAGTGTTGATTGTTTTGTGAGAAGAGGATAAAAGAAATCAAAAGAGAGGATGAAAGGTTGGTTTCATTTCTCTGTAATTTCCACAATCTCAGAGTGTTGGGGACTCAAACCCGGGCCTCCTGCATGAGAGGCAGGCACTCTACAAGATGGGCTATATGGCCTGTACTGGAACGGTATCTCTGAGTTACAAAACTTGATCACCTACAGACAAAATTTGTGAAATTGTATGAAGGGAAGCAATCATGACCAAGCCAAACAATGTCTATGGAATTCTTAATTCTTCTGTTCATATCAATCCAGCAAGGAACATTTTTGCCTGTAAAACCCAAGCAAAGTCCTGTGTCACGAGGAAAAGATTTTTCCCCTCTTCATTACGGATGAAAATGGAAGTAGCTGATTGATCCGTGAGCAGAAAAATATATCTGGGATCCAAGGATGCCAAGAACAGGGGCAGAGGCAGGACTATGTGAGACTGAGAAGATGCTCAATGGGCAAGGACAAATGGACATATTGGGATCATTCACACATGAATCCCTCAGCATTACATTCAAAATCAAGAGACACTTTCCTAGAAGGTATTTTTTACTTATTTTTCCTTTTGACCTATTCTTTGAAAAATTCTAAAGAGAAGAGAGGTGTGCATAATGCACAAGCCAGTTCAGGTCCTGGATTTTGGCCAAGATCTCATGAATTGGTGAGCCAGATGAAGTTGTGCCTCCTGTTGTAAGCCTGTTTCCCTCAGTAAAAGAACTTCAGCAATTCAGAGAGATGCTGCTGGGAGATATAAACAGGCAATGGCATGTGGTGGGGGCTCATGTGAACCGGGGTCCCAGAATGAAAACATGGTGGCAAAAAGAAAACATTCCTCATCCAATTTCTATTTTTTCCTCGTTATGTTTTCAGTTATTACTCTCAAGATTCATTATAGAGTAAGAAGTGGCTAAAGTCATATAACTCATTCTTCAGTCATTAGTTTGCATTCACTTCCACTCAGAAAAAAGTCGCAATAGGGTACTAGTTCTCCTGTGACATGAGAGCCACATATGGGAGTACTCCGCAAATAAAAGTTGAAGGAGCTGGCATTGGTGAGCTAGGTTATGAAGGTCATGGGTTTTAAATGCTCTGGAAGGAAAAGTCATTTGATTGCACTCCCCAGAGTGTAAAGCCTGGGCAACATGAACTTTCACGTGTGGCTACAGTGGCATTGCACCTACACCCCATATTCCAACTGATGTCATAGAGTAGCAGACTCAGAACACAGAATCGTCTCAGTTCCCATGACAAACGGAGGCCATTCAGCTTCTGTCTGCTTTAAACTAACTTTCAAGACATGTGACAGCTCAGCTGTGAGGGTTAGAGTATAGATGAAGGGAAGCGGGTGCCAGCATCTTGTGTTTTTGTAGAAATGATTCTATACTTGTTGCCCAGGTGACAGGAAACAGGCTCTAAGTTGTATTTTGTCCCATGAGCAATGAATCCTCCCATATCCAGGCAGGAAAGGGATCATATTCAAGACTGACAGCTCGCTCTTCCACCCATGTCCACTATGAAGCGCTGTGCTCTGTTGGCCGCACCGATCTTGCTTACAGGCAGCTCATCTGGCTCCTGATGCAGGCTATTAGCCCCCACAAATTCCAGTGGTACAATCTGGGACCGAGGGCTGCTTGAGAGCACGGGGGTCAACAATCTTACCACTGGCACCAGTGGATATGCCCTTTGTCCCAACTCCTCGAGGACTGCTATCAGTCCAGTTTTCTTCAGAGTCAGAAAACTAGCCTAGGGGCCTAGCAGCCATATGGAGAGATGGGAGATGAGAGCTCACCTCACTAGAGCATTCAGAGCAGTGCCTTGGTTTGTGTGATCATTGATTTTGGACACAACACATTCCATCTGAAGTGTCCCTCCTCCTATTCTACGAAGTCTGGAGAGGAGAGATGGAACAAAGGATTTCCTTGTTCCATGTAATGATGAGTGTCTCCTCTGTGGGCTCAGGATGAGAGGAGGTAGTCATTCCCTCAGCCTGTTGGAAGGAGGACAGCTGAAATCTGTTATGCAGGTAGAGTTGTTCTGTGCTCACTCCAACGGTGAGACACCTCCTCCTTTGCTGCTGCTTTACAACTAGGTTGCACCCCGAAACTAGCCTGCTGACATTTTTCCAGGGTCTCAGCAAATGAAAACATGATGCAGAAATGACTTGCCAATCTTTATTCACATAAATTTTCGCCTTCTTGTTCAGACAAGTACCACTCTGTTGCAAGGCCCTGTGAAATATTGCCAGGACTCCCCTAACCAGCCCCAGGATGGAGCAGACAACAAGTTGGGGGTTGAGTTAGCAGCATGGTGATGGCATGATGAGCACAGTTTCACAGGGCATACTAGCAGGTTTGAACATAGAACGTGTGCTGAAAGTGGAATAGTTCAAAGCTTAAAAGCTGAATATTCAAAAGAAGAGAGAAAGGATATTTGGGGTGCCTGAAGCACAGAAGGCTTTTGATGCTGTAAAATAACTTCAGAAAAGAGACCCTACAAAACTCGCCATCGATCATGGTGAACCCAAAACTCTACAACATACATTCAGCCACATCATACACTACAAATACAGAAAGTAGTTATTGGCCGCTCATTCTCTATGCAACCATGAATAGCAAAGCTCATTCCCCTTTTGAGAACAACAATGCCCTTGCAAATTCCTGTTTCTCTTCTGTTGCTCCCAGGGGACAGCTGAATATCCGAATCATGATTCCTATTTTTTCTGGCACAAGAACCATAAGCATAGGCCTTCCCATCTTCACAGCACTTTCCCCCATGACCTACAATGAAGCCAGTTAATCCTGGGATATACAAAACTAATCCCTGCTCTGCTTCTCTTGAGGATGTCCATCAATATTAACAAGAGTCCCCAAAAGGGCTCCATTCCTCTTTAAACTGGAGCTCCAATGATATTGGGTGAGTAGATTGTAAATGCTCCGTGATCCTCCTGAATTCTATCAATATAGGGTAACTTCGATTCGGCCTCAAAACCTAACTTTATTCACTAAGAAACCACAGGCAAGCCCCTAGAAAGCAAATGTGTGATGAAGTTTGAGGGATGAGAGCAGCTGTCTTTTGTTTTCACATCTTGGTTTTACAGTAGACATTGAGTCACACATTGAACGTGCTCTGGTGTGGAAGTCCCCTTCATTGACAGAGAGTATGGCATTGTGTCCAAGAGCCTGGAGAGTGACAGGTACAAGTGCGGTTGTCATTTTTGAATTTCCTGAAATCTTGTGCACAATGAGCAGCTGAAGAATGTGCTGAAGATTTATCCTCTTAAGCATGCTCATGTGAGACCCATGATCACTGTCCTAAGGAGAGTGGAGTGAGTTCATGGAACAAATACTCTGAAGAAATGCAGGTGCCTGGGCAGCACTGCTCTCTTGGAGCCCAGGAGCCTGAAGAGAGTTGTTGGTGGAATTGTTTTGCAATGAAATTTGCTGTTTGAGACTGTTGATTCTTTGTGAGAAGAGGAGAAAATAAAGCAAAAGAGGATGGAAGGTTGGTTTCATTTTTTGTAATTTCCACAATCTCAGAGTGTTGGGGACTCGAACCCGGGCCTCCAGCATGACAGGCAGGCACTCTACGAGATGGGCTATATGGCCTGCACTGGAACGGCATCTCTGAGTTACAACACTTGATCACCTACAGACATCATGTATTTGTGAAATTGTATTCAGGGAAGCAATCGTGTCCAAGCCAACAATGTCTATGGAATTCTTAATTCTCCTGTTCCCATCAATCCAGCAAGGAACATTTTTGCCTGTAAAATGCCAGCCAAATTTTGTGTCACGAGGAAAAGTTTTTTCCCCTCTTCATTAAAGACGAAAATGGAAGTAGCTGATTGATCCATGAGCAGAAGAATATATCAGGGATCCAAGGACGCCAGGAACAGGGACAGAGGCAGGACTATGTGGGACTGAGAAGATACTCAGTTTGTGATGACAAATGGAGATATTGGGATCATTCACACATGAATCCCTTAGCATTACATTCAAAATCAAGAGACACTTTCCTAGAAGGTATTTTTTACTTATTTTTCCTTTTGACCTATTCTTTGAAAAATTCTACAGAGAAAAGAGGTGTGCATAATGCGCAAGCCAATTCAGGTCCTGGATTTTGGCCAAGATCTCATGAATTGTTGAGCCAGATGAAGTTGTGCCTCCTGTTGTAAGTCTGTTTTCCTCAGTAAAAGTTTGTCAGCAATTTAGCCAATTGCTGCTGGGAGATCTAAACAGTCAATGGCATGTGGTGGGGGCTCATGTGATCTGGGGTCCCAGAATCGAAAGGAGGTGGCAAAAAGAAAACATTACTCATCGCATTTCTATTTTCTCCTTGTTCAATTCCACTCAGAAAAAAAGTAGCAATTGGGTACTAGTTCTCCTGTAACATGAGAGCCACATATGGGAGCACTCCACAAATCAAAGTGGAAGGAGCAGGCATTGGTGAACTAGGTTTTGAAGGTCTGAACTGGGTTTTGAACTGGGTTTTGAAGGCTCTGGAAGGAGAAGTCACTTGATTGCACTCCCCAGAGTGATTGTAAAGCCTTGGGCAACATGAACTTTCAAGAATGGCTACAGAGACATTGAAACTGCACCCCAGATTCCACCTGACATCATAGAGGAGCAAACTCAAAACACAGATGTGTCTCGGTTCCCATGGAAAAGAGAGAACATTCAGCTCCTGGACACTTTAAACTAACATTCAAGACAGGTGGTGGCTCAGCTGTGAGGGTTAGAGGATAGATGAAGGGAGTGGGTGCCACGGTCTTGCATTTTTGAAGAAATTATTTTATCTTTGAGGCCAGGGTGACAGGAAACAGGCTCTAAGCTGTATAGAGTCCCATGAGCAATGAATTCCCACATATCCAGGCAGGAAAATGGATCCCTTTCAAGTCTGACTGCTCGCAATTCCACCCACGTCCACGAGATGGAGCAGTGCTCCGTTGGCCGCACTGATCTTGCTGACAGGCAGCTCATCTGGTTCCTGATGCAGGCTATTAGCCCCCACAAATTCAAAGGTACAATCTGGGACCGAGGACTGCTTAAGAGCACGTGGGTCAACAATCTTACCACTGGCACCAGTGGATTTACCCTCCATCCACACTCCTTCAGGATTGCGACCAGTCCGGTTTTCTTCAGAGTCAGAATACTACCCTAGGGGCCTAGCAGCCATATGGAGAGATGGGAGATGAGAGCTCACCTCACTAAAGCATTCAATGCAGTGCCTTGGTTTGGGTGATCATTGATTTTGGACACATCACATTCCATCTGAAGGGTCCCTCCTCCTATCCTACGAAGTCTGGAAAGGAGACAGATGGAACATAGGATTTCCATGTTCCATGTAAAGGTGAGTGTCTCCTCTGTGGGCTCAGGATGAGAGGAGGTAGTCATTCCCTCAGACTGTTTGAAGGAGGACAGCTGAAACATGACAAGCAGGTAGAGTTGTTCTGTGGTTACTCCAACGGTGAGACACCTCCTCCTTTGCTGCTGCTTTACAACAAGTTTCCATGTTCCATGTAAATGTGAGTGGCTCCTCTGGGGGCTCAGGATGAGAGGAGGTAGTCATTCCCTCAGCCTGTTGGAAGGAGGACATCTGAAACCTGACATGCAGGTAGAGTTGTTCTGTGCTCACTCCAACGGTGAGACACCTCCTCCTTTCCTGCTGCTTTACAACTAGGCTGCACCCCAAAACTAGCCTGCTGGGATTTTTCCAGGATCTCAGCAAATGAAAACATGAGGCAGAAATGAATAGCCAATCTTTATTCACATAACGTTTCGTCTTCCTGTCCAGGTAAATACCTGTGTGTTGCAAGGCCCTGTGAAATATTGCCAGGACTCCCCTAACCAGCCCCAGGATGGAGCAGACAAGAAGCTGGGTGTTGAGTTAGCAGCATGGTGATGGCATGATGAGTACAGTTTTACAGGTCCTAATAGCAGGTTTGAACATCAACCGTGTTGATAGTGGAATAGTTCAAAGCTTAAAAGCTGAATATCAAAAGAAGAGAGAAACGATATTTGGGGTCCCTGAAGTGCTAAAAGGTTTTGATGCTGGACAACCACTTTGTATAAGAGACACTATGAAACTCACCATCAATCATGGTCAACTAACCACTCTACAACATACATTCAGCCATATCATACACTACAAATACCGGAAGTAGTTACTGACTGCTCATGTCTATGCAACCATGAATAGCGAACCTCAATCCCCTTTTGAGAACAAGAATGCCCTTGAAAATTTCTGTCTCTTTTCTGTTGCTCCCAGGGGACAGCCAAATATGTGACTCATGATTCCTTTTTTTTCTGGCACAAGAACCATAAGCATAGGCCTTCCCAAATTCACAGCACTTTCCCCCATGACCTACAATTAAGCCAGTTGAACCTGGGATATTCAACACTAAAAGAAAACATTCCTCATCCAATTTCTATCTTCTCCTCATTATATTTTCAGTTATTACTCTCAAGATTTATTACAAAGTGATAAGTTGCTAAAGTCATATAATTGATCCCTCTTTCATTTTGTTGCAATCAATTATACTCAAAAAATGTAACAATTGGTTACCAGTTCTCATGTGAAAGGAGATGCAAACATGGGAGTACTCCTCTAATCAAAGGTGAAGGATCAGGCATTGGTCAGCTAGGTTGTGAGTGTCATGGGTTTTCAAGGTTCCGGAAATAGAAGTCACTTGATTGCAATCCCCAGAGTGTTTGTAAAGCCTTGGGCAACATAAACTTTCATGAGTGGCTCCAGTGACATTGCACATGCATCCCAGATTCCACCTGAGGTCATAGAGGAGCAGAATCAGAATACAGAGGCATCATGGTTCCCATGGCAACCAGAGACCATTCAGCTCCTTGCCATTTCAAACCAACATTCAAGATATGTTGCTGCTCAGCTGTGAGGGTTACAGTATAGAAGAAGGGAGCTGGTGCCGGGGTTTTGCATTTTTTGAAGAAATTATTCTATACTTGTTGCCCAGGATGAATAGAAAACAGGCCCTAATCTGTATAGAATCCCGTGAGCAATAAATTCCCCCATATCCAGGCAGGGCAAAGGATCCCATTTAGTCTGACAGCTATCACTTCCACCCAGGTCCACTAGCTGGCGCTGTACTGAGTTGACTGCACCGATCTTGCTGACAGGCAGCTCATCTGGACCCTGATGCAGGCTATTAGCCCCCACAAATTCCAGGGAACAAGCTGGGACTGAGGCCTGCTTGAGAGCACAGGGTTCAACAATCTTAGCACAGGAACCAATGGATTCACCATCCGACACTACTTCTCCAGGACTGGTATCACCCTGGTTTCCTTCAGAGTCAAGAAACTAGCCTAGGGCCCTAGCAGCCACACAGAGTTATGTGTGGTGGGTGCTCACCTCAGTAGAGCATGCAGGGCAGCGCGATGGTTTGGGTGATCATTGATTTGGGACACATCACATTCCACCTGTTGTGTTTCTCCTCCTATCCTACAAATTCTGGAAAGGAGGCAGATAGAACCCTGGAGTTCCATGTTCCATTTGAAGGTGTTTGGCTCCCCAGGTGTCTCATGAAGAGAGGAGCGAGTCATTTCCTCAGCATGTTGGAAGGAGGACAACACAAACCTGACATGCGAGGAGTGTTGTTCTCTATTCACTCCAATGGCCAGGCACCTCCTCCTTGGCTGCTGCCTTACAACTATACTGCTACCCGAAACAAGTCTGCTGGGATTTTTCCAGGGTCACATCAAATCTAAACAAGATGCAGAAATTTCTTGCCAATCTTTATTCACAAAATGGTTCGACTTATTGTCCAGAAAAATACCTCTCTGTCGCAACGGCCTGTGGGATATTGCAGGGAGTCTTCTAACCAGCACCAGGATGGAACATACCACAATATGGGGGATGAATTAACAGCCTGGTGATGGCATGATGAGCACAGATTCACAGGGTATAATAGCAGGTTTGAAAATAGACCCTGCTGAAAGTGGCATGGTTCAAAGGTTCCAAGCTGAATATTCAAAAGAGGAGAGTAAGGATTTTTGCGGGGCCAGAAGCCCTCAAGGGTGTTGATGCTGGAAAACAACTTAGGAGAAGAGACACTTTGAAACCCGCCATTGATCATGGTCAACCAACATATATTCAGCCACATCCTACACTACAAATACGGGAAGTCGTTATTGGCTGATCATTCTCTATGCAACCATGAATACCGAAACTCATTCCCCTTTTGAGAACAACAATGCCCTAGAAATCCATGTCTGTTTTCTGTTGCTCCCACGAGACAGCCAAATATACGAATCATGATTCCTTTTTTTTCTGGCACAAGAATCATAAGTATAGGCCTTCCCATCTTCACAGCACCTTCCCCCACGAACAACAATTTAAGTCAGTTGATCCTGGGATATGCAACACTGATCCTTGCACAGCTTCTCTTGAGAATGTCCATCAATATTAACAAGAGTCTACAAAATGCTTCATTCCTCTTGACACTGGAGCTCCAATGATGTTGGGTGAGTACAATGTTAATTCCCCCTTGATCTTCCTATATGCTATCAGTACAGGCTAACATGGATTCTGCCCCAAAACCTAAATTTATTCACTAAGAAATCACAGGCAAGCCTCTACAAAGCAAATGTGTGAGAGAAGTTCCAGGGACAAGAGTGGCTGACTTTTGTGTTTACATCTTGGTTTTCCTGTAGATATTGAAGTACACATGGAATGTCCTTTGGCGTGTTATTCCCTCTCATTGGCAGAGAGTATGGCAGAGTGTCCAAGAAGCTTGGAGAGTGCCTTGTACAAGTGCGGTTGTCATTTTTGAATTGCCTGAAATCTGCTGCACAGTGAGTTGCTGAAGAAAGTGCTGAAGGTTTATCCTGATAAGCATATTCATGCAAGACCCGTGATCTCTGTCCTAAGGAGAGTAGAGTGACTTGATGGAAAAGGTACTCTGAAGAAATGCAGGTGACTGCAGCACTGCTCTTTGGAGCCCAGTTGCCTGCTGAGAATTGTTGGTGAATTGGTTTGCATTGAAATTTGTGCTGTTTTGGAGTGATGATTCTTTGGTGAGGAGAGGAGTAAAGAAGAAAAAAGAGAGGATGGAAGGTTGGTTTTGTTTTTTTGTTATTTCCATAATCACAGAGTGCTGGTGACTTGAAACCAGACCTCCAGCATAAGAAGCAGGTACTTTACGAGTTGGGCTGTATGGCCTACACTGGAAGAGGTTCTCTGAGTTACAACACTTGACACATACAGACATAATTTGTGAAATTGTATGCAGCGAAGAAATCATGACCAAACCAAACAATGTCTATGGAATTCTTATTTCTCCCTTTCACATCAATCCAGCAAGGAAATGTTTGCCTGTCAATACCCAAGCCTAGCCCTGTGTCCTGAGGGAAAGACTTTTCCCCTCTTCATTAAGGACAAAAATGCAAGTAGCTGATTGATCCAAGAGCAGAAAAATGTATGAGGAATCTGAAACCCCAGGAACAGCAGCAGAGGCAGGACTATGTTGAACTGATAATATGCTCAATTGATGACTATGAATGGAGATATTGGTGATCATTCACACCTGAGTCCATAACCATTACATTCAAAATCAACTGACACTTTCCTAGAAAGTATTTGTTTTTCTTATTTTTCCTTTTTGTCTTTTATTTGATAAAATCTACCGAGCAGAGAGCTGTGCATAATGCACAAGCCAGTTCAGGTGCTGGAACTTTCACATCATATCAGGAATGGGTAATGCAGAGGAAGTCATGCCTCCTGTTCTAAACCTGTTACCCTCTGTAGGAAGTGATTCAGCAACTTAGCCAGATGCTGTTGGGAGATATAAACAGGCAAAGGCAGGTGGAGATGTCTCATATGGTCTGGTGTCCCAGAATCGAAAAGTTGTGGAAAAAAGAAAACATCCCTCATGCAATTCCTATCTTTTTCTCAGTATGTTTTCTGTTTTACTCTCAAGAATTTTTACAGAGAGATCAGTGGCTAAAGTCATACCCTTGATCCCTCATTCATTTCATTGCAATCAATTCCACTAAGGGAAACATAACAATCGGTTATCAGTTCTCCTGTGACATGAGAGGCAAACATGGGAGAACTCCTATAATCAAAGGTAAAGAGCAGGCATTGGTCAGCTAGGTTGTGTAGGTCGCGGGGTTTTGAAACACCGGTAGGGGAATGCACTTGATTGCACTCCCCAGAGTGATTGTAAATACTTGGGCAACATGAACTTTGACGAGTGTTTTCCGTGTCATGGCTCTTCCACCCCAGATTCCACCTGATGTCATAGAGGACTGGACTGAGAACACGGAAGCATCATGGCTTCAATTGCAACTGCAGACCTTTTAGCTCCTGGCTAATTCAAATACACATTCAAGACATGCTGCGGCTCAGTTGTGAGGGTATGATGGTAGATGAAGGGAGCGGCTGCTAGGGTCTTGTGTTTTGGAAGAAATGATTATATCCTTGATGCCAGGGCAATGAAGAAACAGCTTGTAAGTGGAATGGAGCCCAGTGATGAATAAATCCCCACATACCCTGGCAGGAAACGGGATCCCATTGAAGTCTGATAGATCGTGCTTCCACCCAGGGGCACCAGGTGGCACTGTGCCCCATTGGCCGCAGCATACTTGCTGACAGCCAGCTCATCTGGCTCCTGATGCAGCCTATTAACCCCCACAAATTCCAGTGGAACAAGCTGGAACTGAGGGGTGCTTGAGAACAACTGGGTCAACAATCTTAGCACAGGCACCAGTGGATTTGCCCTCTGACACAACTCGTCAAGGGCTGGGACATCCCAGGTTTTCTACACAGTCAGGAAAATAGCCTAGGTGCCTAGCATCCACTCGGAGAGATGGATGTTGAGTGCTCAGCTCAGTAGAGCATACAGTGCAGTGCCATGGCTTAGGTGATCATTGATTTGGATACATCACATTTCATCTATTGGGTTTCTCCACCTATCCTACAAAGTCTGAAAGGAGAGAGATGGAACATGTGATGTTCATTGTCCATGTGTTGGTGAGTGTTTCCTCTGGTGGCTCATGAAGAGAGGAGCAAGTCATTCACTCAGCATGTTGTACAGAGGACAGGATGTGCCTGACATGCAATAGGAGTTGATGTGTGCACACTCCAACTGCCAGGACTCTCCCCCTCAGCTGCTACCTTACCACTACACTGCACCCAGAATCTTACCTGCTGGGATTTTTCCAGGGTCACATTAAATCAAAACAAGATGCAGAAATGACTTGCCAATCTATTCACAAAATGGTTCTTCTTATTGATCAGACAAATACCACTCTGCTGCAAGGGCCTGTGGTATATTGCCAAAATCTTCTATGCAGTCCCAGGATGAAGCAGACCACAAGCTGGGGGATGAATTAACAGCCTGTTGATGGCATGATGAGCACAGTTTCACAGGGCATAATAGCAGGTTTGAACATATACCATGATGAATTTGGAATGGTTCCAAACTTCCAAGCTGAATATTCAAAAGAGGAGTGTAAGGATATTTGGCGGCCAGAAAAGCTGAAGGGTGTCGATGCCTGAAAACAACTTCGGAGAAGAGACTACATAAAAATCACCATCTAGTATGGTCAACCCACAAACTCCACGAAATATATTCAGCCTCGTCATACAGTAGAAATACAGGAAGTTGTTTTTGCCTGCTCATTCTCTTTGCAACTATGAATTACAAACCTCATTCCCCTTTTTTGAACAACAATTATATTGCAAATTTCTGTCTCTTTTCTGTTGCTCCCAAGGGACAGCCAAATATACGAATGATGATTCCTAATATTTCTGACACAAGAACCATGAGCATAGGCTTTCCCACTTTCATAGCATCTTCCCCCAAGACCTACAATTTAAGCCAGTTGATCCTGGGATATGCAACAATAATCCCTGCACTGCTTCTGTTGAGTACGTCCATCAAGATTAAGAAGAGTGTACAAACAGGCTCCATTCCTCTAGACACTGGAGCTCCAACGATATTGGGTGAGTAGGTTGTAAATGCCCCGTGATCCTCCTGAATGCTATCAATACAGGCTAACATCGATTCAGCCACAAACACTAACTTTATTCACCAAGAAATTAGAGGCAAGACTCTGCAAAGCAAAGGCGTTAGAGACGTTCCAGGGACATGAGCATCTGTTTTTATGTTTACCTCCTGATTTTCCAGTAGACATTGAAGTACATGTGGAAAGTGCTCCGGTGTGGAAGTTCCCTTAATTGGCAGAGAGTATGGCAGTGTGTCAAAGAAGACTGGAGAGTGCCAGGAATAAGTGCAGTTGTCATTTTGAATTTTCTACCACTGAATCCTGGTGCACAATATGCAGCAGAAGAAGATGCTGAAGAATTATCTTCATAAGCATACTCATGAGAGATCCGTGATCTCTGTCCTAAGGAGAGTAGAGTGAGTTCATGGAACAAGTACTCTGAAGAAATGTAGGTGACTGTTCAGTGCTGCTCTCTTGGAGCACAGTAGCCTGCTGAAAGATGTTGGTGGAATTGGGTTGCATTTGAAATTGGTGCTGTTCTTGAGTGTTGATTCTTTTTGTGATGAGAGGAGAAAAGAAAAGAAAAAGAGTGTCGAGTCTGTTTCACTTGTTTGTTATTTCTCTAATCCCACAGTGTGGGGTACTCAAACTCGGGCCTGGAGCAGGGAAGTCAGGCACTCCATTATAGGCTATAAGGTCTGCACTGGAACGTCTTCTCTCAGTTTCAACACTTTATCTCCTTCAGGCTTAATTTGTGAAATTGTATGCAGAGAAGCAAGTAAACAAAGTCTAAGGAATTCTTCATTCTCCTATACACAACAATCCAGCAAAGAACTTTTTTGCATGCCAATACCCATGCCTAGGCCTGTGTCCTGAGGGAAAAATTTTTCTCTTTTTCATTAAGGACGATAATGGAAGTATCTGATTGATCCATGAGCAGAAAAATACATCAGGGATCCGAAAACCCCAGGAACAGCAGCAGAGGCAGGACTATGAGGAATTTAGAATATGTTCAATTGATGAGTACAAATGGAGATATTGGGGAACATTCACACTTGAATCCCTAGTCATTACATTCAAAATCAACTGACAGTTTCATAGGAAGTATTTCTTTTTTTTATTTTTCCTTTTGAGCTTTTTGAAAAATTCTAAAGAGCAGAGAGCTGTGCATAATGCACAAGCCAGTTCAGGTGCTGGATTTCCCATCATATCAGGAATGGTTGAGTCCGAGGAAGTCGTGCCTCCTATTCTAGTCCTGCTTCCCTCAGTAGAAAGTGCTTCAGCAATTTAGCCAGAATCTGTTGGTAGACATAAACAGGCAAAGGCATGTGGTGATGGCTCATATGGACTGGGGTCCCAGAATGGAAAAGTCATGGCATAAAAAAACATTCCTCATCCAATTCCTATCTTCTCATAATTATGTTTTCAGTTATTATCTCAAGATATATTACAGAAAGATAAGTGGCTAAAGTCATATCGTTGATCCTTCATTTATTTTGTTGCAATCAGTTCCACTCAGGAAAACATAACAATTGTTTACCAGGTCTCCTGTGACATGAGTGGTGTACATGGGAGAAGTCCTCTAATCAAAGGAGAAGGAGCAGGCATTGGTCAGATAGGTTGTGATGGTCATGGGGTTTCAAAACTCTGGTAGGGGAAGGCACTTGATTGCACTCCCCAGAGTGATTGTTAATCCTTGTACAACATGTACTTTGACATATACTTTGACGTGACATGGTGCCTGCACCCCAGATTCCACCTGAGGTCATAGAGGAGCGGACTGAGAATACAGAAGCGTCATGGATCCCATGGTAACCACAGACCTTTCTCATCCTGGCCCATTCAAAACTACATTCAAGATATGCAGGGGCTTAGCTGTGAGGGTTAGAGGATAGATGAAGAGAGCAGGTGCCAGGGTCTTGCATTTTGGATGAAATTATTCTATCCTTGATGCCCGGGTGACAAGGAAACAGGCTGTAAGTGGTATGGAGCCCAGTGCGCGATAAATCCCCCCATATTCTGGCAGTAAGAGGGATCCCATAGAAGTCTGAGAGCTCGCACTTCCACCCGGGTGCCTGAGGCATTGCTGTGCTTCCTTGGCAGAAATATACTTGCTGACAGGCAGCTCTTCTGTCTCCTGATGCAGTGTATTAGCCCTCACAAATTCCAGGGGAACAAGCGGGACCGATGGGTGACTGAGACCAAGTTTTCTGCAATCTTAGCACCGGCACCAGTGGACTTGACCTCTGAACCCACTCCCCCAGTGCTGGGACAACCCGGGTTTTCTACAGAGTCAGGAAACTAGCTTAGGGGCCTAGCAGCCACACAGAGAGATGGGTGGTGAGTGCTCAGCTCAGTAGAGCATGCAGTGCAGCGCCATGGTTTCGGTGATCATTGATTTGCGACTCATCACGTTCCATCTGTTGGGTTTCTCCACCTATCCTACGAAGTCTAGAAAGGAGAGAGATGGAACATGGGATGTCCATGTTCCATGTGAAGGTGATTGGCTCCTCTGGTGGCTCATGAAGAGAGAAGTGAGTCATTCACTCAGCATGTTGGAAGGAGGACAGGATGAGACTGACATTCAAGGAGAGTTGATCTGTGCACTCTCCAACTGCCAGGCCCCTCCTCCGTGGCTGCTGCCTTACAACTAGGCTGCACCCAGAAACTTACCTGCTGGGAATTTTTCAGGGTCACATCAAATCAAACAAGATGCAGAAATGACTTGCAATCAGTATTCACAGAATGGTTCATCTTCTTGACCAGACAAATACCATTCTGTTGCAAGGGCCTGTGGGATATTGCCAGGAGTCCTCTAAGAAACCCCAGGATGAAGCAGACCACAAGCTGGGGGATGAGTTAACAGCCTGGTGATGGCATGATGAGCACAGTTTCACAGGGCATAACACCAGGTTTGAACATATACCATGATAAATCTGGAAAGGTTCAAAGCTTCCAAGTTGAATATTCAAAAGAGGAGAGTAAGGATATTTGGGGGGCCAGAAAAGCTGAACGGTGTTGATGCCTGAAATCAACTTCAGAGAAGAGACTCTATGAAACTCACCAGCGATCATGGTCAACCCACAAACTCCATGACATATATTCAGCCTTATCATACACTACAAATACAGGAAGTTGTTTTTGCCCACTCATTCTCTATACAACAATGAATCCCGAACCTCATTCCCCTTTTTAGTAAAACAATTCTCTTGCAAATTCCTGTCTCTTTTCTGTTGCTCCCAAGCGACAGTTGAATATATGAATGATGATTCCTAATACTTCTGACACAAGAACCATGCACATAGGTTTTCCCACTTTCACAGCACCTTCCCCCAAGACCTACAATTTAAGCCAGTTGATCCTGGGATATACAACAATAATCCCTGCACTGCATCACTTTAGGATGTCCATCAACATTAATAAGAGTCTACAAATGGGCTCCATTGCTCTTGATATTGGAACTCCAATGATATTGGGTGAGTAGGTTGTAAATGCCCCGTAATTCTCCTGAATGCTATCAATGCAGGCTAACATCGATTCAGTCACAAACACTAACTTTATTCACCAAGAAATCACAGGCAAGTCTCTGCAAAGCAAAAGTGTTAGAGATGTTCCAGGGACATGAGCATCTTTTTTTTGTGTTCACCTCCTGGTTTTCCAGTAGACATTGAAGTACCTGTGGAAAGTGCTCCAGTCTGGAAGTTCCCTTAATTGGCAGACAGTATGTCAGTGTGTCAAAGAAGCCTGGAGAGTACAGGAATAAGTGCAGTTGTCATTTTGAATTTTCTTCCACTTAATCCTGGTGCACAATATGCAACTGAAGAAGGTGCTAGAGAATTATCTTCATAAGCATACTCATGAGAGACCCGTGATCTCTGTCCTAAGGAGAGTAGAGTGAGTTCATGGAACAAGTAAGTACTCTGAAGAAATGCAGGTGACTGTTCAGCACTGCTCTCTTGGAGCACAGTAGCCTGCTGAAAGGTGTTGGTGGATTTGGGTTGCATTTGAAATTGGTGGTGTTTTGAGTGTTGATTCCTTTTGTGATGAGAGGAGAAAAAAAAAAGAAAAAGAGAGTCAAATCTGTTTTGCTTGTTTGTTATTTCTGCAATCCCACAGTGTTGGGTACTTGAACTCGGGCCTCCAGCAGGGAAGGCAGGCATTCTATGAGATAGGCTATAAGGCCTGCTCTGGAAGGTTTCTCTCAGTTTCAACACTTTATCTCCTTCAGTCTTAATTTGTGAAATTGTTTGCAGAGAACCAATCATGATCAAGCAAACAATGTCTAAGGAATTCTTAATTCTCCTATACACAAAAATCCAGCAAAGAACTTTTTTGCATGTCAATACCCAAGCCTAGCCCTTTGTCCTGAGGGAATTTTCTCTTTTTCATTAAGGATGATAATGGCAGTATCTGATTGATCTATGAGCAGAAAAATATATCAGGGATCTGAAAACCCCAGGAACAGTGGCAGAGGCAGGACTATGTGTAATTGAGCATATGCTCAATTGATGAGTATGAATGGAGATATTGGGGAACATTCCCACTTGAATCCCTAGCCATTACATTCAAAAGCAACTGACACTTTCCTAGAAAGTATTTCTTATTCTTATTTTTGCTTTTGAATTTTGAAAAATTCTGAAGAGCAGAGAACTATGCATCATACACAAGCCAGTTCAGGTGCTGGACCTCTCACATTATATCAGGAATGTGTGAGGCTGAGGAATTCGTGCCTCCTGTTCTAAGCCTGTTTCCCTCAGTAGAAAGTGCTTTAGGAATTTAGCCAGATGCTGTTGGGAGATATAAACAGGCAAAGGCATGTGGTGATGGCTCATATGGTTTGGGGTCCCCGAATGGAAAAGTGGTGGCAAAAAGAAAACATTCCTCATCCAATTCCTATCTTCTCCTCCTTATGTTTTCAGTTATTACTCTCAAGATTTATTACGGAGAGATAAGGGGCTAAAGTCATATCCTTGATCCTTCATTCATTTCGTTGTAATCAATTCCACTCAGGAAAACATAAAAATTGGTTACCAGTTCTCCTTTGATATGAGAGGCATACATGAGAGAACTACTCTAATCAAAGGGGAAGGAGCAGGCATTGTTCACCTACATTGTGAAGGTCATGGGGTTTTGAAACTCTGGAGGGGAAGGCACTTGTTTGCACTACCCAGAGTGATGTAAATCCTTGGGCAACATGAACTTTGATGAGTGTTTCCCGTGACATGGCACCTGCACCCCAGATTCCACCTGAGGTCATAGAGGAGCAGACTGAGAATACAGAACCATCATGGCTCCCATGACAACCACAGACCTTTCACCTCCTGGCTGATTCAAACTCACGTTCAAGACATGCGGTGGCTCAGCTGTGAGGGTAAGAAGATAGATTAAGGAAGCGGGTGCCAGGGTTTTGCATTTTGGATGAAATGAGTCTATCCTTGTTGCCTGGGCGACAAGGAAACAGGCTGTAAGTGGTATGGAGCCCAGTGAGCAATAAATCCCACCATATCCTGTCAGGTCCACCCAGGTCCACCAGGTGGCTCTGTGTCCCATTGGCTGCATCATACCTGCTGACAGGCAGCTCATCTGGCTCCTGATGCAGCCTATTTGCCCCCACAAATTCCAGTGGAAAAAGCTGGGACCGAGGGGTGCTTGAGAGCAAGTGGTTCAACAATCTTAGCAGTGGCACCATTTGATTTGTCCTCCGATCCCACTCCCCCAGGACTGGGATAAACCGGGATTTCTACAGTGTCAGGAAATTAGCCTAGGGGCCTAGCAGCCACACAGAGAGATGGGTGGTGAGTGCTCAGCTCTGTAGAGCATGCAGTGTAATGCCATGGTTTAGGTGATCTTTGATTTGGGACACATCACATTCCATCTGTAGGGTTTCTCCACCAATCCTACGAAGTCTGGAAAGGAGAGAGATGGAACATGGGATGTCCATGTTCCATGTGAAGGTGAGTGGCTCCTCTGGTGGTTGAAGAAGAGAGGAGCGAGTCATTCACTCAGCATGTTGGAAGGAGGGCAAGATGAGCCTGACATTGAAGGAGAGTTGATCTGTGCCTTCTACAACTGCCAGGCCCCTCCTCCTATGCTGCTGTCTTACAACTAGGCTGCACCCAGATACTTACCTGCTGGGATTTTTATATCCTCACATCAAATCGAAACAAGATGCAGAAATGACTTGCCAATCTGTATTCACAAAATGGTTCATCTTATTGAGAAGACAAATACATCTCTTTTGCAATGGTCTGTGGGATATTGCCAGGAGTCCTCTTAGCAGCTCCAGGATGAAGCAGACCACAAGCTGGGGGATGAATTAACATCCTGGTGATGGCATGGTGAGTAGAGTTTCATAGGGCATAACACCAATTTGTACATACACCATGATGAATCTGGAATGGTTCAAGCTTCCAAGCTGAATATTCAAAAGAGGAGAGTAAGGATATTTGGGCGGCCAGAAAAGTTGAAGGGTGTTGATGCTGGAAAACAACTTTGGAGAAGAGACTCCATGAAACTCGCCATCGATCATGGTCAACCCACAAACTCCATGACATATATTCAACCTTATCTTACACTACAAATACAGGAAGTAGTTATTGCCTGCTCATACTCTATGCAACCATGAATCCCGAACCTCATTCCCATTTTTAGAACAATTCTCTTTCAAATTTCTGTCTCTTTTCTGTTGCTCCCAAGGAACAGCCAAATATACGAATGATGATTTCTAATTTTTATGACACTAGAAACATGAGCATAGGCTTTCCCAACTTCCCAGCTCCTTCCTCCATTATCTAAAATTTAAGCCAATTGGTCCTGGGATTTGCAACAGTAAACCTTGCACTGCTTCTCTTGAGGACGTCCATCAAGATTAAGTAGAGTCTACAAAATGGCTCAATTCCTCTTGATACTGGAGCTCCAATGATATTGGGTGAGTAGATTGTAAGTGCCCTGTGATCCTCCTGAATGCTATCAGTACAGGCTAACATCAATTCAGCCCCAAACACTAACTTTATTCACCAAGAAATCACAGGCAAACTCTGCAAAGCAATATTGTGAGAGAAGTTCCAGGCACACGAGTGGCTGTTTTTTGTGTTCACCTGTAGGTTTTGCAGTAGATATTGAGGAATATGTGGTAAATGCTCCGGTATGGAAGCCCCTTTCATTGGCATATATTATGGCAGTGTGTCCAAGAAACCTGGAGAGTGCTAGGTACAATGTGGTTGTTATTTTGAACTTCCTGCCACTGAACCTGTTGCACAATATGCAGCAGAAAAAGGTGCTGAAGAATTATCTTCATAAACATACTCATAAGAGACCCATGATCTCTGTCCTAAGGAGAGAAGAGTGTGTTCACAGAACAAGTATTCTGAAGAAATGCAGGTGACTCTTCAGCACTGCTCTCTTGGAGCACAGTAGCCTGCTGAAAGGTGTTGGTGGATTTGGGTTGCATTTGAAATTGGTGCTGTTTTAGTGAGCTGATTCTTTTTGTGATGAGAGGAGAAAAGTAAAGAAAAAGAGGGACAAGTCGGTTTCACTTGTTTGTTATTTCCACAATCCCACAGTGCTGGGGACCCTATCCCTGGCCTCGAGCAAGGGAGGCAGGCACTCTGTGAGATAGGATTTAAGGCCTTCACTGGAAGGCTTCCCTCAGTTACAACAATTGATCACCTTACAGTCTTTATTTGTGAAATTGTATGCAGAGAAGCAATCATGACCAAGCCAAATAATGCCCAAGTAATTCTTAATTCTCCTATTCACAAAAATCCAGCAAGGAACTATTTTGCATGTCAATACCCAAGCCCAGTCCTGTGTCCTGAGGGAAAGGGTTTTCCCTATTTCATTCAGGATGATAATGGAAGTAGCTGATTGATCCATGAGCAGAAAAATATATCAGGGATCCAAAAATGCCAGGAGCAGCGGCAGAGGCAGGACTATGTGGAATTGAGAATATGCTCAATTAATGACTAAGAATGGTGATATTGGAGAACATTCAAACATGAATCCCTAGCCATTACATTCAAAATCAAATGACACTTTCCTACAAAATATTTCTTTTTCTTATTTTTCCTTTTGAACTTTTTGAAAAATACTATAGAGCAGAGAGCTGTGCATAATGCACAAGCTAGTTCAGGTGCTGGACCTTTCCCATCATATCAGGAATGGATGATGCTGAGGAAGTCGTGCCTCCTGTTCTAAGCCTGTTTCCCTCAGTAGAAAGTGCTTCAGCAATTTAGCCAGAGGCTGTTGGGAGATATAAACAGGCAAAGGCATGTGGTGATGGCTCATATGATCTGGGGTCCCAGAATGGAAAAGTGGTGGCATAAAGAAAACATTCCTCATCCAATTCCTATCTTCTCCTCATTATGTTTTCATTTATTACTCTCAAGAATTATTACAGAGAGATCAGTGGATAAAGTCGTATCCTTGATCCTTCATTCATTTCATTACAATCAATACCAATCAGGAAAACGTAACAATTGTTTACCAGTTCTCCTGTGACATGAAAGACATGCATGGGAGAAGTCTTCTAATAAAAGGGGAAGGAGCAGGCATTGGTCAGCTAGGTTGTGTAGGTCGCAGGGTTTCGATACCCTGGTATCACTCCCCAGAGTGATTGTAAATCCTTGAACAACATGAACTTTGATGACTGTTTGCTGTGACATGGCGTCTGCACCCCAGATTCCACCTGAGGTCATAGAGGAGCGGAGTGAGAACACGGAAGCGTCATGGTTCCCATGGCAACTGCAGACCTTTCAGCTCCTGGTCGATTCAAAAACACAATCAATACATGTTGTGGCTTAGTTGTGAAAGTATGATGCTAGATGAAGTGAGTGGGTGCCAGGGTCTTGCGTTTTTGAAGAAATGATTCTATCCTTGTTACCCGGGAGATGAAGGAAACAGGCTGTAAGAGGTATGGAGCCCAGTGAGCGATAAATCCCCCCATATCCTGGCAGTAAAAGGGATCCTATTGAAGTCTGAAAGCTCGCGCTTCCACCCAGGTCCACCAGGTGGTGCTGTGTTCTGATGGTCGCAGCACACTTGCTGACAGGCAGCTCCTCTGGCTCCTGATGCAGCCTATTAGCCCCCACAAATTCCAGTGGAACAAGCTGGGACCGAGGGTTGCTTGAGAGAAAGTGGGTCAGCAATCTTAGCACCAGCACCAGTGGATTTGCCCTCCGACCCCACTCCCCCAGGGCTGGAACAACCCGGGTTTTCTACAGAGTCAGGAAACTAGCCTAGGAGCCTAGCAGCCACACAGAGAGATGGGTGGTGAGTGCTCAGCTCAGTAGAGCATGAAGTGCAGTGCCATGGTTTAGGTGATCATTGATTTGGGACACATTCCATCTGTCGGGTTTTTCCTATCCTATGAAGTCTGGAAAGGAGAGAGATGGAACATGGGATGTTCATGTTCCATGTGAATGTGCGTGGCTCCTCTGGTGGCTCAAGAAGAGAGGAGCGATTCATTCACTCAGCATGTTGGAAGGATGGCAGGACGAGCCTGTCATGCAAGGAGAGTTGATGTGTGCACACTCCAACTTCCAGGCCCCTCCTCCTTTGCTGCTGCTTTACAACTAGGCTGCAGCCAGAAACTTATCTGCTTGTAGTTTTCCAGGGTCACATCAAATGAAACAAGATGTAGAAATGACTTGCCAATCTGTATTCACAAAATGGTTCATCTTTTTGACCTGAAAAATACCTCTCTTTCGCAAGGGCCTGTGGGATATTGCCAGGACTCCTCTAAGCAACCCCAGGATGAAGCAGACCACAAGCTGGAGGATGAATGAACAGACTGGTTATGGAATGATGAGCACAGTTTCAAAGGGAACAACACCAGGTTTGAACATACATCATGCTGAATCTGGAATGGTTCAAAGCTTCGAAGCTGAATATTCAAAGAGGAGAGTAAGGATATTTGGGGGGCAAGAAAAACTGAACGGTGTTGATACTGGAAAACAACTTTGGAGAAAGGACTCCATGAAACTCGCCATTGATCATGGTCAACCCACAAACTGCATGACATATATATATTCAGCCTCATCATACACTATAAATACAGGATTTAGTTATTGCCCACTCATTCTCTATGCAACCATGAATTCTGGATCTCATTCCCCTTTTTAGAACAATTCTCTTGCAAATTCCTGTCTCTCTTCTGTTGTTTCAAAGGGACAGTCAAATATACGAGTGATGATTCCTATTTTTTCTGACACAAGAACCATGAGCATAGGCTTTCCCAATTCCACTGCACCTTCCCCCATGACCTAAAATTTAAGACAGTTGATCCTGTGATATGCAACAGTAGTTCCTACACTGCTTCTTTTAGGACATCCGTCAATATTAAGAAGAGTCTACAAACGGGCTCCATTCTTCTTGACACTGGAGCTCCAATGATCCTCCTGAATGCTATCAATGCAGGTAACATCGATTCAGCCCCAAACACTAACTTTATTCACTGAGAAATCACAGACAAGCCACTGCAAAGCAAAAGTATTTGAGATGTTCTAGGGACATGAGCATCTGTTTTTGTGTTCACCTACTGGTTTTCCAGTAGATATTGAGGTACACGTGGAAAGTGCTCTCTTGTAAAAGTTCCTTTCATTGGCAGACAGTATGGCAGTGTGTCCAAGAAGCCTGGAGAGTGCCAGATATAAGTACGGTTTTCATTTTGAATTTCCTACCACTGAAACCTGGTTCACAATATGCAGCTGAGGAAGTTGCTGAAGAATTATCTTCATAAGCATACTCATGAGAAACCCGTGATCTCTGTCCTAAGGAGAGTAGAGTGAGTTCATGGAACAAGTACTCTGAAGAATTGCAGGTGACTGATCAGCACTGCTCTATTGGAGCACAGTAGCCTGCTGAATGGTGTTGGTGGAATTGGATTGCATTTGAAATCGGTGCTCTTTTAGTGAAATTGGTGCTCTGATTCCTTTTGTGATGAGCGGAGAAAATAAAAGATAAAGAGAGATGTATCAATTTTGCTTGTTTGTTATTTCTGCAATCCCACAGTGCTGGGGACTTGAACCCAGGCCTCAAGCAGGGGAGGCAGGCACTCTATGAGATAGGCTATAAGGACTGCACTGGAACAGCTTCTCTCAGTTACAACACTTGATCAACTTCAGTCTTAATTTATGAAATTGTATGCTTGAAACTGAGGCTAAGAACAAGAATGTTCGGGAGTGGACTGAGTGGCCTGAGGCTCTGTGTTGATGGTGGCAGCCTCCTTTGGCTTCCCTGTTCTTGTGAAGCCTGAAGCCCTGTACCCCACTCTACAATGAATGCAGTGACTGGAAGTCCAGGATTCCCTGGGCATCCTGTTCATGCACAGATGACATGTTTCAAGTTGTTCTTTCTTTCTCCCTAAGTTTAGAGAAAGAGCTTGTTGTTCATGAGTGCTTCTTGACACTGCCAGAGCTTGGGACCATGGTACTGCTGCAGGCTGTTGTCATCCATGACTTGTGCAGCCAAGTCCTGGAGGTCAAGCCCAGCTGGACCAGAGGGGCAGGCACTTTCCACCCCACCACCATAGGCAAGGACAAGCTGGTGATATTAATTGATTAGTGTGAGTGGATCTTATGGGAATGAAAAATTTTAAGTACAAAATGGCTCTCAGTTCTCACCAGCTGCAGAATATCCCCATTCCACTGAACACAGGTTTCTGAAAGGCACAGTTGGTCTCTGTGATCCTAAGCTCTCCTTTTTCTACTCATTGGCACATGCTGCAGGCTCATCTGGCCTGCCAGTCTCTGCAGTAAGAGAGACAGAGGTCAAATTCTAAAGGCTGGAATCTCATGGCCACTCCTGGTCAGTTGAGACTCAGTGTCTCCTTACATTCTCCCATCCTTATCCCAGTTTTTATAGTCATTTTGAATTATCTACCACATACCAAATGCAGTTCCCCTGACCTTGTCACCTACCCCCATACTGGCCCTTGACCACTTGGTCTGTACACTTAGGTATTAAAGACTTGACTCACCTTCCTAACGCTGTCCTTAAGCACTGGAAGAATATAGAAATGTCCTTAGCCCCTGTGGCCAGACCTGGAGGTTCAGAGGTGGAAAGGTCCAGTTCCTGTGCATCTCTGCAGGATCAACTTCAGGGCATAAGTCCTGCTCCAAGTCTCCAGTTGGATCTCAACCTCCCTCACTTCCACTCTCTTGTCCTGCCTCCCACACTCTGATTTGGGGTAAGAGAACTGATGTGTGCCAGTCTAGAAGTCTCTTTGGGCTGCTATAAATAAATGTCACAGACTGGGTGACATGAGCATCAGAAATGCTTTCCCACAGTCCTAGAGACTGAAAGTCCAGGGTCTTCTGGCAAAACAGGTTTGACCCCAGGTCTCCTATCATGGCCTGCAGGTGGCCACCGGCTCTGGGTGTGCTCACATTGCTTCTGAGTCTCTTCTTCAACAGACACTAATCCTGCTGCATCAGAGCCCTGCCCCCATAATTGCACTGAACTTTAATTACTACCTCAGGTATTTAGATCTCTACTGTCAGGTGTGCCATGGTAGTGGGATATTGGAAGATGAGCCAGTTATTCCTCCTATGGTTCATAATCCTTTGCATTGAGCTTCCTGCTTTGTGTCTGTCTCCTGTGGTGACCTTCCTGACACTGTGGTGGGGAAGAGACAATCCTGCAAATCCACCTGCTTCTAATGGGAGTCTTCCCTGCTTGGTCCACCATGGACCCCAGCACCTACCCCCTGGTTCTCCCTCACCTCTCCTTTTCTGATTCTCCTCTGCTTTCCCTGCCATGTTTCTGTCCCTGACCTACCCTTCACACAGTATCCTTGTGCATTTTCCAGGGTGCAGTCCCTTCTGCTAGGCCAGTGGCCCTTCTGTGCTTGGTGTACAAGATCACAGCCCCATGGCCTGCAGGGCTCACAGCCCCAAGTCTAGCATGGAGCTCATCTCCTGGCCCAGGAAGATGACACAGGAAAAGGAACAGAGGCAACTTCTCCTGCAGTTTAGTAGGCATGGTGATGATGAAAGCACAGTACCTTGAGAGAGCTGCCTGTGGTTGCTTCACATGTATATGTGTGTGTGTGTGTGTGTGTGTGTGTGTGTGTGTGAGTGCTGAGTATGTGCAGTGAGCATTTCTGTGGTATGTGCTGTGTGTGATGTCCATGAGTGTGGTGTGTGAAAAATGTGTATGCTCTGTGCATTTTGTGGTATGTGTGTTGTGTGCTTATTTGTGTATGGGTGTGATGTGTACATAGTATATGCTATGTGTTCTGTGTGATGTGTGGTACATACGTGGTGATGTGTGTTTAGTGTGGGTATGGCATGTACCTTTTGTAATATATGGTATGTATTAATCAAATGTGTTATGTGTGTTGTGTGTGTAGTATGTACGTGGTGAAATATATATGTGTAGTGTGTTTGGTATGTATTTTATGCATGTGGTATGTGTGTAGTGCATAGTATGCATGTAGTTTGCTGCATGTATGTAGTGTGTATGGTATGTCATGTGTTTTGTGTTATATTTGGCATGTGTGTGGCATGTCATTTGTGTAGCATGTGTTCTACATAATTGGTGGACAGTATGTTGTGTATGTGTAGTGTGAGTGTTGTGATGTGTGTTGTTTGCTGTATGTGATGTGCATAGTGTATTTGTGGTGCATTGCATGTATAAACATGTACTATGTGTATTATGTGTTGCATAGTTGTAGTGTGCATGGTGGTTGTGTTTGTATTATTTGTGTTGTATGTGGTACTGTTGTGCCCAGAGGCTCGAGACCCCACAAAGACCACCAGAGACCACGATCAATGCAAGCAAAAAAGAGTCATTTATTAGCAAGCTGGAGCCTGGTCCTCCACGCACTCAGAAACCAGTGACGCTAAGAGGCCCCGAGCCCTCCTTTAGCAGGGTTTATATAATGAAAGGCAAGCAGTTATACAGTATTCTTTCTAATTGGTTAACATATAAAATTGTAAAGCATGTTATCTTAAGTTCTGGGATCACCCTGACCTCCGAGAGGAGGGTTGTCATTAGCAAGGTTTGCTCTTGGGTCAGCTCCCTGGCCTTCACAGATAAGATACGAGATGAAAATTCTTTGCAGCTTTTATTAGGGGTTGAGGGCAGTTTGGGGAGAGCCTCATATTTACACAGGTGCAAGCTTTTTCTATCTTTTCATTATACTACACGTGTAGTGTGTGTGCTTTATTTGTGGTGTGTGGTATATTGTGTGTAGGTAGTATGTGTGACATCTATTTACTTTTTTTTTCAGTACTGGGGATAGAACTCAGGGCCTTGTGTTTTTGAGGCAAGCGTTCTACCACATTAGCTATCTCCCTAGCCCCCTCTATTTTCTTGTGTGTGGTATGTGCTATGTTATTTGTGTGGTATGCATGTGGCATGTTGTATACATGTAGTGTGAATGCTCTGAGTTTTGCATTGTTCATACTGTGTGTGGTGTGAGTTGTGTGTTGTTCCTGTTGTATGTGGTGTGAGTTGTGTGTGTTATGTCTGGAGGGTGAGAACCAACCTGGTGGCATTGTGTTCCTGACTAGTTCCCTCTCTTGGGGGCTGCCTGTGTATCCATCAACTCACACCATTTCCTTTCATACCAGGACCTGATGCCTCCTGGCAGTTCCAGGGCCTGCCTCACAGTCAGCAAGAAATGCTGATGCCATACTGCTGATGGTGTCCTGGCTGTGACCTCCTATCCCACCACCAGCAACTCAGGGGCCCTTGGTGGTATATCTAACCCTCAAACACCCTGGTGGAACCTGTACAGACACATGGCTTCAGTACCTCTTCCTACACGGCAATCTCTGCAGGCTGGTTAGTATCTCCAAAATCAGCATCCTCACAGCCATGCAGTAGTGGATGTCATTCCAGAGCTGCAGCAGCTCCTTGCTTCTTCCTGACAACTGGCAACTCTGGAAGAAGTACATGCTGAGACCTGAATGCCTCAGAAACACCAGCTGTTATCCCTCAAAACCAACCTTGGCATAGGCAGTAAAAACTGTGAGGAGGGATTAGGTGTGGGCTTGAACCAAATTATCAGCAAATCTTCAGTATGTTGAAGCAGGGCAGTGGCTACACTGCCAACTAGTCTGTAAACAGTGACCCTCCAAAGCAGGCAGTTCTCAAGCTGTACCTCAGCTTTGCCACCAAAGAATGAGGCCCAAAAACCCACCTTGACTCCTTTTGACCATCCCAACAAAGCATGGTTCTCAGTTGCACAGGTGAAGAATAGAAGGCCTGGAGAGGCCCAGCAATCCAACTTTGGGTGCACAGCAAAGGTGACATCACAGTCAGGGCCACAGAATTCTGACCCCAGGGACCAGTCTTTGACAAACACCTTATGTGAACAAATATCATCTCCTACCCAGCAAGACTAGGCTCTCAGGTGTGAGGTATGTTCTGAGCTGAGTGGGATAAAGGGATTCCTGCTGTGTTCAGTGACAGCTCACTCTCCCCCAGAATTAAACTAGCAACAAGCTCTAGAAAGTGGAAAAAAGTGAGAACACTGTATGTACACTGTTAATCTAGATGTCTCTCAAACCACTTTGTCTAACATTTTAATCAGTAGAGCATTAAGCAAATTATCATATTATGTGCATTTAATACAAAAGCTGATTTAAGAATAAATTCTCCAAGTCTGCCTTTGTAATCTCTATTTCTTCTGTTTTTGCTTCATGAGTTTATAAGGTGTTTCATTTATACTATTGGTGCATATGTTAAGTAAATACACAGTTTTTTGAAAGTGCTATAACTTAAAGACTTAAACAACATTATCTGAAATTCACAGAATCTCTTAAAAATTGATATTAGGTGCTGAGGTACAGCTTGTTGGTTGTTTTCCTACATGCATGCAGCACTGGGTCCACTATCAAGCAAAAAAATGAAAAATGATAAATCATACAATGTGTATTCTACCACTATGTCATTTGACATAAAACTTGCCAAAATTCTGTGATATGTTCTTGAAATTTAAAGAATGGTTCCAATGTTATTTTCTCTACTTTGCATTTTAAAGTTTATTTTTCCTTCAAAATTTTTAAAAAGCAATAGTGAGATTTTTAATCTACATAACATTTGGACATTTGGATTATTTTTATAAGATTTGAATGTAGTTAGATTTTTCTATTGTTAAAATATTGCTAATTTTGAAAATGTGAAAATCTTCAAAACCATATTATGATTCTCAAACTTTCTGAAAAGCAGTTTTTTAAAAATATTAATAACTTCTTGAGCATGCAAACAGGTTATAAACATCAAATGTATATCACTGAATTGTAATTATATTTAAATCAACAAAGTTTTAGGTTAGATACCAAAGTCACTGTTAAATGAAGAATCTTCAACAACTTCAGCAAGTTTAAAAAATGATTCATAATCCAGGAGCACAAAGCACAAGAGTAGGAGCATAAGATGAGGCAACACTTAGAGACAGAATAGAGATGCAAGGTACAAGACCTTAACTGGTTACAAAGTTAATTTGCAGGTTGCCAATTTTGGTTGTCTGTTTTGACCAGTTGAGACCTTCCTGCTGTGATTGGCTGGGATTCTCTTGTTAGTTAAAATAGAACTCTTTTAGCTAGGCTTTCAGTACTAAATAGATTGCAGATGGATGTTCCTTTCACACCAACATTGGGGGTGGGAGAGCCAGAGAAAGACAAGTGTGTCCATAAGACATGGAGCCATACTAATCATTCAAGACTCTCTGTTTCCACATGGAATTGTAAACAACAACTCAGGACATTTTGCATAAGGGAGTAGGACCAGAAGAAATCTCTGTCTGAAGGTGACCTACCCCCAACACCCTGCCAACTTTGTGGAGTTGCAAAAATGGCTGTGGGTATGTAAAAGATTTTCCTCTATGGAAAGATGGGATAGGTGCACCTGACTTCATCACAAACTTCAGTTGCAGTCAAACTGAGCAGATTTCTCAGGTGCTACAACCATGGGACTTAACTCGAGCCCTGGGATGTGAGAGCAGTCAGTTCTGCTTTCCTTAGTTTGAAATCCCTGTCCTGATTTTGTTGAATAAATGTTCAGATATTTATGTCTCTCAGGGGTTTAGCGGGTAGGTGGTTCTCCATATATGCATTTCCACATCCTCATATTCAACTAACCTTAGCAGCAAAATATTTAGAAACAATTCCATCTGCACTATATAAATAGGAATATTTTTTTGATTATTACTGCCTTACTTGTTACAAAGTGCTTATGTTCTACAAGGTATTCCATTTAATGTCCAGATGGTTTATAAAATGCAAATGTGTGCATGCATTATATGCAAATACTGTACCATTTCCTAGGAATTACTTAAGCATTCCTGGATTTTGGTATCCTTGGGGCTCCTGGAACCCCTTCAATTCAGCAGTTAAAAGATTTCTGTGATAACAGGCTTCTGCAAAACTTATGTGATCTCCTGTCCAGGCTACACTCTCAGAGCTCTGGCATTCTGCAGGCACTCACTTGATATAGAAGGAAGCCATCTAAGATACCAGAGATGGAATCCATTCAAAGTTCCTGCTAGAGTCAGGCATGAGATGGGGATTCAGTTTTATGAACAGGTTATAAAGGGTGAACCTCCCTTGATTGGAGGGGAGCCTTGACCTGATGGTAGTTAAAATTCTGGGTATGGACATGAAGCCAGGAAGTCATCTGACCCCTACCTGTCTACTTTCTGTGAAGTCTCCATCTGCCATAAAGGGGTGTGGCTCCTCCCTTCATTCCTCCCCTCACCTCATTACGCAGAGGTCCTTCAATATTGTCCCACCTCCATTTTTGAGGTTCTGCTTCATTTCCACAGCAGCCTGCTGGTGTGGGGTTTGTTGAGAGCAGGGTGGTATCTGTGCTGCTAACTGTCTCAAGGAGAAACAGGACTGCTGGGCCCCTGTGCTTACCAAGGTTGTTAAGAGATATTTGTCCAAGGAATGTGCAGTTGCCTGGAGACCTTATCCATCAAGGACGGGAGTGGGACTTAGCCCCGACTCATCTCCTGCATAGTTCACCCCTTCCCTCCTCCCTTCTTCCTCTAGAACCATTCAGTTCTGGCAGGACCCAATGAGAATCAAATAGATTGGCCGGACCCAACCAGAGGAGGACTAATGTTTAGCTGTTCAAATGTTAACCAATTAAAAGAACACTGTAAAACTGCTTGCCTTTCATTATAAAAACCCTGCTAATGAGGGCTCGGGGCCTCTCTTAGCGTCACTGGTTAAGGACGCAGAGGACCAGGTTCGAACTTGCTAATAAATGACTCTTTGCTGCTTGCATTGATCCTGGTCTCTGGTGGTCCTTGTGGGGTCTTGAGCCTTTGGGCACAACAGGTTGTTAGTGAGGAATTGCTGGCCTGAGCATCATGTTGTGGGGGCCACATCTGCAGGCTTGTGTGCATGCGGGTGTGCGCACACCTAGGCCCCAGGTTCTGGTCCCAACTCTGCCTGCCAGGAGTAGCAGACTGTCCACATGGATAGCCCCTGGAAGGTGCACACCGAATGGCTGAGAAAATCACCCCTAGAGAACAAGTTACAACTCTGTGTGATTGCGGGTCTGTGTAGAACTGGGGCAATCCAGAGGGAGCATGGGTATTAGGTGTGGATGAAGGGAAGTGTGGGGGAAGGGCATCACCTCAAAAACTCTCCCCAGCCAGTCTCCCCATAACTCAATCAATTTCAAAGTTTATATCAGGTACTTGGGAGGAAAGGGGTGAATCTCCAGGGCTCAGGGTCATAGATGCACCTTAAGTTCATGCTGAGCATCAAGCATGGACTGGACCTGCCCCTCCTCCCACCCCCCATCCTTGCAGTCACTTTCAGTGGTCCACAGCTGCTGTTGGCCAGCAGTGCTGATTTTGCCCTTGTGTTCCATTTACTTAAAGCTGTAGTGAAGGGAAGATGAGCAGCACCTTTCCACTCTTTCACCTGACTCTGTCTTCCGATGTTTCTTTCTTCTCTTGAGAAAGGCAACTTGCATGCTACTGGTTTTCATCTCTGAGCCTCCTGGATGAGACTGACACATATACCCCAACCAAGAGGATGCAACTTCATTAAATTTCTCTGCCAGGGTTGACTTGTGAACACCTGCCCTGCATATCCATCTGAGAAGTAATGCCTGTACTATTTCCCAGAGCACACAAATTCACCACACCGAGAACTAATCTCCTCTTCATCCCTCTGCCCTTGACCCCATAACTGCACAGCAAAAGGTGCCACCAACAAGCCACTTGTCTGCTGAGAAATGTGGAAATTATCTTTGAGCTCCTGTCACACAGTAATCTATGTTAGACCCTCACCAGACTAAATACTCTGACTATTAATGCCCCACCCACCACCTTGAGGCTGAGCATTGCTCATCTCTGACAGCCACATTGTAGTTCACCCATGTGTGAAGCTCTATGCTGTACCATTCACTACACATTAATTTAGTATTGTTCACCCTGTGATCAGGGCCATCTAGTTTTGTTCTGAAGTTGGAGCACTGTAAAATAAGCAAATTTTTTATACTGAGGTAGTTGAAGATGCCCTTTACCCAGTGTTCCTATGTGACCTGTTTTGAAACCCTGTGCTGTGACCTCATCAGGGGCTGACAGCAGCAAAGTCAGGATGCAGAAGGCCTCCAGTGCTGAGAGCCCCTCCTGTCTCCCTTTCTTTACCTCTTCCCCTCCTCAACCCTGCCAAAACCTTAATTCCCAACATTCCTGAGCTGTCCTCTGTGTCTGTAACCTGGTCATCTCACCTTGCTGCTTTGTTGAACTCAGGTAGAATGTTACCTTTTGGATATTTTCAATTTGGGTCTCTATGAACTTGTTCAAGATATTGTGTGCCAACAGTTCATTTTCTCTTTGTTAAGTGGTATCCAGGTCCATGCTTGTACCAGTCTTTTGGTTTGACAATTTGCCCTCTTGTATTTCAAGAATGCTTATGGCTAAGAGAATTGTACACCTTGATTGCATAGTACACTCAAATATGTTGCTGTTTTCTTTAAGTACTCTTTGCCTTTATTTTATATTGAGTTTTAAGAATACCTCATGCACTCAAGATAGTAATCCTTTGCTCAAAGTATGGTTAACTTTTTTTTTTTTGGTGTTGAATACTGGATATTGAACAGTGGGGCACTTTACAAATGATCTACAGCCCCAGTTCTTTGTATTTTATTATTATTTTTAAGATGGGGCCTCACTAAGTTTCTGAGACTGTCCTCAATTTGAGGTTGAAGTAATACCATCTCAGCCTCCCATGTTTTTCTGTTGACAGGCATGGGCAGCACACACATCTTGCATTTTCATTTAGTCTGTTACTTGTATTTTTATCCCTTGAACCAGGGCTTTCACTGAGCAGGAGCTCACCAATTTTTCAATCTTTCCTTTTGTAGATTGCACTTTATTGTAAAATCTGGGAATGCTTTGCTTAACCCTAGATTCTGAGCATTTTTAATTATTTTAGTTTTGCTTTAATAAATGGTATTTTTTGGATCTACAATATCCCCCAAATGGGTGTCTTTGCTGCAGTGTTCAGAAGTGAAGAGATTAAAAGGACTCTAACCTCATCAGTGGGTTAACCCAAACAATTGGTTAATAATTTGAAGGGAGTAGGCAGAGTTACAGCTCAGTGGTAGAGGATCTGCACAGCATGAGTAATGCCTTGTATTCCAACCCCACTGTGGGCAAAACGTATAAATTAGGTTAATGATTTGAGGGGACGTACTGTGAGGTGTTGAAAATGAGAATCCAGTTGGGTTTGACTAGTGGAAGTGGATTCCAGGGTGTGGCCTGGGGGACTGTAAGATCCCTTACTGCCTGTCTCTCTGTCCCTGATTTCTGGTTGCCAGAGCTGAGAAGTTTTTCACTTTCCTACCCATTCTCTATGAGGTTTCTGCAGGAATGTTGGCCAACTGCACTCTTGACACCATGAGTCAAATAAACTCTGTCTGCTCCAAGATGCCCTTGTCAGGTGTATTGGTCACAGTAGGGAGGAGATGACCAACACACTGTGCATCTTATAGGGCTGTATTTTCCCTCATGTCCATGACCCATTCTAAGTTTTGTGTAAGATTTGAGACAGTTCATTTCCTTTTTCCAGTGGCTGTTATCTGCTGTCCCTGCACCATTGTGGATCAAGCTGCCATTCTTTCACTGAATTGCTCCCTTGTCTTTGTGCAGAGTCAGCTGGCCCATTTCTCTGGCTCTCTTCTGGTGCTCTTTTCCAAACTGTTGACCCTGTGTCTCTCCTTCTGTCCACCTCACCATTAGTCACCTTTGTAGGTAAAGCAGGTGCCAGTCATGGCCAAATGTCAGGAGGAACCCTGTCACTCCTGTGCTCAAATGGGAATTCAAGAAATGTGGGTCATGATGAAGCAAAAGGTGCTCTGTGACCAAATCTCATGCACTTCGACCCCTCCTTCATCTACCATTGTGCCACCTTGTTCCTCCATCAGCTCACACATGCCAACTCTCTACCATCCTCAGGGGAGACCTCTTGGGTCCTCCTCTATCCAGCTTCTGAGTTAGACTGGCCCTCATTTCTCTGTGATTATTTTTCATGAAAAATTCAGAGCTCCAACACATTCACCTCAGAAAAGACAGGTCAAGGGGGAGTGCTAATTTACTTTTTTTAATTAATTTTTTAATTTATTCTAATTTATTAGTTGTACATGACAGTAGAATGCATTTATATATTTCATTAAATTATACATAAATGGAGCTTAATTTCTTCTTTTTCTGGTTGTATACATTGTAGCATCATATCAGTCATGCAGTTATATTTGTATATGAGGTAATAGTGTCTCTTTCACTATACTGTCCTTCCTACCCTCATATCACTTCCCCTCCCTTTACTCCCCTTTACTTAATATGAAGTAACTCTGTTCTTCCCTAGCACCTTGCCCTTATATTGTGAATTAGCATCCACATATCAGGCAAGATATTCAGACTTTGCTTTTTTGGGTTTGGCTTATTTTGTTTTGCATGATATTTTATAACTCCATCCAATATTGACAAATGCCATAATTTCATTCTTCTTTAAAACTGACTAATATTCCATTGTGTGTATGTTATGTATTTCACATTTTCTTTTTCCATTCATCTGTTGAAGGGCACCTAGTTTTCTCCCATATTTACATTATTGTGAGTTGAGCTGCTATAAACACTGATGTGGCTGCATCTATGTAGTATGCTGATTTTTAAATCATTTGGGTATAAACCAAGGAGTCGGGTAGCTGGACCAAATTGTGGTTCCATTCCAAGTTTTCTGAGGAATCTCCATACTGCTTTCCATAATGGTTGCACCAATTTGCATTCCCACCAACATTGTATGAGTGTACTTTTTCCCCACATCCTCACCAACATTTATTGTTACTTGTGTTCTGGATAATTGCCATTCTGATTGGAATGAGGTGAAATCTTAGAGTAGTTTTGATTTGCATTCCTTTAATTACTAGAGATGTTGAACATTTTTCATTTATTTACTGATTGATTTAACCTAGAGATCAATGCTTTATCTGAGGTGTATGTTGTAAAGATTTTTTCCCAAGTTGTAGAGTCTCTTTATATTATGATTGTTTCTTTTGTTGAAAAAATCTTTTTAGTTTGAGTCCATCCCATTAATTGATTATTGATTTAACTTCCTGCACTTTAGGGATCTTAATAAGGAAGTCAGATCCTAGGTGAAGATTTAGGCCTACTTTTTCTTCTAGTAGGTGCAGGGTCTGTTCTAATGTATAAGTTTATAATCTACATTGAGCTGTTTTTTTTAATGTGTGTGTAGAGTGAGAGATAATGGTTTTTGAAATGTTTTCAAAATGTTTTTGAAAAAATAAGAAACCCTGAAGAGCCAAAGCAATCCTTAGCAAGAAAAGTGAAGCAGGAGGCATCAGAATACCAGACCTCAAATTCTCCTACAGAGGTATAGTAATAAAAAAAAAGCCTGGTATTTGCACCAAAACAGACACTTAGACAAGTGGTACAGGTAGAATACACAGAGACGCACCCACATAAATATGGTTATCACATACTAGACAAAGGCATCAGAAGCATTAACTAGAGAAAAGATAGCCTATTCAACAATAGTGCTATGAAAAATGGAAAGCCACATATAACAAAATAAAATTAAACTTTTAGTTCTCACCCTGCTTTTGGGTTCTGATTGCAAGATTCTTTTTGGTGTAGTCAGGCAGTCTGGAATACTTTAGGACCTTAGTACAGCTGTGTGAATGTACTAAAACTGACAGGAATTTGCATTTTGAAATGGTGGCATTTACAGCATGTGAATTATTTTTCAATTTCTTTAAAAAAAGAAATTCCTTGGGTTTTGGGGGACCAACCAGGTTCAGGTCCCCTGGGATTGAGAACAATTGTGTGACTGTACCCTTGGCTGTGAAACAGGCCCAGAAGGGTTGTGCTCATTCCAGTCCTTTTTGCTGTGGTCCTCAGGTCCTGTAACTTTTGAAAGGAGGGTACTGTGTTTTGATGTTACACTAGGTCCTTGAACGTGTGTGACCAGTTGGGCTTGGAATGAAGTGCTGCTGTGGAACTCTGATATTTTTCTTCATGGGAGGATAATGGGACCATTTCCTCTCACATTTTGTGAAGAGTATCTCAGCCTTTCAAAGTGAGTTTTATCTTGCCTTGTTTACTCTCTCTGGTGGTAAGCTCCTTGGTCCTCCATGCATGTCTTCCACCCTGTTGTAGCTGGTGATCCTGCAGATCTGAGTAAGTGATGCCAGGGTCAATTGATGTGGGGACAGCATGGTGTATGGATAGGCATTGATCAGGCAATCTTGGGGAACCTGTCACTAAGCCAGGTATGCTGACTTAGGCACCAAGGGCTAAGCAGGAGGATGTTTTGAATGACCAGGAAGACTGTTACTGGAAAAATCAAGGAACTGGTCAGTTTCATTGTCTCATAAATAGTATGCTCCCTTGGTACTTTGACATCTTGTTCATGAGGGATATTCTTTAGCTGTTTGGAGGTTCCATTTCTAGATGGAGGACATTAGTTGCATGTGAGAGTTTCAGTACTCTGAGGTCTTTCTAAAGAGGGAAAGAAGCTTGCCTTCCTTCTCAGTGAAGAATCCAGTGTGTTTCAAGTTAGCCACTTTCATAAAAAGTACAAAATGATTACAAAACCCTCCACATGGGAGTCAGAGTGTAGGGACTGGTGTTGTGACTCAGTGGTGTTGAAATGACCTGGCACTGCATATAAATAAACAATTTAAATTAAACTATGGTTCATTAACAACTGAGAAAATATATATTTAAAAAAAAAGAGTCAGAAATTAGTCATCAGTCAGGGTCCCCAGCTGAGCTGGGAGCTATGAGGGAACAAGGGTTCACCATCTGACAATTGCTCATGAAAGAGCCTGTTGCAGTAATGACTCTGTCAAAGAGTTTCTGTTTTTGTGGTAAAGAAACAGCACTTCTTTCCTACCTAACACTGAAACTTTGCAGAAGGGAAGAATTTTCTATTCAAGATGACTGTGTTTGCATAGGCACTTAGCTTTCATTGTCTAAAACTTCTTCAAGGAAATATTTTTTCATTGCCAGGCCTGTCAAGACCCTTCCAACAACTTGGCTCACATTCCACCCCTGTCATCATTGAAGAGATGTCTGTCCTCACACCAGTCCTCCACAGCCACAGAAGGATGTGATGGCCACTCTGCTTTGAGCTTCTGCCCTGAAAGCAGAGACATAGTATAAACCCAACTAATAAGTCACAACAACCCCTAGACATAACCAGAAATGACTCCAGGTCTCATAGGTGGGTGACACCAGAATACTCTCACAGTCAGGTCTGATTTTGTGTTGTGATGCCTGGCTTCTTTTTCATGCCTCTGACCCTTTGGACAGAAAGCTCCCCTGACCTCTTCCACCAGGTACTGCTTTGACCCTGACTCACTTGTCACTGATCCATATGGCCCCAGGTTCTGGGGTGAACATGCCTAAATCCACATCACTTCCCAGATGATGTGATGCAAGTCTTTGTCAAAAGTTATAATTTCTTCCATGAATTGGATCAAATGCTTTCTTCTTTCACCCAGTGCTTCTTTGGTGCATCATGGAGATTTTGGGTGCTGCTGTGGTATTCCTGAAAGATAGTTCAGTGGATGGGGAGACCCTGCATCTCTCAGTTCCATGGGAGAAAATTCCATAGGACTCCCAGTAGACACAACCTGCTATTTTTCATTTGTCACGGGATGTATTGGGAACCATTACAACACTTGTCGCTTGTTCAGTTGAAAACAGATTTTTGGCAGATGGAGTTTTTCTCTTTCTGAAAATTTTGTCTTTTCTGCCTTTGTAGTGTGTTCTCCAGGTGTAATGCAAGTTGATCTGAGTATCTGGGCTCCAGGCCTCCTCCCACCTGAGAGTTGAGAATAGAATATGTGCATCCACACCCAGCTCTCTTTTTAAACCTTCTGGCAACACCTGGATATTTATTTCCTTTGCAAACTTCCAGTTCCCTACATAATCCTTACAAAAATACCCAGGATAAAGCCTACAGGATCAATAGAAGACTGGTAAGACACAGTTTGAATATTAACTTCAGGTGGCATGAAATAACTTCCTGACCACTCCTTCCTAAAGGGATTGGGGGAAGATGCTCACAAAGGGGAAATGGTTCCCAGAAGAAATATGAAGATTTGGTATCACATATGGAGTTTGTTTCTGGGATAGTTATTGAGGGTTCTTTCCTGTCCCTGGGTTATTTCTGGGGCAGGCAGCAGGAATCCTGGTCACATACAGAGCAGGGCACAAACTGCATAGTTTGGTCTGACTGTTTGGGCTAATTTAGCAAAGCTGGCATCAGGATGGAGGTCCTCGCTGCTCAAGATCTGACCACACACCCCATGAATCACACTCCCTCAGGCTACTCCAGAGTAGTAAGAGCTGGATTACCAGAGTTTTCATGGAGGGCAAAGAGATAGCAGTGATGGGCAAGGTGAGAAGGTGCTGCTGGGTCTCATAATGATGTTTAATATCTGTCCTTCCTTTGATGACCCACTTCAGCATGGGACCACTTTCCCACATGTCCTTACTTTTTATCCACAGACTCCCTGAGAAATATTTCCTTAGCCAGTCAGAATCCCTAGTCTTACAGAGCTGAGCTGAGCTGCTCACATCAGCAGAACCTTGAAGAACAAAGATGCACTACCCTGTCACACAAGAGTCAGCCTGCATAACTCACATACATTACCTCTTTAGGGGAAGAATTGCAGGACATCTGGTCCACCAGAGCACTGCCACAACGCATCCACCAGTATCACCACTTGACGAGTGCATGAGCCATGGAGAAGAGAGTGCAAGGTAGGGATGAATGCAGCCCATTGACCACAAAGGGTCAGTGCATCCTGTGCCCATGCTTAGAGATGTAATTTAGGAGAAGCCTGGTCCAGTAATCACATCATACTAGGGACTCCTGTGCCCCTGCTTTTGTGTGTGTGTGTGTGTGTGTGTGATGGTAGGGATCGAACCCAGAGCAGTTGTGCTTGCAAGGCAAGCACTCTACTGACTGAGCTATCTCCCCAGCCCTATGTGCCCCTGATTTAGAGATATAAGATGGGACTAGCATGGTTCCATAGCCATACTGGACCAGGGTGTCCTGTAACCCTTCTTCAGAGGTCTAAAATGGGAGAAGCATGGTCTTGTGACCACATTAAACCGGGGGAAACAAAGATGGGACTAGCATGGTTCTGTGATCATGACAAACCAGGGCCTCCTGTTTCCCTGCTTTACAGTTGTAAAGATGAGAATGAGGACCTCTCTTCAGATAAGTACACTAAAGAAGGTGATCTAATATAACCCTCACAGCTCCTTGGCAGTAGCAAGTGATTATTGGGTTCCAGAGAAACTTCCAATTGTCAAGAATTGTAAACAGGCATCAGGGTCTCAGTTTCAGATCTGGAAACAAAACCTGACTGACTGGTCCTGTGCTATGGCCTTGCTTCTGCTTCAAAGTTGTTCCATTCCATGTGCTGACTGCTATCCACATGTGCTATTTAAATTGGAATTGATTAAAATTAAATAAAATTTAAAATCCAGGATCTCTGCAGGTACCATGGTGCATGTTTGTCTTCCCATAGGGTTTGGACACTATGGTAGAAGGTTGGGAGTTTGAAGCCGGCCTCAGTGAATTAGGAAGACCTTAAGCAACTTAGTGAGACAATGTCTCAAAATAAAACATAGAAAAAGGCCTGGGAATGTAACTATGTTTGAGCACCCCTAGGCACAATCCTTGTTATCAGAAAATAAAATTGCATAACATAAAATGACATAATATACTATAAATAAAATAAAATCCAGAGCCTCAGTTAACTAGCCACACTTGAAGCACCCAGTGCCACATGAGGCTCATCCCATCTTAATTAACCCTCTGGAACAGGGACTCAGCCTAGAGCAGGCATCTGTTTTCCAGTCTCACCTGCCTCTCACAGGACTGTACCTGTAGCCTGCACACACTTATATTGCTCTTATTCCCATTGTTTGACCATCAAAAGCATGGAGTTGCTTGGCTCTTCCCAAGCTGGTTCCACTTTGCTCCCAGGGCCAGCAGATCACAAGTCATACTCCTTACTAGAAATGCTCATTAATTTAGAAATATCTAATTTGTGTTACAAATATTAAGATAAATTGAGGTGGCTCACTTCATGATGTGTGTGGAATGTTTTCAGACAGAATCTTGATAGTCAGTCAAACCCTGGGCCTTGGTTTCTCTTTATAGAGAGCAGTGGCCAGTTTGGGACAGGCTCTTCTGCAACTTGGCCTCAGATTGGGGTTGCTGGCTTTTACATCTGGGACTGCAGTTCCTAATTGGTCTCATTTTAATAATTTATTGTGAGACATGGGTTCACTGTGGCCAAGGTTGTCAGAGATTTCCTGTCTTCTATCTCAGTCCCTTGAGTAACTGAATTGAAAGGACACACCACTGATTTTGGCTCAGAAATTTCTCTCAAGACTGACTGATTCCCTGGAACAGCCTGGCACCTTCCTTCCAAGGGTCCACTGCTCAACCTCCACAGGGAAAGGACCTGAGTCCAGGAGGAGAAAGCCAGCAAGTCAGGGATGTTGGGCTAGGTAACTGCAGGACTGAAAGAAGGTATCTCCCCAGTTCTCTGCACTGCATCAGTGGGGCTTCTGGTCCAGATTCAGGTTCTGCCACTGTCTGCCATTTTGTTTACTTTGTTAACTCCTTGACCTCCTGTAGACTCTTCTTGAGAATGGGAACAGCTAATGCAAGGCTCTCAAGGAACATCCAGGGGTCTGTGAGACATCAGTCCTGCTTCCTGCTGTACTCCACAACCTATAGTCCCTCCCACTATTTGCCAAGGAATGGAGAGTACCATGTCTTAAAATCACATTTCTATACACAGGGTTCTTAAAATTTGTGCCTCAAAACTTATGTGCATGTGATGCATATCAGGCTATTGTGGGATGTTCCTTCTGACACAGGCAGCTGGGGCTCCTGAGATCCCACCTGCTTGGATACCTGTGGACACCCCTGTTCAGCTTGCTGCATATCACACCTGGCTCAGAGGCCCAATACAATGTTGGTACTGCACCACCTCACTTCTGAGACACTGCTCATTAGACGTGCCTGTGACCCTGCTGGAGTGGACAGTCACTCTGTGCCGTCTTCCTCTGAAAACCTCTGTTAATCTTTCCAACTGGAATTCACCTTCTTACTGGATTATCCTTGTTAGATCTCCTAAGACATTAGTGTTCAAACCCAAGGTCTTGTTTATGCTGTGAAGCTCTTTACTGCTGAGCATTACCCCAAGACATTTTTTGTTTTAGTAAGAGAGAGAGTCTCATTAGGTTGCTGATGTTGGTCTTGAATTGAGATCTTCCTCCCCAAGCCCCTTCAGTAACTGGAAATAGTGGCCTTGTCTCCACTCTAGCAACTTCTATGATCTCTCAGAGAAATTGAAAATTATGTCTAGTATAATGGGTTTTAAGTTACTGTTACTGCTCTGGAAAGATAGAACCCAGAACACATGATAGGTGAATGATAGACTTTTGAACAGGCTATGCCTGATGGAGAGTGTGACAGAGGACCTAGAGCTACCCACATCTGGGCAGCATTGCTGGGTCTAAGCTCTCAGTCTTACAGTGTTTACAGATATACCAGTAAGTTAGAAGCTAGAAAGAGAGTCTTCAAGGCTATAAAGATCAAAAAACACACCAGGTTACAGGTGATTGGGAAGCTAGTTCATCTTTGTAATCTATTTGTTCAATTGAATTACCAGGAAGCCAGATCCAGAAAAAGCAAGTTCATGAAAACCAAATTCTCTAAGGCAGGGCAGCAATAGATCCTCCTCCAGAACCCAGGGAGTATACTTCCCTGATGGCATGGGTATATTCCAGGCACTTGTGCAAGAGAGTCACTAAATATAGTCAACTCTACTTTATGAATAAAATGTCGCATTCTGTGGTGGAGATTTCAGGTGGTGAGCCATGTGTCACACAGGGAGACTGATAAAGAGTGCAGTGTGATCACAACCCACCTATGTGTGTAGGAACAACAGGAATCAAATCCCTGCCTACACCACAGATGTTCTTTTTTGAGCTGCTCTCGTGCCTGTGTCCTGGTGCTGCCTCCCTTACACTCAAACATGAGCGTGCAGAATCTTGGTATTGATGAGGTTGTGCTTTTCTCTGAGTCAGCTGTTTGAGAGCTGAAGAACCACCAGGGTTAGTAACAAAGTGAAAAAGAAAAGCCTGTGACACAGATTAATTGCCACACACAGGGTAGACAGGGAAAGGATGGTTTCCTGAAGAAAACAAAAAGTGTGTACTCTCCAAAAGATTATATCAATCCAGAGTCCACACAACATGCCAGTCATATCATTCAGAGAGAATCCAGACTTTCTCAACATACAGGTAACCAGCAAAATGAAACCAGTTCTTAAATGAAGGAACCAACCTGAAAACAACAGAGCACTGGAGTTTCCAGATACTGACTCTAAAGCCCTGTTTAACAACAGTCCATAAGAGAAAGAAAAACACTCTCAAAAGTAATGGAAAGGTGGAGAAATCTTCAGTATTCTGTTCTATGAGAGGACCCTTCATGAATTTGAAAACAAAGACATTCTCAGGAGAAAGAAGAGGAGGACAGTTTCCTGGGCACCTGCCTTTCTGGCTTGGGCAGGGTGTTTTTCATGCAGAAGCTGGGAACCAGAAAGAAAGGTTGATCCCAGAAGTGTGCATGTTACAAGACTGAGAGAGACTGGCTCCCCCAGGATATGCAAAACATATAACCCATTTTCAGTATACAGGACCCCTATACCAAATGGTCAACATATACACAATGTAAGGTCACTTTTAGATAAATTCTGCATTATTTGAATTTTCTTCTTTTGATAAAAGTAAGAGGTGAATGGTTGGAGAATTTGAAAATATACATATATATTTTTATATATTTCTGAAAAATACATATATGTGCTATAAATCTCCAGAGTCTGTCTGTAATGCACCTGTAGTTAATTTCATTGAGATCCAAGATTTAAAATCAGGGACATAATGGATTAAAACATGTATGAAAAGGAAATGTTAAAAGGTGTCTAGTGAGGCTTCTCCTGGTTTCCTTTCTCCTTGGTTTCTTTACCTTCTTCTGCCAGGTGAGGCCCCTGTGACTCATTGCCCATTTAACGTAGGTATCTTCATGTCACCTTCATTGCTTTAGTACTGGAAATTGATCACAAGTGTGCTTAAGACAAAGTTGTACCCCAAATCCTTCTTTTTTAAATGACTTTTATTTTTTTCTTATGAGAGTTGAATGTATTTTAATATATTATACAATTATGCAGAAAAATTTCTCATTCTACTGAGATGTAGAATTATATCTGTCATGTAATCATGTAAGCACATAGGACAGTCATTCTTTTTCAGATTTTGAGACTGTCTCATTATGGTGCTGAGGCTGGCATTGAGCTTGAAATCCTCTAGTCTCAGCCTCCTGAATCACTGGGATTACAGGTATGGATACCATGCCCATCTTTGGGTTCTTCATTTTGAGAGAGACTTTAGAGGCTTTAAATTTCATAACTACTCTTCTCTTCCTGCATGTAAAGTGTGCCATTCTGTAACCTCCTGAACCTATTAGTTTCTGATGGGAAATTGACTATATTTTGATTCTTCTTCTTTTTCCTCCTTCTGAATTTCATTTACTTCTTTATAGAAAATAGTCTGTGAAGAAAACATCATAAAATTTACCATCATAACCACCCACATCTCTTAATATGATGCCTGGGACAGCTGGAATGCACATATCTAGGGAGGTCTGTGAAGCCTGGGGATGGAAATGGAATTCTCAAACATCAGGGTTCATGTTAACAGAAAGCAGAATTGGCCTGCTCTCCTGTCTGTCTTCCTTCTAGCCCACTAGTTGCTTCTTCTTCATGTGAGCTACTGGGAACTGAGGAGCTTCCATGAGGCACTTGTCCCCATGGGTTTTCCCGAGGTGCTATGGCCCTCTAGAAACAGCTGTCCCCTTGGTATGCATCATTTGACCCATTCAAATGCATCAAGACCTCTGAGGCCTCAAAAGCTGAGTTGCTACTGTGAATATTGTCTCTTTCTTCCAAACAAAATCCTATAAAGAATCCTAACAGAAAGGATGCAAAATCAGAACCTAACCCTCCAATTACCCAGAACACCAACACAGAACAAATCTCTTGTGAAGCAGGATACTGGAGACTCTGGAGTCTGACACAGCCCTGCCTCTTTGTTCCAATTTACCAGTTGACTTACTTTAAAAAAATATTGATCAATCCCTTTTCTAGCCTGAATAGACCTCTCAAATAGAAAACTTTGCTACAGATTTTTCTATTTTACAGAGAGGTATTTCTGGTTCTGAGTGCCTCTCAGTAGATATCCTGTAACACATGATATAAAATAGATCTGTGGCTTGGTGCAGTTATCTCCACCTAACTAACAGAATCCTAGCCCATGTGCTTGTTTATGAGAATGCCTAGAGGTGGCAGAGCTTGCTGGCTGATCTCTGACACCATTCCAGACTGCTTTCATCCTCTCAGTATTTGCTTTCCAATGTGAGTCCTCTGTGAGGCCTGAAACAGAAAGCAAGCAAGCAGTGTGAGGGGCCTGTCTAAACATGCTGGGTGCAGGAATGACTGACCCAAAGTGAGGGAGTGTGAGGGGAATAGGGCAACCTGCTGAGTACAGAGAAGAGTGATCCAGAGTGAGCAAGCAGTAGTGTGTGAGGCTTGTATACACCTGCTGGGGTGCAGGGAAGACTGACCCACAGGGAGAAACAGGAAGTGAGAGGGGCTTAGGCAAACCAATTAGGGTGCAGGGAAGATGGACACAGCTGAACAAGCAAGCAGTATGAGGGTCATGGTGAAAATTGCTGGGATGCAGAGAAGATGGATATGCAGTGAGCAATCATGCAGTGTGAGTGTTGTGCAGATATCTGCTGGGGTGCATGGAAGACTGACCCACAGTGATCTAGCAGGCAGTGTGTGGGGCATGCACACAACTTCTGGGGTGCAAGAAAGACTGACCCAGCTAAGCAAAGGCACATAGGTTGGTGACAACTGAGGCAAACACTGGTTGAGTGTCCAGGTAAAAGTACAGCAGAAATGTCCAGTGTGAACTTTTTTATTTTTAAATTTTTTTAGTCATAGACACACACAATACCTTTATTTTATTTGCTTATTTATTTTTATGTGATGCTGAGAATCAAACCCACTGCATCATACATACTAAGCAAGTGCCCGGTAACTAAGCTACAATCCCAGTCTACATCCAACATGTTTATATTAATGGGTTTTTATCCCAGGTTGAGAGAAGGTCACAGTTGTGAAATGCGAATCCCAGGTAGACTTCAAAGCTTTCAAGCTTCAGCTAGCTTTTTCCACACCAGTACTTCATGGGACTTCCACAACCCATTTCCTTCCTTGGTGCAGCCCTGCCCTTCTCTTCTTTCTCTTTCAGGAGTTATAACTTCTCTCAAGATGGAAGGAACTTGTTCCTTGTAAGAAGAAACATTGCCACTCAGAAATTTGCCCAGGGTTATGGTCCCTATGTCTGCAGGCTCCATGGTCAAGCCCAAGGCCTCTGTATTCCATCTAAGCTACAATGGCACAACACATGGCTTGGACATCACAGCTGTGGCTTTGCCCAGCACATGACCTCCAAGAGCCACACCAGAGGCAGCCCCACAGGCTCTGAGACAGATACTGATGATCCATACATCTTCATGGAACACACAAAAACACCACTCTCAGCCATCCAGATTCCCAAGACATCTATGATGGATAAAAACCAAAGCACTGTGGTGGCAGCAGCTCCAAGGAACAATGCCATAGCTAACCCATACCATCCCCACAAACCAAGTAATGTAGAAACACCTCCACAAAGGTACCCTTCATAAGACTGTGTGGTCAGAAAGAAGGGTATATCAGTATCTTTTTCTGTCACTATGCACTGGTACAGAGACTTCTCTGCAATGGACAGTAGCCACAATCACCAAGGTCAGTGTTAACATCAGCTAAGGCCAGGGGAGAGGGAGATAGCACAGAGTCCTCAGTATTCTGGCCTTCATCACCCTGGCCCAAGGGAGACTATGAATGCCCTGTGGTCACAGACATATGGAATGCAGGCCTCTGCCATCCTGGTTGGTTCCTGGAGAAGTCCCTGTTAACTGAGGGATTTGAACCTTCCTGGTTAACCACAGTAGAGTGTGTCAGAGGCTTCAATGTGCCTCAAATTCTAGCACTTTATTTGTTGTAAAACAAACCAAAGAAGTCAAAGGAAATATAACTCAGTCCAAATTGCAGGCAAACATGGAAGTATTAACAGACTGCTAAAATAATAAGAATTTAAGGGTATTTTCTAAGGCACACTTGCATGTTTGTGGTTGAAGTCTGAAATTGCATTTGAGGTCCTTTCCACTGTCACTGGTTTTCCCTGAGTGCATGCCAGCTCTGTGGGCATCTCTTCTGCTTGATGCAGGAACATTCTCTGTCTCTCATTGCGACTCCACCCGAGAACTCACACAGCCTTTTCCATCCTTCCTGCTGTTCAGGGAATTTGGACATGACATACCTTCATCTCTCTTTCATGTGATGTCCAAAGTTAGGATACTAACTCAGCATCCTTGGAGGCAGAGAAAACTCATACCACAGTCCTGGCATCTTGTTTAGGGCTCTGTGCTCATCCACCTGACCTTGAACTAAGACATGAACATTTGTAAACATGCTCCTGCCCTCCAGATCTCCCCTCCATATGGGAAGATAAATCCCACATATATAATCCAGTGCCAGCATTTTCATTGTGGCTTGTGGGGGCTGCAAAGTCATCAAGTTGGCATTGCCTACTGTGCTGATCGTGCTGGGTGAACTGGACAGTAGGGTTAAAGGGGAGATGAATGAGAGATGGTAGAAGTTATGATGCCACCTAGGGCAATTCCTGTACCTTGGGGGGATTTCCAAACACCCTGTGCTGGGGAGGATGTGTCAGAAGTAACCCTGTGCTGGAGGATCAAGGCTTGTGTCCTCTGGAGGACTAGTAAGACCCAGAGTGACTGTGAAGGGCATGAGGAATGTCCAAGCAGGAGCAGCTTGGACTATGTGGGTATTAATTCCTCTGTTACAGCTTTCTTCCCTGAGATATGCAAGCATTTCCTGGAGGGCCCAGAGAGTGCAGGTCCCTCCACTGAGTCTAGGAGCCTTGGAGACTGCTTTCACCAGGTTTGTGGATTTTGACTGGCTCTGCAGACACTTTGGAGAGGTTTAAAGCCACACACCAAGAGCTATCAGCACATTCCCAGTGATGGTAAGTCCTTGATGGATACTGCCTGGATTATTATATCAGTTCAGAGTCCTGGGTCAATGCAGAGCCCCTAGTCTGGAAGAGGTGAATATGTTGAAGTAGACTGGGGCACAAGTTCCCTAACTTAGTTGGTGGACAGAGCGGTTAAGACTGGGTGGTGGTCTTCCCTACAGCAGGCTTATCCACAGAGTCTCAACTAGAAGAAAATAGTGAAGCAGGGGCTGAATCATATAGGAGAGGATGGGCACTCAAATGCAAAAGCCCAGGTCTGTGGGGAAGGCTCTGATGGCTACCAAGGTATCAGCAATCAGACTGGTGGATTGAGGACTATGAAATGCAGCTGAGAAACATATCAGATGTGTGTCTGGCTATGGCCAGGGGCTGAGCAGACAGCACAGTCGTTCACCTCCACTGTAGATTGTGACCTGCAGTGAAAGATTGTGATCATGCACCATGAACCTAGGCCCATTTTACTGGCCCAGGACTGCCCACATGATACTTCCCCTAATGAGCTCTGAGAGGCTGACCTGACATGGTGATGCTATAGACACATCCAGTCCATGCAGTCTGCAGTCAGGGCTATCCCTGCCTATTAGACTTCTCAGGTGACCAGGAGTATTTTACATCAGACTTGCCCCATATGATGTTCAATCCCAAGAAACCTGGATGAGACCAGCCTACTGCCTCTCTCCCTGTTCTTTCTTTGCCTTCTTCTCTGGTCTCTCCAGGCTCCATAGTCACAGTGTAGCCTACACATTTTTTGCTCACTTGACTTGAATACACGTTTTCACCCCTCATCTTGTTTCTTGTGGTCATTGATGTTTGTTTCCTTCATTGTCCACTTTTTAGGCAGCAGAAAGTCATGTGGGTCATTTGGATGAAGTTGGTTCTGAATATGAGTACATGCCCATGAGTACTCTTCCCTCCATCCTGCTGGCCAAGGAGAGAGCAGGTGGAAATACACAGATTATCCATAACACCAGGAGCCCAGGGAGCCCTCACTTTGTTCCTCTTAGCTACTCAACTTCAGCTCTTCTTTCACACAAAGACCTCATCAGAGGAAAAAAGATCCAGCCACCCACTGTTGACCGTAGCCTGAAGCCAGGCCAGAAAGGTAAATGCACTCTTTCCATGTTGCATCTCTTGACAATATTCAAGCTGTGCTTGATTTATCTGGTATTAGATGGATCATAGTCTTGGGGTTCAGTCATTGTGTAAATCATTGAAGCTCGGTCTTCTTTCTTATCTGTGAAATGAGGAAAGTACCTGCACCTAGGTTTGTGCCCCAGGGCCAGAAATGGGACACTGCAGATGTTCGCTGCAGTCAGATCTGGCCCTTATATGGGCCTGCAGGAAGGGATGTGACACCCAGGTTTGCACTACCCAGTATTGTAGGCCAAGGCCCAGTGACAGTGCTACAGTGTAGGAACAGAAGGAGCAGCACCAGCTGAAAGAGCCTTAAATCTGGCTAACAGGAACTCAGTCCCTGGGTTTGGAAATGATTATGCAGGGCCTGTGGAGCCATGTCCCTCCAGAATGGACTACCCAGCCTGTACAGAATCAGTGGGAAGTGGTACCAGTGACCACTACAGGTGAAGCCTCTTGATGTATATTATAAAATCATAAACCTGGGTAGAATAACCTGTGGTTAGACCGTGTCTCTCATTTTGGATCATAGATATGTGGTTACCATAGATAAAGTATGAATATTTTATATTTGGAAACATGAATAAAATTAGAGACTGTGCCTTAGTTTTCCCTTCTGAAGCTAGATTTGCCAGGAAGGCCTCCATGAACAAGCTGTGTGTCTGCACTTGTGTGCTGTTGCTGTGTCAGGCCACTGAGTTTCTGCTCCTATTCCAACAAAGCCAGCAGCCCTGGATTTGTGTGGCAGTGTCCTTGGCAAGACTTCCTCCAAGTCACCTAGGCCCATGTGATCATCCATGATTAGAGGGTTGGAAGGAGAGAGAGATGACTGGGCTGTTTCTGACCTGAGGGTCAGGAAGGCTACACATGAACCAATGCTGCTGCTGTTGGCTCATAGGTCTCCTGAGGCTGGGTACACTGGTGTGTGAAGGGGGACAGTTGCATCCCGGATAAGATCTTTCTCTGGGCATGAATTGAAGCTCAGGCCAGCTAGGGTAAGAGCATGCTGCTGAAATGACTCCTCATTCTTCCACAGAAGCTGCACTGAGGTCTCCAGCTCCTCTCAGGACCTGTGCTTCACCCGACACAGAGCACCACAAGCCAGTACCTGGAACACAGTGAGGGAATGCTTGTCCTTGCTGTGAGCTCCTTTGGGCCCACTCCCACATCTCTATGACTCTGTTCCCTTGCCTTTGCCCAGGTTTCCCACCTCCCTTGGTGTAGAGTCTGGCTGCAAATCTTCCTGTGCACAGAACACCCTCATTCTCTGTGGGGAAGGCATGCTTTCCAGGGAAGTCTCAAAGAATCCTAACTGGTGCAGGTGGTAGGATCAATGAATTTACAGGGTGGTGCTGGAAGCAGGGAGGCAGAGAGAACAGTCCACTGTTTACAACAGAAATGGATAGAGCATGGGTGCTCCCTGAAATACTGGCTTACAAGGCACAGCTATCCCATACCTCGTCACAGAATAAAGGTTCCACCTGGGTCATTGCATGGGACTCCAGAAGAATCCTACATACAGTGCAGGGGGTTCTGGGAGGCATCAAGGCTGCTGCAGTTTGAACACCCACTCCCACCAGGTCACTGGTGGGAATGTCCAGGGAGCCAAATTAGAGCAACCACATAAACTGTACAGACCACCACAAGAAACAACCTGCTGCTTTCCTGTCTTGAAGACAGCAGATGAGAAGTAGTACTGGGGCCATGGCTGCATAGCTGTGCCACAATGGGCACGTCATGGCAGCTCTCTGAACCAGTCTCTCCATGTTCTGACCAATACTAGCAGCAATATGGTCTGCTGCACAGGCACACTGAAGGGCTGGTGGATGGACAGTACTTGTACCACTGTGTTCACTGACTGCTTTTCCTCTTTGTGAAAGCAGAGCCTGGGGAAAGCAGCTCCTGATCCCTGTGGCACCAGCAGCCCAGACCCTGAGAAGAGTCCTGAGAATGTGAAGTATGTGGCCCTGGACTTCCAGCAGAGCAACCCCAGTGTCCACTGTAAGGTGCTTGGTGATCAGAGTTTCAGGGAAGGCAGCCTTCAGCTTGTCTCTCAGCATCAAAGCCTTGGAAACTTCATCCTGCTTTAGATGGGGTTCCCTTAAGGACCCAGTGTCACTCCATCCACACAGTCTTACACATGAATGCTGAAGCCCAGGTAGATCAGGGTTATGGAGCCAGCTGCAGTTGGATCTCAAGGTTCCTGCCTCCTGGTCTGAGTTATTGTCTGAGGAGCACTCACTGTGGGTCAGAGTTTTGGGCACAGCACCTAGAGAAGAGACCAGGCAGTCAGTACAGGAGGATGGAGCTTTCTCTTTTAAAGTTGAGGGCTCTCCTTGGAGCACACAAAAGGTGCTGTGTCCCACACTTCATGCACTCTCTCTGCAGATCAGTTCTGGAGGGATGGGCTTGGGCTCATTTCCACAGCCAGGGAGCACAGACAGATCCTTTACCCTGAACCTCAACCAGAGGTTGTGGGTACAGGTGGCATGGGATCTTCCAAAGAGTCAAGGAATGGCCTGGGTTGCTTCAGAGGACTCACAGGGTCTGTCACCTTATTGGGAGTGAAAGTGTGCTTGGAGTCAGATTGAAGCCCATGGTCAGAAGAGAATCCTGAGGCCAGGACCACCTTGCTCATCCCCTCCCTAACTGTTTAGGGACTCAGACACTCTCTCCTCAGACATCCAGGTCATCTCTTTCCTCTGACAAGGACAACTACATTGTGGTAGACTGAGAAAGCCCAGACTGTGAAATGCACCATGTGGTAGTGGGCAGCCGTGGGACAATACCTAGCCTCTGCTAAGGGCAGTAAACCATGACAAAGTTCCAAAACCACACCTCCCACATGTGCATTTACCCTCCACCCATCTCCTGACAACTTAGCCTTAATTTCAGGGACTAGTACCCTTGCCTGGTAGGTGATAGCTGACCCATGTGTTTCCTTGGTCTCTCAGGACCCCTGTGACCCAGTACTTTCTTGGCCACTCAAGATGCTTGTGATTTTTATCAGCAAAGCAACACCTCTACCACCCTAGTGAGATATGTTTCTCAAAGCATACCCCCCATTTCCAAACCTCCAGACTTGAATATTGAGAAAAGACAAGTCTCTCAGTCTTTTCTGTCAAAAGATAATCTCCATGTTAACCCCTCACTTTCTGACTGCCCTTTTTCTACAATGGCTGCCTTTCTACATCTGTACTTCCTCAGCCTTTTCTTCCTCAGTATCTCTTCACACCAAATATTGTGCTGTCACCACGAGCAGTTGGCTGCAACCAAGCACCACTTATGTCAGGGATAAATAGCCAGCTGATGGCCTTCTTGGTGTGCTTCCTTTCATTCTTGATTTCTGTGTGTCCTTCTGCATGTAGAATAAATTTCTTGCTCTGCTGACAGAGCTGATATGTCTTTGAGTGCTTTTTTCTTTTTTTGCCTCCTGTGGTGCCCAGGTTCCTGGAAACTTCCAGCTTGGTTCTGGGCTCTGGGCCTGGATTCATACCCAAGGCTTACACATGCAGCCAGAGGCTTGTATGACATAGGGTATTTAGTTTCTCTTCTACACTGGGGAGTTCTGGAATAACCTCCCAGGCAGGCTTGACACACTTGAGAAGGGATATTTGGCACTGTCTCCTGTATTTGGCAAACCAGTTTTGTACACCTGCTCAGTGGTCAAGTTCATCTCAAGTCAAACCCACCTGTCCCACAACTGTGAATACTAGTCCTGGGTTACAGGTGTGTACACAGTTGACTGGATCAGCTTGTGTCCATCAAGAAAGGGATATAAACCCTGGTAAGCTCTCCAAGGATAGCATACCATACAATGTGCTGTGTTTACTGGAAAGAAGACTGTGTGGGGAGCATGTACTGGGCAGGTAGAGCAGGGTCCCTATAGACAGGACACATGGGCCTGACCTCCTGAGCTCACCCTATCCCCAGCCTTATATGGGCCCTTACCCTGAGCTGACACTACATCCTGATATGTCTTTGAGTGCTTTGGAGTCAGCTAAACTCCACAGTGCCAAGACCTGGCCAGGAACATCCTGAGATCCCGGAAGAGAAGGCTTTACAAATAGTCCTGTTCAGGGTTATTACCTTTCTAGGAATGACCCTTGTCTTGGGTTTCCAAGGTCCCATTTCAGATCTGGGAGCCTCTGCAGATTAGGCAAGTGATAAATGAACACATCCCATGTAAGAAAACTGAACACATAGAGGAAAGAATTCAAGATGTGACACCAATTCCTGAGAAACAGACCATTGGAGGGTTCTGGGGGACATCTGATGGTAGCAAAAGACACCCAGCAGAGGGTACCATCTGGTAGAGTGTAATTACCTAGGCAGAGAGGGAAGTTACATGGCAGGAAAAGAGGTACAGGAAGGAGTGTGGGGGTCTTCCCTCAGGATGGGGTCAGCCAATGTGGAAGGAACAAACTGGGTGGAGTTGGGGAGAGACTGTAGATAGGGACAGCTGCTTGGTGGAGCAGTCTGTTGATTAGGGTACCTGCTGGGCTCTGGGGGGAGCTTCCTGCACTGCTTGGGGACTTTTCTGGTGTGATTTAGGAACTTTCATGGATGCTGTGTATGTCACCTGTTGTGGGTTGTTGTCCTCACATGCTGGGTCTTGCTGGTTTGGGTGCTTGTACCTGAGGCAAATTCCTGCACTCCTTCACACAACTCTCTGGAGAAAGTCTGCTTCTCGGTTCCTTCAGGGCAGAGGGAGAAAGGTGGTAGGTTCCAGGATGAGGATGGTGATGAGGGAGGTTACAGAACAGGACCCCCCACATACCCCATGCTCAGGACCCAGCTCTCTGAGGAAGATGACACTCGTCTCCCTGAACCCCCATCCACCATCCTCTTCCTAGAAGATACCTCACCTGTGGACAGCCTCTCCCACAAGAATGGACACACAGCATTACAATTAGTCTAACTGAAGAGGCCCCATGGGCTATTCTGTGGGTTGGATCTCCACCTACTTTCCTCCTCTGAGGGCACCCTTCCTGCACTACTCAGCAGAGGCCTCTTCAAGGACCCACCCCACCCCACATGCACTTTCTTTGCAATGATCTGTCTACCCTCATCCTGGTCTTGTCCTCCCAAGCAGAAGTCCTCTATATCCAATGCCTCCCCTTGCTGAGAGGCATAGCCCCTGGGCCCTTACCTCTCCTCTCACCTCCAGCACCTTCTACCAGATCTCATCACCTCTGGTGACGGGGCCCTCATTTCTGTGTAGAGGCACATGCTGTCCCACCATACTTCCCAAAACTGGGAGTACCCCTCACGTCTGGGCCTGTGGGACACATTAATCCCCACCACCCTGCATTCCTGAGACAGACTCCCTGCTCACTTCTGTCTCCACAGGGTCAGGCCTGTGAGCTGCTGTACACTGTAATGTGCCTCACATTCCCTTCTCTTCCCACTGCTGCCCTAGGTGACTTGCTCCTTTTGAAGCAGGATCACTCCCTATTTATGACAGTTCACCCATGTTGTCTTCTCATCAATTCCAAAGGCACCTCCCAGCCTACTGCTTCTCTGCCTTGTGCATTCCTGAATACTTCTCATACCTCACTGCTACTCTAACTGCTCTGGGCTTCAAAGACAGAGTTCCTTCTGATCCAGGAGGAGCCCAGGTGTTGGCTCAGCTGCTCCTCTATGAAATCTGAGTATTCAGCACCACTCACTAGATGACCAAGGGGCACAGAGCTGGAACTGCTGACACTACAAAAGGGGTGTCAAGACTGGTGGCTGTAACTCTGCTGTGATTGACCCTTAATGTAAGTGAAATGTGGCACACAAAAGAACCAACTGAGTGGTCAACACAACATCTAGATGCTGCTCACTGCTCACACACCCCAATAACCTTCCCAGAGTTCTGACTGCCCTGCAGCCCTGTGCACCCTGAAGAAGAAAGCAGCATGCTGCTGGGTGTTCACACTCAGCATGGTACCCTGGCATGTCACATCAACCAGTCTGCAAAACCTCCCCATCTGCCCATGACCTACCTTCTCTCCTGCCAACTAGAGTCCTGGGACAAACCTTGACGCCAGCAACCCCTCCACACCACCACTCAGGGACAGCAGCACAGTGAGAATAGAGCCTAGATTCTCCAGCCCTCTGCCCACATTTTCCCATTGTCACTCATCCTCCTCGGGTACCCTGATGGAGGGTGAGCAAATGCAACCACTGCCTGTTTCTACACTTTTATACAATTGTCACACTCTGCTTCTCCAGGTGGTTTTCATGTGTTCCATGGCACCAAGTACCCCTCAACTCCTGGCCTATGACCTTACCCTTCTGCCTGGGCACCTGCTCATGTGATCAGCTTCCCTGTCTGGCTCAGGAATCTCCCAAGGCTTGGATAGACCTGCATTACCCACCCTTTTAAACAGCTCCTTGTCCCACAATAAAACCCGACTTGTCCCGATCCTTACTTGAAGGTGTTCTTGCACAGCCTCTCTACCTCTCACTGTCCACCAGGGAAGAAAAGCTGTCCACAACCAGCACTTCCCAGCACCACAGGCAAAAGACAAAACACCCCTTACAAACATACTGAGAAGGCCACTTGTGCTGGTGCTCAGGACGCTGAGTGCTGAGCCATGTCCTGGCAGACTGTGAGCATCTAGAGGACCTACTGGTATGTCAGAACTGAGCGTATGAACTGCTCAACTCCTGAGAACCTGTCACCTGCTTTCACTAGTTTGTGGGTGGCACACAAGTAAACCTCTCTGGTCCCAAATGGCATACATGTCTTCTTCCTGCAGGGATGAAGCCCTGAGACTCAGGAATCTTGGACTGAGTTAGGCAGTGCACTCCCAGAAATGGTGACCTTGGGATGAAAAACAGCCTTTGATCTCGGTGGTTGGCTAGAAACTTGTGCACATCTCTCATGTGGACGCTCAGCATCTAACTACAATTTTCTGTGCCTCATGCATGTATGGTGATGAAGGTATTAAACACTCATTAGAGTTATTTTGTGGCTGATCACATTGACAAATTATTTGGCACCTATCCTGTGCAAGATGCCCTTCTGATGATATCACACACTACTTATTCTAGCCCTTGCCACACTTCCATCCTATGGCTCTGAGAGGCCACCTGGTGTTTATATGTGGGACACAGGCCTAGTAGCCCCCACTTGCCCCGCATGTCCACTGTCCATTTTCACAAGCTGTATCATCCTACAAAGCTCAGGAGGCAGATGGGAGGAGATGGTCATGGTGCCCACTGCTGGCATGGACTCAGTCATCCACCACTAAAGAGATAGAAGGAGTGCAGTTGGGGGCCTGGCTCACAGTGAGCACAAAACTCTGATGCCCTACTGCTGGTGGTGTTGTGACTGTGGACTCCTGCACCAACACCAGCCCCTCTGGGGCCTTGATGGTACATCCAATCCTTCAATCCCCTGGAGGAACCAGCAGAGCCACATGCCAGCAGTATCTCTTCTTTCAGCAGAAGCTCCGCAGAAAGGTCAGCATCATCATACCCAGCTCCAACACAGCCATGAGGTACTGGATGTTATTCTGAACTGTGCTGTATTGTGCTTCTTCCTGGTACCTGGCACCTCTGGAAGAAGAACATGCTGAGAACTTGTTGTCCCAACAAAAATTGACTGCCATCCTGGCAAACCAACCTTGGGGAAGGCAATAATGACTGTGGTGAGGGAAGAGGTCTGGTTTTTACCCAAATGATCAGCAAATCCATAGTGTTTTGAATCAGGACAGGGGCTACAATGCCCAACAGTCTCCCAGGAATGTTCCATAATCTCTCAATCATTCGATTGCAAGTCATTGCACTCTAAAAATTGCCTCACTTTGTTTCCAGTGCTCCTGTGACACAAGAGCAAAAGACGGGAGAGCGATTCTATTCAAAGTGGAAGGGGTGGGCTTCAGGCATGATGGGTGTGAAGGGCGTGGAGGTTCCAGGCTCCATTAGGAGGATGCACTTTCTCTCTCCCAAGAGGCTTTCTCTGGGCCTTGGGCCACCTGGATGTTGAGCAGTGGCTTCTATGACCTCATGCCTGAACCACAGACAGCGTCTGATGTCACAGAGGGGTGGCATGACAGCACAGTGGTGTCACAGTTCCCATGGCAACCAGAGATGCTTCTGATTCTGGCTGCTTCTGATGGAGATTCAAAATAAGTGCCGGCTCCATGGGGACAGTAAGAGGAAAGACAAAGGGAGCAAGGGCCTGGGGCCTGATCTTTCAAGAAATGGGATCCTAACTTCTTGGCTCAGTTGAAGAGGAGCTATGGGGTGTGCAGGGCACAGCTGAGGGGGCGGTGGATTGCTCCAGGTCCAGGCAGGACAGGGGAACCCACTGAAGCCTGACAACTCACAGTACCCTCCAGGCATCATGTTGGGATATGCAGCAGTGAACCATGGCTCTCGCAATACAGAGTTCACCACAATATCAGAAATTTAATTAAAATCATCTCTGCACAAGTGCAAAAGCAAAGACCAAAAATGGCAAAAACCTGAATATCAAAACAGAGTAGGTGAAAGCACATCCAAATGTGTGACATGACTTTCTGAAAAAGAAGAGCCAGATCCCAGAGCCAATGTGCAAGAGCACACAGCACAGAGCAAGGACAAATAGCCCACAGCACAGAGCACAGAGCCCAGAGCCCAGAGCAAAGAGAAAAGTCCCAGACCGAGAGCTCAGAGACAGAGACCAGAGCCAAGAGCCAGAGCTCAGATCACAGAGCACAGGCCCACAACCCAGAGCACAGAGCCAGAAAATGAAGACCAGATCACTGAGCACAGAGCCAGAGAACTCAGCATAGAGCAGAGAGCCTGAGCCCAGAGCCAGAACACAGAACACAGAGCACAGAGAACAATCCCAGAGCCCAGAGCACAGAGCACAGAGCCTTAGAACAGAGCCAGAGTCTAGAGCACAGAGCACAGAGACCAGAGACAAGAGCACAGAGTACAGAGGCAGAGAATAGTGCCAGAGCCCAGAGCACAGACCCAGAGTTCAGAGACAAAACACAGAGTTCAGAGCAAAGAGTACAAATAAGAGAGCACAGAAACCAGAGACCAGAGTACAGACAACAGAGTACAGACCACAGAGTCCAGAGCACAGAGCACAGCACACAGAGACCAGAGCACAGAGCACACAGGCAGAGAAGAGAGCCAGAGTCCAGAGCACAGACCCAGAGTTCAGAGACAAAACACAGAGCCCAGAGTGAAGAGTACAAATCAGAGCACAGAAACAAGAGACCAGAGCACAGACAACAGAGCACAGAGCAGAGCACACAGAGACCAGAGCACAGAGCACAGAACCAAGAGACCAGACCCAAAGTACAGAGACACAACACAGAGAACAGAGCCCAGAGCTCAAAGAAGAGAGCACAGAGTACAGAGTCAGGCCCAGAGTAGACAGAAAGAAAACAGGGACCAGAGCCCAGAGCTCAGAGCACAGATCCAGAGCACAGAGACCAGAGTGCAGAGCACAGAGCACAGAGGCCAGAGCACAGAGCCCAGACCACAGATCCCAGAACACAGACTCAGAGGAGCCCAGAGCCCAGGCCCAGATTAGAGATAAAGAACACAAAGATCAGAGCCTAGAACTCAGAGCACATATCTAGAGCACAGAACAAAGAGCAGGAGTACAGAGCCAAACACAGATTCCAGAGCACAGAGAACAGAGCACAGAGTCCAGAGCCCAGAGCAGAGAGTACAGAGCACTGAATACAGAGCACAGCAAATAGTGTAGGAACCCAGAGACAGAGGCTAGAGTGCTGATTGGAAAGCACATAGAACAGAGCACAGATCCAGAACCCAGAACAGAGCACAGATCCAGAACCCAGAGAAGAGAGACAGAGTTCAGAAACCAGATCCAGAGTATTTAAGAGAGCCTGTGTTCTGTGCTCTGTGCTCTGTGTTGTGTGCTCTTGGCTATTGACTCTGTACTCTGTGCTCTGTGCTCTGTGTTCTGTGCTGTGCTCTCTGTCCTCTTTGCTCTGGGTCTGTGCTCTGTGCTCTGTGCTCTGGCTTCTGGGCACTGTGCTCTGTGCTCTGTGCTCTGGCTCTGTGCTCTCTGCTCTGCACTCTGTATTCTAGGCTCTGGACTCTGTGTTCTGGCCTCTGGGAACTGCGCTCTGGGCTCTGGGCTCTTTCTCTGCACTGTGGCTCTGTACCCTGGGTGGGAGCTCTCAGCTCTGTGCTCCAGGCTGTGGTCTCTGTGCTCTGCACTCTGTGGTCTGTGCTTTGTGCTCTGTGTTCTGTGCTCTGGGGTCTGTGTTGTGGTCTCTAATTTCTGTGCTCTGAGTTCTGGGCTCTGGTCTCTGTGTTCTGTCTCTCTACAATTGGTCTGGGCACTGGGCTCTGTGTTCTGTGCTCTGGTCTCTGTGCTCTATGCTTTGTGCTCTGTATTCTAGGCTCTGGGATCTATGACCTGTTTCTGTACTCTGGGTCTGTGCTCTGGACTTTGGGTCTGTGCTCTTTGCTCTGTGCTCTGTACTCTGCACTCATAGATGTGAGAACTGGGCTCTGTGTTCTGCACTGTGTGCTCTGGATTCTGTGCTCTGTGTGTTCTGGATTCTGGGCTCTGTGCTCTGCGCTCTGTGCTCTATGTTCTGTGTTCTGTGCTCTAGGCTCTCTCTCTGTACTCTGGGATCTGTGCTATGGGCTATGGGCACTGGAATCTCTGCTCTGTTCTCTGGTCTCTGTTCTGTGCCCTGGTCTTGCGCTCTGCACTCTGTGGTCTGTGCTTTGTGCTCTGGCCTCTGTGCTCTTTCTCTGTGCTCTGGGCTCCAGCTCTGCTTTCTGTGACCTGTGCTCTGTGCTCTGGTCTGTGCTGTGGTCACTGTGCCCTGCGCTCTGGTTCTGCTCAATGTGTTCTGATGTGTGCTCTAGGCTCAGTGCTCTGTGCCCTAGACTCTGTGGTCTGGGCTGTGGTCACTGTGCCCTGTCCTCTGGTTCTGCTCAATGTGCTCTGATGTGTGCTCTGTGCTCTGGATGTGCTCTATACTTGGGTCTCTGTGCTCTGTGCTCTCTACTCCAGGCTGTGCCCTCTGGGCTCTGGCTCTAGGCTCTTCCTCAATATTCTGGGTCTGGGCTCTGAACACTATGGTTCTAGGTCCTGGATGTGTGCTCTTTGCTCTTTGCTTAGTACTCTGTGCACTGGGTTTTGGCTATGGGCTCCTGCTTTGTGTCCTGTGCTTTGTGTGCTGTGCTCTGTCCTCTCTGCTTCGGTTCTATGCTCTGTGCTCTGTGCTCTGGGTTCTGTGCTCTGGGTTCTGTGTTCTGTGTTCTGGCACTGGGCACCATCTCTGACTCTGTTTCTGGGCTCTGTGTTCTGTGTACTGTGCTTTGCCTCTGTGCTCTGTGCTCTTTGCTCTGCACTCTGTGCTCTGCACTCTGTTTCTGGGCTCCTTCTCTGAAACCAGAGCAAACAACACAGAGCAGAGAGCACAGCACAGAACCTGGAGCACAGATCACAGTGCCCAGAGCCCAGAGCCCAGAACCCAGAGTCCAGAACCCAGAGCTCAGAGCACAGAGCCATTTCCCAGAAGTCAGAGAAAAGAGCAAAGAGCCATTGCACAGAGTACAGAGTGCAGAGCACACAGCAGAGTGCATGGACCACAGAGCACAGAGGACAGAGCACAGACCACTGAGACCACAGCCCAGAGCACAATGCACAGAGCTCAGAGCACAGAACTCAGAGACCAGAGACCACAGTAGAGCCCACATCCCAGAGCCCAGAGCACAGATCCCATAATACAGAGCCCAGAGCATAGATCCAGAGTAGACAGATAGAACACAGAACCCACATCCTAGGCTCACAGCACAGGGCAGAGATTACAGAGCCAGGACCAGAGCATGGAGTGCAGAACACAGAGCACAGAGCACAGAACCAGGACCCAGAGAATAGAGACAGACATCAGAGCCCAGGCCAAGTGTATCAAGGCAAAAACTAGAGCCAGAGCCCAGAGCACTAAGCCCAGAGTACAGAGAACAGAGCACAAAGCACAGAGCCACAGCATGGAGCACAAAGCACAGAGCACAGAGCACTGAGTCTAGAGCCCAGAGCCCAGAACCCAGAGCCTAGAGCACAGAGTACAGCGCCTAAAGGCCGGACCTCAGAGATAGAAGACATAGTCCAGAGAATAGATCCAGAGCAGAGAGACAGAACACAGAGTCCACATCCAAGGCTCACAGCCCAGACCAAGAGTATTGAGACGAAGTCTAGAGCCAGAGCCCAGAGCACACAACCCAGAGTACAGAGCACAGAGCACAGAGCCACAGCATACAGCACAAAGCACCAAGCACAAAGCATAGAGTGCAGAGCACAGAGACAGGAGCACAGAGCACACAGCCAAAGCCAAAGTACAGAGACAGAGCACAGAGCACAGAACACAAAGCATAGAGCCCAGAGCACAGAGCACAGTGGGCAGAGCACAGAACACAGAGCCAGAGCCAAAGTATAGAGACACAACACATAGCACAGAACACAGAACAGAGTCCAGAATACTCAGTCCAGGACATAGATCTACAGTACAGAGCCCAGTGCACAGAGAACAAAGCACCAAGTGCAGAGCACAGAAATGAGAGCACAGAGTCCAGAGTCCAGACCCAGTATATTGAGACAGATCCTAGAGCCAGAGTCCAGATCACAGCTCAGAGAACAGGGTTTAGAGCAGAGAGCCACAGCACAGAGCACAGTGTGCAGAGCACAGAGCACTGAGTGCAGAGCACAGAAGCAAGAGCACAGAGCCTAGAGTCCAGAACTCAAAGCCAGACAAGAGTCCAGAAACAGAGCATAGAGCACAGAGCAGAGTGACCAGAACCCAGAGGACAGAGCACAGAACAGACAGCCAGAGCCCAGGCCAGAGCTCTGTGTTCTGTGCTCTGGTTTGTGCTCTGTGCTTTGTTTGCTGTGCTCTGTACTCTGGACTCTGGGCTCTGGCTCTGTGTTCTGGACACTGGGTCTTACTCTGGGTATGGGCTAAGTGCTCTGTGTCCTGTGTTCTCTCTCTGTGCTCTGTGCTCTGCACTATGCACTCTGGTTCCGCCTCTGGGCTCCTGCTAAGTACTTTGTGCTCTATGCTTTGTGTTCTGTGCTCTGTGCTCTGTGCTATGTCTCTGTACTCTGGCTCTGGCTCTACATTCTGTGCTCTCGTCACTGTGCTCTGTGCTCTTTGCTCTGTGCTCTGTGTTCTGTCTCTGTACTCTGGCTCTGCCATTGTGTTCTGTGCTGTGCTCTGGTCTCTGTGATCTTCACACTGTGCTCTATGCCCAGTGTTATGCCCTCTCTGCTGTGGCTCTGTGCTCTGTGCTCTGTGCTCTGGAACTAGGCTCTGTCTCAATACACTGGGACTGGACCCTGATCTCTGTCTCTGTTCTTTGGGTCCTGGCTCTGTGCTGTGTGCTCTGTGTTCGGTACTCCACACTCTGGGCTCTGGCCCTGGGCTCTTTCTCTGTTCTCTGTTCTTTGTGCTGTGAGCACGGGATGTGGGCTCTCTGTTCTCTCTCTGTATTCTGGATATATGCTCTGGGCTCTGTGCTCTGGGCTCTATGCTCCAGTCTCAGAGCAGGAGCCCAGAGCCAGTGCCAGAGTGCAGAGTGCAGAGCAAAGACCACAGAGCACAGAGCCAGAACACAGTGTATGGAACACAGAGTCCAGAACCAGAATCAGAGACAGTGCCCAGAGCCAGAACCCAGAGCCCAGAGCACAGAGTGCAGGTCACAGAGCAGAGAGTACACAGCCAGGACCCAGACAACAGAGACAGAGTTCAGGGCCCAGCCCCAGAGTATTGTGAGAGAGCCTAGAGCCAGAGCCCAGGGCACAGTGCGCAGAGCACAGGGTTAGAGCTCAGAGCACAGAACTAGTGCACAGAGACCAGAGCACAGAGCACAGAGCCAAGACTCTGAGTACAGAGACAGAGTTCAGAGCCCTGACTCAAAGTATTTGGAAAGAGTGTAAGTTCTGTGCTCTGTGTTCCATTTTCTGTGCTCTTGACTATTGGCTCTGTGTTCTGTGCTGTGGGTTCTCTGTTCTGTATTCTTGGCTTATGGCTCTGTGTTCTGTGCTCTGGTCTCTGTGTTCTGGTCCCTGTACTCTGGTTTTTGGGTTTGTTCATTTGTGCACTGCACTCTGGGCTCTGTGCTGTGTATGCTGCGCTCTCTGTTATGGGCTCTGTGCTTTGTTAGCTTTGCTCTGCACTCTATGCTCTGATCTCTGGTTTGGTGCTCTGGGCCCTGTGCTTGGGGCTCTGGGCACTGTGATCTGTTCTCTGGACTCTGCTCACTGTGCTCTGTATTCTGTGCTCTGTCTCTGTAGTGTGGCTCTGTACCCTGGGTTTGTGCTCTCAGCTCTGTGCTCTGGGGTATGGGCCCTGTGCCTTGTACTCTGTGCTCTGTGCTCTGTGCTTGGCCTCTGTGCTCTGGCTCTATGCTCTGTGCACTGGAGAATTTGTTATGGTCTCTGTGTTCTGTGCTCTCAGTTTTGGGCTCTGGTTCCTGTGTTCTGTCTCTCTACAATTGTTCTGGCACTGGGCTCTGTGCTCTGTGTTCTGGTCTCTGTGCTCTGTGTTCTGTGATCTGTATTCTGAGCTCTGGGCTCTATGTTCTGTCTCTGTACTGTGGGTCTGTGCTCTAGACACTGGGTCTTGTGCCCTTTGCTCTGTGCAATGTGCTCTGTGCTCTGTATTCTGTGTTCTGTTCTCTGTGCTCTGCACTCTGTGTTCTGTGCTCTGGGTCTGGAATTTCAGCTCTGTGCACTGTGCTCTGGCTCCATACTCTGTGCTCCTTGTCTGCACTCTATGCTCAGTGCTCTGGTTCTAGTATTCTGCTCTGGGCCAGAGCACAGAGCACAGAGCTCAGAGACCACAGCACAGAACCCAGAGGACAGTGCCTAGATCCCAGAGCACAGAGCAGAGAGCCAATGTCCAGAGCACAGAGGAGAGCACACAGAGTACAGAGCACAGAGACCATATCACAAAGCCCAGAGCACACAGCAGAGCCCATAGAGAAGAACCCAGAGAAAGAGCACAGAGCACAGAACTCAGAGACCAGAGCCCAGAGCACAAGCCCAGGGCACTGAGCCCAGACCATGGATCCAGAGTAGAGAGACAGAACACAGAGCCCAATTCCCAGGCTCAGAACACAGAGCACAGAGACAGAGATAGAGCCCAGAGCAAGAGCCCTGAGTACAGAGTGCAGAAAACAGACCACAGAGCACAGAGCCAGGAACTAGAGAAGTGACACAGAGTTCAGAGCCCAGACCCAGAGTGTTGAACAGCCTAGAGCCAGAGTCCAGAGCACACAGGCCAGAGCACAGTGCACAGAGCACAGACTGCAGTGCACACAAAGCAGAGAACTGAGAACAGAAACCAGAGCACAGAAGTCAGAGCCAGGATCCATAGAACAGAGACAGAGTTCAGAGCCCAGACCCAGAGTATTGAGACAGAGCCTAGAGACAGACCCCAGGGCAGAGAGCCCAAGGCAGAGAGCACAGAGCACAGAACACAGAGCCCAGACCACAGATCACAGAGAGAGAGCACAGAGCACAGAGCACAGAGCAGAGAGCACACACACGAGTACAGAGCAAAGAGAGAGAGCACAGAGAACAGAGCACAGAGCAAAGAGCCAGAGAAGTGTCAGATCCCAGATCACAGAGTGCACAGCACAGATCACAGAGACCAGAGCACAGAGACCAGAGACCAGAGACCAGAGGACACAGCCAGCACACAAATCCAATACCCAGATTACAGAGACAGAACACAGAGCTCAGTGCCCAGAGCTCAGACCAGGGCCAGAGTACAGAGAGAGAGCACAGAGACAGAGCCCAAAGCATAGAGCACTTAGCCATATCATATAGCCAGAGCAGAGAGCACAGAGCTAAGAGAATGAACCAAGGATTCAGAGTGCAGAGCAGACAGCAGAGAGACTGAGTTAAAAGAGAGAACAGAAAGCACAGAGACAATCCAGAACACAGAGAGAGAGCCCAGAGCCAGAGTCCAGAGCAAGAAGCTTAGAGCACAGAGCACAGAGCACAGAGTGCAGTGAACAGAGCAACAGCCCAGAACTAGAGCCCAGGGCACATACCCAGAGAAAAGTGCACAGAGTCCAGAGCACAGAGCACAGTGTGGAGAGCAGTAGCCCAGAGCCAGAGCCCAGAGCACAGAGTGCAGGGAACAGAGCACAGAGCACAGAATCAGAGGACAGTGCACAGAGCCCAGAGCACAGAGCACAAAGCCCAGAGCACAGAAAGAGAGCACAGACAACAGAGCACAGTGACCATAGACCAAAAAACAGAGCACAGATCCCAGTAACCAGAGCACAGAGCACAGAGGCCAGAGTCTAGAGCACAGACACCAGAGCCCAGAGCCCAGAACACAGAGCCAAGAGCCAAGAATACAGAACACAGAGCACAGAGCACAGAGACCAGAGCACAGAGACCAGAGCAGAGGGCCCGGACCCAGAGCACAGATATAGTACACAGAGCCCATAGCCCATAGACAGAGCTCAAAGCCAGAGCCAGAGTACAGAGACAGAGAACAGAGCAAGAGCTCAGAGCACAGAATGTGCAGCATAGAGCCCAGAACCCAGAGCAGAAAGCCCAGAGCACAGAAAAAAGAGCCCAGAGCAGAGAGCACAGAGCACAGTGACAAGGCCAGAGTGCAAAGTGCAGAGCACAGAGCACAGCATTCAGAGAAGAGAGCACAGAACACGAAGCACAGAGCCACCACCCAGAGACAGAGCCAAGGACACCTAGCCAGAGCAATGTGCACAGAGCCCCAAGCACATAGCAGTGTAGAGAGCAAGATCCAGGGCCAGATCCCAGAGCACAGAGTGCAGAGAACAGAGCACACACCCCAGACCCAGAGTCAGAGAAAGTGCCCAGAGCCAGAGCCATGAGCACAAAGCCCAGAGCACAGAGAACTGAGCCCAGAGTCCAGAACCCAGAGCACACAGGGCAGAGCAGAGAGTACAGAGCACAGAGCACAGAGAACAGAGTGCAGAGTACAGAGAACAGAGCACAGTGACCAGAGACCAGAGAACAATGCCCAGAGTACAGAGCCCAAGCCCAGAGCACAGTGTGCAGAGCACAGAGCACAGAGCTCAGAGCACAGAGGCCAGAGCACACGGGACAGGGCACAGAGCCCAGTAACAAAATCAACATGCCCAGAGCCCAGAGCAGAGTTTGCAGAGCAGAGAGCACAGAGAACAGAGGAAAAAACACAGGCCAGAGTACATAGAGCAAGGCATAAAGCCCAGTGCCCAAATTAACAAGCACAGAGCCCAGAGAACAGAGCATAGATCCAAGAGTCCAGAGAACAGAGACCAGAGCACAGAGAACAGAACAAAGAGCCCAGATCACAGAGTGCAGTGCACAACACAGAACACATAGCACAGAATGCAGAAAACAGAGCTCAGAGCACAGGACAGATTCACAGTACAGACACAAGAGCACAGTAACAACAGACCCGAGCACAGTGCCCAGAGTACAGAGCCAGTGCCCAGAGTACAGAGCCAGAGCCCAAAACCCAGAGTGCAGAGCACAGAGCTTAGAACACAGAGGCCAGAGCACACAGCACAGGGCACAGAGACCAGTGCCCAAATCAATGAGCCCAGAGCCCAGCGAAAAGAGCATAGATCCCAGAGTCCAGAGACCAGAGACCAGAGCACAAAGCACAGAGCCAGAGCACAGAGTACAGAGCAGAGAGCACAATACACAGTGCCAAGGCCAGAGTGCACAGTGCAGAGTACAGAGCACAGAGAAGAGAGCCAGAACACTGATCCATAGACCAGAGTACAGTGTGCAGAACACCGAGCCAGAACAAATAGCCAGAGAACAGAACCCAAGCCCAGAGCACAGAGTGTAGAGCACGGAGCACAGAGAACAGAGCAGAGAACTGATACAGAGCACAGTGTGCACAGTGCGGATCCTAGAGCCAGATCATCTAGCCAGAGCACAGAGCCCAGATCCCAGAGTACAGAGCACAGAGCATAAAGAACACAGCAGAGGCACAGGGAATAGTGCTAGGTCCCAGAGAACAGAGAGAGAGTACAGAGACTACACCCAGAGTATTGATACAGAGCCTAGAGCCAGAGTCCAGAGCACACAGCACAGAGCACAGAGTGCAGAGCACAGAGTTCAGGGTACAGAGCAGAGATCAGAGCACTGGGACCACAGACAAGAGCACAGTGCCCAGAATACAGAGCACAGAGAAGAGAGCCAGAGCACTGATCCAGAGCCCAAAGCACAGAGTTCAGAACACAGAGCCAGAACAAAGAGCCAGAGCACAGAGCCCGAGCCCAGAGCTCGAGTGCAGAGTATGGAGCACAGAACACAGAGGCCAGAGCACCACAGCACAGGGCACAGAGCACATTGCCCAAATTGATGAGTCCAGAGCCCAGAGAACAGAGCATACATCCCAGAGTCTATAGAACAGAGACCAGAGCACCGAGCACAGAGCCAGAGCCTAGAGCAAAGGGCACAGTGCACAGAGCATAGAGCACAGAGCACAGTGCCAAGACCAGAGTGGACAGTGGAGAGCACAGACCACAGAGAAGAGAGCAAGAGCACTGATCCAGAGCCCAGATCACAGACTGCAGATTACAGAGCCAGAAAAAATAGCCAAAGCACAGAGCCGGAGCCCAGAGTGCAGAGTGCAGAGCATGGAGCACAGAGCATGGAGCAGAGTACTGACCCAGAGCCCAGTGTGTACAGTGTGGAGTCCAGAACCAGATCATCTAGCTAGAACACAGAGCCCAGATCCCAGAGTACAGAGCACAGAGCAAAGAGAACACAGCAGAGGCACAGGGAACAGTGCTTGGTCCCAGAGAACAGAGAGAGAGTTCAGAGCCTAGACCCAGAGTATTTAGACACATCCTAGAGCCAGCACCCAGAACACACAGCACAGAGCACAGAGACCAGAGCACAGTCATCACAGACCAGAGCACAGTGCCCAGAGTACTGAGCCAGAGCCCATACCACAGAGTACATGTAACAGAGCAAAGAGCACAGAGCACAGATCACAGAGAAGAGAGCCAGAGCTCTGACCCAGATACCAGAGAACAGTGTGCAGAACAAAAAGCCAGAATAAATAGCAAGAGCACAGAGCCATTGCCCAGAGCTCAGAGTGCAGAACACAGAGGACAGCACACGGAGTGCAGAGCACAGAGCACAGCCCATAGTCCCCAGAGCACAGAGACCACAACCCAGAGCTCAGAGCACAGAACACAGTGCCCACAGAGCAGAACTCAGAGACAGAGCACAGAGCACAGAGCACAGAGCTCAGAGACCAGAGACCATAGCACAGGGCCAATATTCCAGAGTCCAGAGCACAGAGCCCAGGGCACATATCCCAGAGTATAGATCCAGAGTACAGAGACAGAACACAGAGCCCACATCTCAGGCTCACAGTGCAGAGCACAGAGAAGAGAGACATAGCCCAGAGACAGAGTCCTGAGTGTGAGTGCAAAACACAGAGCACAGAGCACAAAGCCAGTACCCAGAGAAGAGACACAGAGTTCAGAGAGCAGATGCAGAGTATTGAGACAGAGCCTAGAGCCAGAGTCAGGAGCACACAGGCCAGAGCACAGTGCACAGAACACAGAGCACAGAGCACAGAGAGCAGAACACTGAGACTAGAAACCAGAGCACAAAGGACAGAGCCCGGATCCATAGAACAAAGACAGAGTTCAGAGACCAGACCCAGAGTATTGAGACAGAGCCTAGAGCCAGAGCCCAGAGCACACAGCACACAGCACAGAGCACAGAGGGCAGGGCACAGAGCCAGAGCACAGACTACAGAGTACAGAGAACAGAGCACAGAATACAGAACACAGAGCACAGAGATCAGAGCACAGAGCACAGACACCAGAGGACAGAGCACAGAGCTGAGAGCCCAGACCCAGAGTACTGAGAGAGAGTACAGGAACAGAGCATAGAGCACACCACACAGTGACCAGAAAGCAGAGCACAGAGCACAGAGCCATTACCCAGAGCACGGAGTACAGACATAGAGCACAGTACACAGAGTGCAGAGCACAGAGCACAACACACAGAGCCCAGAGCACAGAGACCACAACACAGAGCCCAGAGCACACAGCACAGAGCCCAAAGAGCAGAACTCAGAGACAGAGCATAGAGAAAAGAGCTCAGAGATCAGACCATAGGCAGAGCCCACATCCCAGAGCCCAGAACACAGAATGGAAGGCACAGAGCCCAGAGTGTAGATCCAGAGTAGAGACAGCACACAGAGCCCACATCCCACACTCACATCACAGAGCACAGAGCACAGAGACAGAGCCCTGATTGCAGACTGCAGAACACAGAGCACAGAGCACACATCCAGGACCCAGAGAAGAGACACAGAGTTCAGAGCCCCGACCCAGAATATTGAGACAGAGACTAGAGCCAGAGTTCAGATCACAGAGCCCAGAACACGGAGCACCAAGCACAGAGCACAGAGCACAGGGCCCAGAACACACACCCAGAGCCCAGAGAACAGAGAGAGAACACAGAGACCAGAGCACAGAGCACAGAGCCACAGCATAGTCAGAGCCAAGATTGCAAAGTGCAGGGCACAGATTAAAGAGACCAGAACACAGAGCCCAATGCCCAGGGGACACAGCCAGTAACCAAAACCAAGACCCAGAGTGCAGAGACAGAACACAGAGCTCAGTTCCCAGAGCTTAGAGCCTGGGCCAGAGTACAGAGAGAGAGCACAGAGCCAGAGCCAGGAAGACAGAGCACAGAGCACACAGTCATACCATATAGCCAGAGCAGAGAGCACGGAGCCCAGAGACAGAGTCCCAGACTCAGAGTGCAGACCAGACAGCAGAGAGACTGAGCCAAAAGAGACAGCACAACACACAGAGAAAAAAACCAGAATAGAGAGACAGAGCCCAGAGCCAGAGTCCAGAGCACAAAGCTTAGAGAACAGAGCACAGAGCATAGAGTCCAGAGCACAGAGCACAGAACACAGAGCACAGAGCCACAGCCCAGAGCTAGAGCCCAAGGCACATAGCCAGAGCAAGGTGCACAGAGCACAGAGCACAGAGCACAGTGTGGAGAGCATGACCCCAGAGCCAGAGCCCAGAGCACAGATTGCAGAGAACAGAGCACAGAGCACAGAGTAAGAGCAGAGTGCACACAGCCAGAGCCCTGAGCATAAAGCCCAGATACAGAAACAGACCACAGAGAACAGAGCACAGTGACCATAGACCAGAAACCTGAGCACAGAGCACAGAGCCCCAGAACCCAGAGAACAGAGCCCAGAGCACAGAGCACAGAGCACAGACACCAGAGCCCAGAGCCCAGAGCCAAGAGCCAAGAGCCAAGAGCACAGAACAGAGAGCACAGAGCACAGAGCACAGAGACCAAAGCACAGACACCAGAGACTGGAGCACAGAGCCAAGAGCCAAGAGCACAGAACACAGAGCACAGAGCACAGAGACCAGAGCACACAGCACAGACACCAGAGCCCAGAGCACAGAGCAAGGGCCAAGAGCACAGAACACAGAGCACAGAGCACAGAGACCAGAGCAAAGATCAATGAGCACAGGGCCCAGACTCAGAGTACAGATATAGAACACAGCCCAGAACCCAGAGCCCAGAGCTCAAAGCCAGAGCCAGAGTACAGAGACAGAGCACAGAGCCAGAGAGCAGAGCACAGAGACCAGAGCACAAAGCCCAGACTCCAGAGCCCAGGACAGAGAGCCCAGAGCACAGAGCACACAGAGCACAGACCACAGTGACAAGGCCAGAGCATGGAGTACAGAACACAGAGCACAGAGAACAGAGCCAGAGCACTGATCCAGAGCCAAGCTCACAGAGTGCAGAGCACAGAGTCCAGACCAGAGAGCACAGAACACAGAGCAGAGAGTCACGGCACAGGGACAGAGCCCAGGGCACATAGCCATAGTAAAGAGCAAAGAGCCTAGAGCACAGAGCACAGTGCAGAGAGCAGGATCCCAGAGTCACATTCCAGAGCGTAGAGTGAAGAAATCAGACCACATAAACCAGACCCAAAGTTAGAGAAAGGGTCCAGAGTCAGAGCCCTGTGTATAAAGCCAGGAGCATAGAAAACAGAGCCCAGAGCCCAGAGCACAGAGATCAGAGCATATAGCACAGAGCAAAGAGCCCAGAGCAGAGAACACAGAGGACAGTGACAAGGCCAGAGCAAAGAGTCCAGAGCACAGAGCACAGAGCACAGATTTCAGAGTACAGAGACCAGAGCACAGTGACCAGAGAATAGAGCACAGTGCCCAGAGTACAAAATCAGAGTCCAGAGCCCAGAGTGCTGAACAAAGACCACAGAACACAAAAAAAACTGACCAGAGCCCAGAGCACACAGCACACTGCCTAGAGTCCAGAGCTCAGAGCCTAGAGCCCAGAGCACAGAGCCAGAACACTCAGGACAGAGCATATATCCCAGTACCCAAATCAACATGTCCAGAGCCCAGAGCACAGAACACAGAGCCCAGAGCACAGGGCACAAATTGCTGAGCACAGAGACCAGATCACAGGGACCACAGACCCAAGCACATTGCCCAGAGTACAGAGCCAATGCCCAGAATACAGACCAAAGTGCAGAGCATAGAGCACAGAGCACAGTGCACACTGACCAGAGACCAGAGCACAGAGCACAGAGCACAGAGCCAGAGTCCAGAGCACAGAGATCAGAGCACAGAGCACAGAGCACAGAGCACAGAGGCAAGAGCATACAGCACAGGGCACAGAGCCCAATGCCCAAATCAACGAGCCCACAGCCCAGAGTACAGAGCAAGAGCCAGATCCTAGAGCAGAGATTGCAGAACACAGAGACCAGAGCACAATGACCACAGATCTGAGCACAATGCTCAGTGTACAGAGCCAGTGCCCAGAGTACAGTTCCAGAGCCCAGAGCCCAGAGCACATAACACACTGACCAGAGAACAGAGCACAGAGCACAGTGCCCAGAGCACAGAACCAGAGCACAGAGTACATAGTTCAGAGCACAGAGCACAGAACACAGAGCCCAGAGAAGAGAAGCAAGAGCATACAGCACAGGACACAGAGCTCAGTGCCCAAATTAAAGAGCCCACAGCCCAGAGCACAGAGTAAGATCCAGATCCAAGAGCACAGAGTGCAGAGCACAGAGCATACAACACAGAGCCCAGAACACAGAGGCCAGAGCACACAGTCAGGGCACAGAGCCCAGTGCCCGAATCAATGTGCCCAGACAACAGAGCATAGATCCCAGAGTCCAGAGAACAGAGTCCAGAGCACAGAGCACAGAGCCAAATCACAGAGAACAGAGCACAGAGTACAGAGCACAGAGTACAGAGCACAGTGTCAAGGACAGAGTGCATAGTGCAGAGCACAGAGCACAGAGAAGAGAGGCAGAGCACTGATCCAGATCCCAGAATACAGAGCAGAGAGCACAGTGCAAAGAACACAGAGAACAGATCACAGGTCCTGGTGAAAAGAGAGAGTACAGAGCCTAGACCCAAAGTATTGAGATGGAACCTAGAACCAGAGCCCAAAGCACACAGCCCAGAACACAGAGTGCAGAGCACAGAGGACAGAACACAGATCCAGGACCCAGAGAATAGAGATAGAGTTCAGAGTTCAGACCCAGTGTATTTGGAGAGAGCCTGGACTCTGGGCTCTGTGCTCTGCTTTATGTGATCTTGGCTGTTTGCTCTGTGCTCTCTGTCCAATGCTCTGTTCTCTGTGCTCTGCTCACCATGCTCTGGGCTCTGGCTCTGTGCTCTGTGCTCTGTGCTGTGGGTTCTGGGCTCGGGCTCTGTGTTCTGTACTCTGTATTGTGTGCTCTGGGTTCTGACTCTGGGCTAGGTGCACTGTGCTCTGGGTGCTGTGCTCTGTCTCTCTAATGTGGCACTGTACCCTGGGTCTATGCTCTCAGCTCTGTGCTCTGGTCTGTGGTCACTGGGCTCTGTGCTATTTCCTCTGTGCTCTGTGATCTCTCTTTGTAATCTGGCTTTGACTCTGTGCTCTGTGCTCCGTGCTGTGTGCTCTGTTCTCTGTGCTCCATGCTCTGTGTTATGCATTCTCTGTATGGCTCTGTGCTCTGTGCTCTGAGCTCTGAGCTCTGGGTTCTGGGCTCTGACTCTGTGTTCTGTGCTCTGCAGTGTGTGCTCTGGTCTCTGACTTTGGGCTAGGGGCACTGTACTCTGGGTGCTGTGCTCTGTCTCTCTAATGTGGCACTGTACCCTGGGTCTGTGCTCTCAACTCTGTGCTCTGGTCTGTGGTCACTGTGCTCTGTGCACTTTCCTCTGTGCTCTGTGCTCTCTCTCTGTAATCTGGCTTTGACTCAGAGCCCAGAGCACAGAACACAGATCCAGGACCTGTGTTCTGAATTCTCTGCTATGGCTCTGTGCTCTGTGCTCTGAGCTCTGAGCTCTGGGCTGTGTGCTCTGGGCTCTGGATATAGGCTCTGTCTCAGTACTCTGGGACTGGACTCTGAACTCTCTCTCTGTTTTCTGGGTCCTGGATCTGTGCTCTGTACTCTGTGTTCTGCAATCTGCACTCTGGGCACTGACCCTGGGCTCTTTATCTGTTCTCTGTGCTATGTGCTGTGAGCATGGGATGTGGGCTCTGTGATCTGTCTCTGTATTCTAGATCTATGCTCTGGCTTCTGGGCTCTGTTTTTTGGGCTCCAGTCTCAGCAGGAGCCCAGATATAGTGCTCAGAGCACAGAGTGCAGAGCAAAGAGCACAGAGCACAGAGCCAGAACACACTGCACAGAGAACGGAGTCCAGAACCAGAGTCAGGGACAGTGCCCAGAGTCAGAGCCCAGAGCACAGAGCCCAGAGCACAGAGTGCAGAAATCAGAATAGGAGTCCAGAGACAGAGCCCAGAGTGCAGAGTGCAGGGCACAGAGCAGAGAGTTCAGAGCCAGGACCCAGACAACAGAGACAGAGTTCAGAGCACAGACCCAGAATATTGAGAGAGAGCCTAGAGCCAGAGCCCAGAGCACAGTGCACAGAGGACAGGGCTAGAGCACAGAGCACAGAACTAGAGCACAGAGACCAAAGACCAGAGCACAGAGACCAGAGCACAGAACTCAGAGCAGAGTCCAGAGCCCTGAGCACAGAGCACAATGACAAGAACTTGAGCACAGAGCACAGAGTACATAGCACAGAGCATAGAAAATAGAGCAGAAACCCAGAGCAAGATCCCAGAGCACAGAATGCAGAGCACAGATCACAGAGCACAGAGTCAGGACCCTGAGAACAGAAAGAATTCTGAGCCCAGACCCAGAGTATTTGTGAGAGCCTGAGCTCTGAGCTCTGAGCTCTGTGCTCTGTGTTCTGTGCACTTGGCTATTGGCTCTGTGTCTGTGCTCTGGGCTCTGTACTCTGGTTTCTGGGTTTTTTGACTTATGCCTTGCACTCTGGTCTCTGTGCTGTATACACTGTGCTTTGTGTTATGGGCTCTGTGCTCTGTTATCTTTGCTCTACACTCTGTGCTCTGGGCTCTGGCTCTGTGCACTGGGCTCTGTATTCTGGCCTCTGGGCACTGTGCTCTGTTCTCTGGTCTCTGGTCACTGTGCTCTTTGCTCTGTGCTCTGTCTCTGTACTGTGGCTCTGTACCCTGGGTGGGAGCTCTCAGCTCTGTGCTCTGTGTTCTGGGCTCTGACTCTAAACCCTGAGCTCTGTGATCTGTGATCTGTGCTCTGCACTCTGTGCTCTGGCTCTGTGCTCTGTGCTCTGTGCTCTGGGGTCTGTGTTGTGGTTTCTGTGCTCTGCGGTCTGAGTTCTGGGCTCTGGTCTCTGTTTTCTGTCTCTCTACAATTGGTCTGGCCACTGGGCTCTGTGCTCTGTGCTCTGGTCTCTATGCTCTATGATCTGTGCTCTGCATTCTAGGCTCTGGGCACTATGTTCTCTCTCTGTGTTGTAGGTCTGTGCTCTGGACTCTGTGTCTGTGCTCTTTGCTCTGTGCTCTGTACTCTGGGTTCTGTGCTCTGTGGTAATACATGTGTAAACTGGGTTCTGTGCTCTGTGCTCTGGTCTCTGTGCTATATTCATTGTGCTCTGCACTCTGTGCTCTGGGTTCTGGGCTCTGGACGGTGGACACTGTGCCCCCTGCTCTGGTTCTGGTCAACCTGCTCTTTGCTCTGTGCTCTGTGCACAGAACTGTATTCTCTGTTCTGTGCTCTGGTCTCTCACTCTGTACTCATAGCTTTGTGCTGTATGCTCTGGGCACTGGGCTCTCTTTTCTGGTCACTGGTCACTGTGCTCAGTGTTCTGTACCTGTATCTGTACTCTGGCTTGTACTCTGGGTCTGGGCTTTCACCTCTATGCTCTGTGCTCTGACCTCTGTGCTCTGGCTCTGGGTTCCTGCTCTGTTTTCTGTGCTCTGTGCTCTGTGCTCTGTGCCTTGTGTTCTATGCTCTATTATCTGGCTCTGTGCTTTGCAATCTTTGTTCTGGGTTCTGTACTGTGGACTCTGGCACTGGTCACTGTCTCTGACTCTATGTCTAGACTCTGTGATCTGTGCACCATGCTCTGACTCTCGGCTCTGTGCTCCTTGCTCTGCACTTGGAACTCTGGTCTCTAGCTCTGGGATCCTGGTCTGATACCAGAGCACAGAGCACAGAGCACAGAAACCACAGAATAGAGCCCAGAAGACAAAGCACAGTGCCCAGAGGTCAGAGCACAGAGCACAGAGAACAGAACCATTGCCCAGAGCACAGTGTGCAGAGCACAGAGCACAGCACACAGAGAACAGATCACAGAGGGCAGAACACAGAGCACAGCACACCTGTCACTGATTCCATAACCCTGAGCTACCTGGGCTTCAGCATTCATGTGTGAGACTGTGTGGATGGAGGGACACTGTGTCCTCAAGGGAACCCCATCTAAAGCTGGATGAAGTTTCCAACATTTTGATGCAGGGAGAGAAGCTAAATGCTGCTTTCCCTTAAACCCTGATCCCCAGGCATCTTATGGTGGGCACTGTGATTGCTCTGCTGGAAGTGAAGAGCCATGTACTCCACATTGTCAGGACTCTTTTCAGAGGCTGGGCTGCTGGTGCCACAGGGATCAGGAGCTGCTTTCCCCAGGCTGTGCTATCACAAAGAGGAAAAGCAGTCAGTGAACATAGTGGCACAAGCATTGTCCATCCACCAGCCCTTCAGTGTGCCTGTGCAGCAGACCATACTGCTGCTAGTATTGGTCAGAACATGGAGAGTCTGGTTTAGAGAGCTGCCATGACTTGTCCATGGTGGCACAGCAGTGCAGCCATGGCCCCAGTACAACTTCTCACCTACTTTCTTCAAGACAGGAAAGCAGCAGGTTATTTCTTGTGGTGGTCTGTAGGGTTTATGTGATTGCTCTAATTTGGCTCCCTGGACACTCTCACCAGTGACCTGGAGTGGGTGTTCAAACTGCAGCAGCCTTGATGCCTCCCAGAACCCCCTGGAGTCCCATGCAATGACCCAGGTGGAACCTTTATTCTGTGACGAGGTACGGGGTAGCTGTGCCTTGTAAGCCAGTATTTCAGGTAGCACCCATTGCTCTACCCATTCCTGTTGTAAACAGTGGACTGCTCCCTCTGCCTCCCTGCTTCTAGCACTACCCTGTGCATGCAGTGATCCCAGCACATGCACCACAGTCAGGAGTCTTTGAGACTTCTTTGGGGAGCATGCCTTCCCCACAGAAAATGAGGGTGCTCTCTGCTCAGGAAGGACTTTCAGCCAGACTATTTCCCAAGGGAGGAGGGAAGCCTGGGAAAAGGCAAGGGAGCAGAGACACAGGGATCTGGAAGTGGGACCAAGTGAGCTCACAGCAAGGAGATGCATTTCCTCACTGTGTCTCAGGTACAGGCTTGTGATGCTCTGTCAGGGTGAAGTACATGTCCTGAGAGGAGCTAGAGACCTCAGTGCAGCTTCTGTGGAAGAATGGTGGAATCATTTCAGCAGCATGCTCTGACCTCCAGCTAGCCTGAGCTTCAATCCATGCCTATAGAAAGATCTGATCTGGGATGCAACTGTCCCCCTTCACACACCATTGTACCCAGCCTCAGGAGGCCTATGAGAATAGCAGCAGCAGTCGTTCATGTGAAACCTTCCTGACCCTCAGATCAGAAACAGCCCAGTCATCTCTCTCTTCCTCCAATCCTCCAAACATGGATGCTCACATGGGCCTAGGTGACTTGGTGGAAGTATTCCCAAGGACACTGCCACACAAATCCCGGGCTGCTGTCTTTGCTGGAATAAGAGCAGAAACTCAGTGGCCTGACACAGCAACAACACACAAGTGCAGACACACAGCTTGTTCATGGAGGGCTTCCTGGCAACTCTTGCTTCAGAGGGGAAAATAGGCACAGCCTCAAATTTTATTCATGTTCTTATACATATGATATTCCTACTTAATCTGTGGTAACCACATATCTATGATCCAAAATGAGAGATACATTGTTATAACCACAGGTTATTCTACCCAGGTTTATGATTTTATAATATACATCAAGAGGCTTCACCCTAAGTGGTCACTGGTACCATTCCCCACTGATCCTGTGCAGACTGGGTAGCCCATTCTGGAGGGACATGACTCCACAGGCCCTGTATCATGAGTTCCAAATGCAGGGACTGAGTACCTGTTAGCCAGACTCAAGGCTCTTTTGGCTGGTGCTGCTCCTTCTGTTCCTTCACTATAACCCTGTCACTGGGCCTTGGCCTACAATGCTGGGAATTGCACACCTGGGTCTCAGATCCCTTCCTCCAGGTCCATATAAGGGCCAGATCTGACTGCAGTGTCCCAGTTCTAGCCCTGGGGCTCTCCTCCACAAACTTAGGGGCAGGGACTTTCCTCATTTCACAGATAAGAAACAAGACTGAGCTTCAATGCTTTACCCAATGGCTTAACCCCAAGACTAGGATGCATCTGATAACTGATAAAGCGAACACAGCCTGGATGTTGTCAAGAGATGGAACATGGAAAGAGTGCACTTACCTTTCCAACCTGGCTTCAGGCTATGGTTAAAAGTGGATGGCTGGATCTTGTTTCCTCTGATAATATCATTGTGTGAAAGAAGAGCTGCAGGTGAGCAGCTAGGAGGAACAAAGTGAGGACTCCCTGGGCTCCTGGCATTATGGATAATCTGTGCATTTCCCCCTGCTGTCCCCATGGCCAGCAGGATGGAGGGAAGTGTGCTCACGGGCATGTACTCATCTTCAGAACCAGCTTCATCCAGATGGCCCACATCACTTTCTGCTGCCTAAAGAGAGGACAATGAAGGAAACAATCATCACTGACCACAAGAAACAAGACAAAGGATGAAAACATATATTCAAGTCAAGTTAGCAAAAACTGTGTTGGCCACACTGTGACTATGGAGTCTGGAGAGACCAGACAGGAACGCAAAGCAGGAATGGGAAGAGAGGCAGTAGGATGGCCTCATCCAGATTTCTTGGGATTGAACATCATATGGGTAAGTATGATGTAAAATTCACACTGGACATTTCTGCTGAACTACTATCTGGACACTCAAACAGTGTTTGCCTCAGTTGTCACCAACCTATGTGCCTTGACTCAGCTGGGTCAGTCTTCCCTGCACCCCAGATGTTGTGTTCATGCCCCATGCACTGCCTGCTAGATCACTGTGGGTCAGTCTTCCATGTACCCCAGCAGGTGTCTGGACAATGCTCATACTGCATGGCTGTTCACTGAGTATCCATCATCTCTACATGCCAGCAATTTTCACCATGCCCCTCATACTACCTGCTTGCTTAGCTGTGTCCATCTTCCATGTACCCTAGCCAGTTTGCCTAAGCACCTCTCACTGCCTATTTCTCACTTTGAGTCAGTCTTCATTGCACCCCATCAGGTGTACACAAGTCCCACACACTGCTGCTTCCTCCCACTGGATCACTCTTCCCTGTACTCAGCATGTTGTCCTATGCCCTTCACACTGCATCACTCTGGGTCAGTCATTCCTGTACCCAGAAGGTTTAGACAGGCCCCTCACACTGCTTGCTTCCTCTCTGTGTCAGGTCTCATAGAGGACACACATTGGAATGCAAATACTGAGATGATGAAAGCAGCCTGGGATGGTGTCTGAGATCAGCCAGCAAACTCTGCCTCCTCTAAGTGTACACATGAATCATCTCATGGGCTAGGGTTTGGTAAGCTAGATGGAGATAATTGCCACAGATCTATTTTATACCATATGTTACAGTGTATTTATTGAGAGGCACACAGAACCAGAAATACCTCTCTCTAAAATAGAAAAATCTGTAGCAAAGTTTCCTATTTGGGAAATCTATTCAGGCTAGAAAATGGATTGATCAGTTTTTTAAGGTAAGTCAAGTGGTAAGGAGGAACAAAGAGGCAGGGCTGTGTCAGACTCCTGAGTCTCCAGCGCCCTCCCCTGGGCATCACCTACTGGGTCTCTATTGATAAGGTTCACCTGCCTCCCCAGCATGATATCTCCTGCTTCACAAGAGTTTTTGTTCTGTGTGGTGTTCTGGGGAATTGGGGGGTTAGGTTCTGATTTTTCATCCTTTCTGTTAGGATTCTTTATAGGATTTCATTTTTGAGAAAGAGTCAATATTCACAGTAGCAGCTCTCAGGTTTGAGGCCTCAGGGGTCTTGATGAATTTGAGGAGATCAAATGATGCATACCAAGGGGACAGCTGTTTCTAGAGGGCCATGGCATCTCAGGCCAACCCATGGGGACAAGTGCCACATGGAAGCTCCTTAGATCTCTGGATCTCAAATGGAGAAGTAGCCACCAGTGAGCTAGAAGGAAGACAGGCAGGTGAGCAAGACAGTTATGCTTTGTGTCAACATGAGCCCTGATGTTTGTGAATTCAATGTCCATCCCCAGGCTTCACAGGCCTCCCTAGATATGTGCATTCCAGCTGTCTCAGGCATCATATTAAGAGATGTGGGTGGTTATGATGGTAAATTTTATGATGTGTTCTTCACAGACTATTTTCTATAAAGAAGTAAATGAAATTCAGAAGGAGGAAAAAGAAGAATAAAAATATAGTCAATTTCCCATCAGAAACTAATGGGTTAAGGAGTCTAGAGAATGGCACAATTTACATGCAGAAAGAGAACTGTAGTTATGAAATTTAAAGTCACTAAAGTCTCTCTCAAAATGAAGATCCCAAAACTGGGCAAGGTATCCATACCTGTAATCCCAGTGATTCAGGAGGCTGAGACTAGAGGATTGCAAGCTCAATGCCTGCCTCAGCAACATAGTGAGACAGTCTCAAAATTTGAAAAAGAATTGTTGTCCTATGTGCTTATATGATTACAAGACTGATATAATTCTACATCATCAGTAGAATGAGAAATTTTTCTCCACATATGTATAATATATTAAAATACATTCTTCTCTCATAAGAACAAATAAAAGTCACTAAAAAAAAGGATTTGGGGTACAACTTAATGTTAAGCACACTTGTGATTAATCTCCAGTACTTAAGCAATGAAGGTGACATGAAGATACCTGTGTTAAATGGGCAATGAGTCAAAGGGGCCTCACCTGGCAGCAGAAGGTGAAAAAGTCAACCAGGGGAAGCCTCACTAGACAACTTTTAACTTTTCCTTTCTACACATGTTTTAATCCATTAAGTCCCTTTTTAAAAATCTTGTATCTCAATGAAATTGACACGGTGCATTACACACAGTCTCTAGAGGTATATACTGCATGTATGTATTTTCCAGGTATATATGAAAATATACATGTATATTTTCATATTCTCCAACCATTCACCTCTTACTTTCATCAAAAGAAGAGCTTGGAATGGAACCACCATTTGACCCAGCGATCCCACTCCTTGGCCTATACCCAAAGGACTTAAAATCAGCATACTACAGAGATACAGCCACATCCATGTTCATAGTTGCTCAATTAACAATAGCCAGATTGTGGAACCAACTTAGATGTCCTTCAATTGATGAATGGATACAGAAACTGTGGCATATATATACAATGGAATATTACTCTGCCATAAAAAGAGATAAAATTATGGCATTTGCAGGCAAATGAATGAAATTGGAGAATATCATGCTAAATGAGATAAGCCAATCTCAAAAATCCAAAGGACAATCATCTCGCTGATAAGCAGATGATGACACATATTGGGGGTGGGAGGGTTTAGTGTTAGGGTTAGGGTTAGGTTTAGGGTTAGGGTTAAGGAGAGTGGCAAGAATGGAGGAAGGAAGGACTGTATAGAGGGAAAATAAGGGTGGGAGAGGTGGGGGAGGGAAAAAATAACAGAATGAATCAAACAACATTACCCTATGTAAATTTATGATTACACAAATGGTATGCTTTTACTCCATGTTCAGAGAAACAACATGTATCTCATTAGTTTAAAGTAAAAAAATAAAAGAAGAGAACTCTAATAATGCAGGATTTATCTGAAAATGACCTTAAATTGTGTACATATTGATCAATTTGTATAGGGGTCCTGTATACAGAAATGGGTTATATTATATGCAAGTCCTGGGGGAGTCAGTCTCTCTCAGTCTTGTAACATGCTCACTTCTGGGATCAACCTTTCTTTCTGGTCCCCTGCTTCTGCCTGAAGAATTTCCTGGCCAGGCCATTGAGGCAGATATCCTGGAAACTGTCCTCCACTTCTTTCTCCTGAGAATGTCTTTGTTTCCAAATTCATGAAGGGTCCTGTCATAGGACAGAATACTGTGGGTTTCTCCACCTTTCCATTACTTTTGAGAGTGTTTTATTTCTCATGTGGAGTGCTGTTAAACAGGGCTCTAGAGCCAGTATCTGAAAATTCCAGTGTTCTCTGTTGTTTTCAGGTTGGCCTCTGTCCATTCCTTTAAGAACTTTTTTCATTTTGCTGGTTCTCTGTAGTTTGAGAATGTCTGGATTCTCTATGAATGCTGTGACTGGCATTTTGTTTGATTCTGGATTGTTATAATCCTTTGGAGAATAAACAATTTTTGTTTTCTTCAGGAAACCTTCCTATCCCTGTCTACCCTGTGTGTGGCAGTTAATCTGTTTCATAGACTTTCCTTTGTGATTTATGTTACTAACCCCAGTGGTTTTTCAGCTCTCAAAGAGCTGAATCACAGAAAACACAACTACATCAATACCAAGACTCTGCACACTCATGTTTGAGTGTAAGGGAGGCAGCACCAGGACACAGCACCAGGGCAGCACAAAAAGAAACATCCGTGGTGCAGGCAGGGAACTGCTTTCTGTTGTTCCTACACACGTAGGTGGGTTTTGGTCTCCCTGCACTCTTCATGGGTCTCCGTCTGTGACATGTCTCACCACCCAAAGTCTCCACCCCAGAATGTGACATTTTACTCATCAAGTAGAGTTGACTATATTTAGTGACTCTCATTCACATGTACCTGGAATCTGCCCCTGCCATCAGGGAAGTATCCTTGCTGGGTTCTGGAGGAGGATGTATTGCTGCCCTGCCTCAGAGAGTTTGGTTTTTGTGATCTTACTTTTTCTGGCTCTGACTTCCTGGTAATTCAATTGAACAAATAGTTTTCAAAGACAAGCTAACTTCTCAACCACCTGTATCCTGGTGTGATATTTGAACTTTATAGCCTTGAAGGCTCTCTTTCTAGCTCCTAGCTTACTGGTATATCTGTAAACCCTGCAAGACTGAGAGCTCAGATCCAGCAATGCTGCCCAGATGTGGGTAGCTCTAGGTCCTCTGTCACACTCTCCCTCATGCATAGCCTGTTCAAAAGTCTACCATTCACCTATCATGTGTTCTGGGTTCTGTCTTCCCAGAGCAGTATCAGTAACTTAAAAGCCATAATACTACACAGAATTTTTAGTTTCTCTGTGAGATCATAGAAGTTGCTAGAGTGGAGGCCATGCCAGTATTTTCAGTTACTGAAGGGGCTGCAGCAGGAAGATCTCAAATTCAAGGCCAACCTCAGCAACATAATAAGACTCTCTCTATTACTAAAACAAAAAAAAGACTTGGGGTAAGATTCAGTAGTAAAGAGCTTGAACAGGATCAACAAGAACTTGGATTTGATCACTAATGTCTTAGGAAATCTAACTAGGGTAATCCAGCAAGAAGGCAAATTCCAACTGGAAAGATTGACAGAGGTTTTCAGAGGGAGATGAAACGGAGGGACTGCCCACTCAATCAGGGTCACAGGCACGTCTCATAAGCAGTGTCTCAGATGTGAGATGGTGCAGTACTAACATTTTATGGGGCCTCTTTGCCAGGTGTGATCTGCAGCAAGCTGATCGGGGGTGTCTACAGGTCTCAAGGCAGGTGGGATCTCAGGAGCCCCAGCTGCCTGGGTTAGACGGAACATCGCACAAGAACCTGAGATGCATCACATGCACATTAATTTTGAGGCACAAATTTTAAGAACCTTGTACAGAAATGTGATTTAAGACCTGGTACTCTCCATTCCTCTGAAATTAGTGGGAGGGGTTAAACACTGAAAAGGACAGCAGGAAACAATACTGATAAGTCACAGACCCCTAGATGTTCCTTGAAAGCCTTACATTAGCTGTTCACATTCTCAAGAAGAGTCTACAGGAAGTCAAGGAGTTACCAAAGTGAACGAGATGGCAGACAGAAGCAGACCTCAATCTAGAACACACTGTGAATGACAGAAGCCCCACTGAGCCACTGCAGAGAACTGGGGAGCTACCTTCTTTCAGTCCTGCAGTTACCTAGTTCAGGGTCCCTGACTTGCTGGCCTTCTCCACCTGGACTCAAACCCTTTCCCTGTGAAAGTTAAGCTGTGGACCCTTGGAAGGAAGGTACCAGGCTGTACCAGGGAATCAGGCAGCCTTGAGAGAAAAGGTCTAAGCCAGACTCAGTGATATGTTCTTTCAATCCAGTTACTCAAGAGAATGAGACAGAAGACAGCAAATTCCTGGCCAACCTTGGCAACAGTGATCTCATATTTCAAAATAAATTAGTAAAATAAGACCAGTTAGGAGCTGCAGCCCCAGCTGTGAAAGCCAGCAACCCCAAACTGAGGCCAAAATGCAGCAGAGCCTGTCCCGACCTGGCCACTGCTGTCTGTAAAGTGAGACCAAGGCCCAGGGTTTGGCTAACTCAATCAAGATTGTGTTTGAAAATATTCCACATACATCTTGAAGTGAGCCACCTCAATTTATCTTAATCTTTATAACAGAAATTAGATATTTCTAAATTGAGGAGCATTTCTAGTAAGGATCATGACTTGTGATCTGCTGGCCCTGGGAGTAAAGCGGAACCAGCTTGGGCAGAGCCAAGCAACTCCATGTTGTTGATTTGCCAAACAATGGGAATAAAAGCAATGTAAGTGTGTGCAGGCTACAGGTGCAGTCTTGAGAGAGGCAGGTGGGACTGGAAAACAGATTCCTGTTCCTGGCTGAGTCCTTGCTCCAGAGGGTCTATGAAGATGGTACGTACCTCATGTGACACTGGGTGCTTCATGTGTGGTTGGTCAACTGAGGCTCTGGATTTTATTTTATTTTGTGGTATATTATGTCATTTTAAGTTCTGGTATTTTATTTGTTGTTACATTGGTTGCACTCATAGAGCTACATTCCCTAGACCTTTATGTTTTATTTTGAGACATTATCTCTCTAAGTTGCTTAAGGACTTGCAAAGTTGCGGAGGCTAGCTTCAAACTTGCCATCCTCCTACCTCAGCCTCCTAAACCTCTGGGAAATCAGATACATGCTATTGTGCCTAGAGATATCCTGGATTTTAAAATGTCATTTACTTTTTACCAGTTCTCATCTGATCAGCACATGGACAGCAGTTAGCACAAGGAATGGCACAACTTTGAAGCAGAAGCAAAGTGTGACTCCACAGCACAGGGCCAGTCAGCCAGGTTTTGCTTCCAGATCTGAAACTTGAGACCCTGATGCCTGTTTGTGATTCTTGAAAATGGGAAGTTTCTCTGGAACCCAATAATCACTTGCTACTGCCAAGGAACTGTGAGGGTTATATTAGATCACCTTCTGTAGTGTGCTTACCTGAAGTGAGGTCCTCATTCCCATTTTTACAACTGAAAAGCAGTGAAACAGGAGCCCCTGGTCTGGTGTGATCACAGAGTCATGCTAGTCCCATCTTACAACTCTAAAGCAGGAGCACTGTTTCCCCTGGTCTGGTGTGGTCACAAGACCATGCTTGTCCCATTTTAGACCTCAAGAAGGGGCACAGGATCCCCTGGTCCATTGTGGTCATGGAGCCATGCTAGTCCCATCTTATATCTCTAAAGCAGGGGCACAGGATTCCCTGGCATGATGTAGTTACTGGACCAGGCTTGTCCCACATTACATCTCTAAGTGGTTCCCCAGGAACCACTGGTGCTCTGTGGTCAATGGGCTTCATTCATTGTTACCTTGCACTCTCTGCTCCATAGCTCCTGCACTGGTCCAAGTATAGGTACTGGTGGAAGTGTTGTGGCAGTCCTCTGAAGGACAAGGTGCCCTGTGATTCCTCCCCTAAAGAGGCATTGTATGTGAGCTGTGCAGGCTGACTCTTGTGTTACAGGGTAGAATGTATTTGTTCTTCAATTTTCTGCTGATGTGAGCAACTCAGCTCAACTCTGTATGACCAGGGATCCTGACTGGCTAAGAAAATATTTCTCAGGGAATCTCTGGACAAAAAGTAAGGACATGTGGGAAACTGTCCCCATCCTGAAGTGTGTCATCAAAGGAAGGACAGATATTAAACATCATTGTGAGACCCAGCAGCACCTTCCCACCTTGCACATCACTGCTATCTCTTTGCCCTCCATGAAAACAGGGTGAGTCTCTGGTAATCTAGCTCTTACTGCTCTGGAGTAGCCTGAGGGAGTGTGACTCATGTGGTATGTGGTCAGATCTTGAGCAAGGAGGACTCCCATTCTGATGTCAGCTTTGCTGAATAAGCCTCATCAGCCAGGCCAAACTATGTAGTATGTGCCCTGCTCTGTATGTGACCTGGATTCCTCCTGCCTATCCCAGAAAAAACCCAGGGACAGGAAAGCACCCTCAAAAACAATTCCAGAAACAAATCCCATATGCAATTCCAAATCTTCATATTTCTTCTGGGAACCATTTCCCCTTTGTGAGCATCTTCCCCCAATCACTTTAGGAAAGAGTGTTCAGGAATATATTACATGCCACCTGATGTCAATATTCAAGCAGTGTCCCTCAAGTCTTCTATTGATCATGTAGGCTTTATCCTGGGTATGTATGTGTGAATTATGTAGGGAACTAGAAGTTTGCAAAGGAAATAAATGTCCAGGAGTTACAAGAAGGGTTAAAAAGTGAGCTGGGTGTGGAGGCACATGTTCTTTTCTCAGCTCTCAGGTGGGAGGAAGCCTGGAGCCTAGATACTCAGGTCAACCTGCATTACACCTGGAGAACCCATTACAAAAGCAGAAAAGAGAAAATTTTCAGAAAGAAAAAAACTCCATTTGTCAAAAAACTCTTTTCAGTTGCACAAGCCACAAGTATTTTAATGGTTCCTTATGCATCCCTTGACAAATGAAAAATATAAGGTTGTGTCTACTGGGAACCATTCAGGATTTTTCCCATGGGACTCAGAGATGCAGGGTCTTCCCCTCCAATGAACCATCTTTCAGGAATACCAACACCAGCTCCCAAAATCTCCATGATGCACACATGAAGCACTGGATGAAAGCAGAAACTATTTGATCAAATTCACAGAAGAAATCAAAACCTTTGACAAAGACTTGCACCACATCATATGGGAAGTGATGTGGATTTAGGCATGTTCACCCCAGAACCTAGGGCCATATGGATCAGTGACAAGTGAGCCAGGATCAAGGCAGGACCTGGTGGAAGAGGTCAGGGGAACTTCCTGTCCAAAGGGTCAGAGGCATTGAAAAAGAGGCCAGGTATCACAACACAAAATCTGACCTGGTTGGTACAGTACTCTGCTGTCACCCACCTGAGACCTGGAGTCAGTTCTGGTTAGGTCTAAGGGTTATTTGTTAGTTGGATTTATACTATGTCTCTGCTTTCAGGGCAGAAGCTCAAAGCAGAGTGGCTGTCACATCCTTCTATGGCTGTGGAGGGCTGGTGTGAGGGCAGACATCTCCTCACTGATGACAGGGGTGGAATGTGAGCCAAGTTGTTGGAAGGCTTTTGACAGGCCTGGTCATGGAAAAGTGTTTATTGAAAGAGTTTTAAGCAATGAAAGTTGAGTGCATATGCAAACACAGTCAAGGTCAACAGAAAGTTCTTCCCTTCTGCAAAGTTTCAGTGTTAGGCAGAAAAGAAGTGCTTTTTCTTTACTAGAAATACAAACTCTTTGACAGAGTCATTACTGCAACAGGCTCTTTCATGAGCACTTGTCAGATACTGAACCCTTGCTCCCTCATAGCTCCCACCTCAACTGGGGACACTCACTGATATCTAATTTCTGACTCTTTTTTTAATAATATTTTTCTCAGTTATCAATGGTCCTTAATTGAATTTAATTTTTTTATTTATATGCAGTGCCAAGGATTGAACCAGGGCAGCACACATACCAGACCAGTGCTACACCACTGAGCCACAACTCCAGCCACTATGCTCTGACACTTGTATGGAGGGTTTTGTAACCACCTTTTACTTCTTATTTCATAAAAAGTAAACTTGAAACACTGGATTCTTCACTGATAAGGAAGGCAAGCCTCTTTCCCTCTTCAGAAAGACCTCACAGTACAGAAACTCTCACATGCAACTAATGTCCTCCATATAGAAACTGAACCTCCAAAGAGTTAAGAGAACATCCCTCATAAACAAGATGTCAAGGGCCCAAGGGGGCATATTGTTTAGGAGACAAAGAAACTGATCAACTCCCTGCTTGTTCCAGTAACAATCTTCCTAGTCATTCAAAACATCCTCTTGCTTATCCCTTGGGGCCTAAACCAGTATACCTGGCCTTGTGAGAGACTACCCAAGATTGACTGGTTGATGTCTGTCCATACACCATGCTGTCCCCACATCAATTGACCCTGGCATCACTTACTCAGATCTACAGCATCACCAACTACAACAGGGTGGAATACATGCATGTAGAATGAAGGAACTTCCCACCAGAGAGGGCACACTAGGCAAGTTAAAACTCACTTTGAAAAGCTGACCTACTCTTCACAAAATGTGAGAGGAAATGGGCCCATTATCCTCCCAGGAAGACAAAAGTCAGAGTTCCACAGCAGCACTTCAGCACTTCACTCCAAGCCCAACTGGTCACGCACTTTCTAGGACCTGGTGTAACATCAAAACATAGTGCCCTCTGTTCAAAAGTAACAGGACCCCCAGACCATAGCAACAAGCACTAGCATGAGCACAGCCTTTCTGGACCTGTGTGATAGCCTAGAGCACAGTCTAAACAACTGTTCCCAAGTCCAGGGGATCTGAACAAAGTTGGTCCCCCATAACCCAAGGAATTTCTTTTATAAAAATAATTGAGAAATAATTCACATGGTGTAAATGCCACCATTTCAAAATGCAAATTCCTGTTGGTTTTAGTACATTCTCACAGCTGTACTAATATTATCACAAAGTCCAGACTGTCTGACTACACCAAAGGGAATCTTGTAATCAAAACCCAAAAGCACGGTGAGAGTTAAAAGTTTAATTTCATTTTGTTACTTGTGAATTCCCATTTTCCCCCTGCACTATTGTTGAATAGGCTATCTTTTCTCCAGTTAATGTTTTTGGTGCCTTTGTCTAGCACATGATAACTGTATTTATGTGGGTATGTCTTTGTGTATTCTGTCTGTACCACTGGTCGCAGTGTCTGTTTTGGTGCAAATACCAGGCTGTTTTTATTTCTATAGCTCTGTAGAAGAGTTTGAGGTCTGGTATTCTGATGCCTCCTGCTTCACTTTTCTTGCTAAGGATTGCTTTGGCTATTCAGGGTTTCTTATTTTTTTCAAAACTGAATATATACTTTATCTCTCACTCTGTACACACACAAAAAACAGCTCAGAGTAGATTATAAACTTACACATTAGACAGAGACCCTGCATCTACTAGAAAAAAAATGTAGGCACAAATCTTCACCATTCTGGCCTAGGATCTGACTTTCTTAATATGATCCCTAAAGTGCAAGAAGTTAAATCAATAATCAATTAATGAGATGGATTCAAACTAAAAAGCTTTTTTCAGCAAAATAAGCAATCATAATATAAAGAGAGTGTACAATCTGGGAGAAAATCTTTACCACATGCACCTCAGATAAAGCATTAATCTCTAGGATAAATCACTCAATAAATATATGAAAAAATGTTCAGCATCTCTAGCAATAAGAGGCATGCAAATCAAAACTACTCTAAGATTTTACCTCATTCCAATCCAAATGGTAATTATCCAGAACACAAGTAACAATAAATGTTGTTGAGGATGTGGGGAAAAAAATACACTCATACATTGTTTGTGAAAATGCAAATTGGTGCAGCCATTATGGAAAGCAGTATGGAGATTCCTCAGAAAACCTGGAATGGAACCACAATTTGATCCAGCTACCCTGCTCCTTGGTTTATACCCCAATCATTTAAAATCAGCATACTACACAGATGCAGCCACATCAGTGTTTATAGCAGCTCAACTCACAACAGTTAAACAATGGAAGCAATCTGGGTGCCTTTCAATGGATGAATAGAGAAAGAAAATATGAAATACATACATATACCACACACACACACACACACACACACACACACACCCTAATGGAGTATTATTCAACTTCAAAGATGAATAAAATTATGGCATTTCCTGTAAATGGCTGGAGTTAGAGAATATCATGCAAAAAAAAAAAATCCAAACCCTAAAAAGCAAGGCCTGAATATTTTCTCTGATATTTGGAGGCTAATTCACAATAAGAGGGCAGGTTGCTAGGGAAGAATACAATTACTTCATATTAGGTAGAGTGGAGTGAAGGGAGGGGAAGGGATATGAGGGTAGGAAGGACAGTAGAGTGATACAGACATTATAACCTCATATACATATATAACTGCATGACTGATGTTAAGCTACAATATGTACAACAAGAAAAATGAGAAATTAAGCTCCATTTATGTATGATTTAGTGAAATATATAAATGCATTCTACTTTCATGTTTAACTAATTAGAATAAATTAAAAATTAATTAAAAAAAAGTAAATTAGCACTCCCACTTGACCTGTCTTTTCTGAGGTCAATTATTCAGAACATTCTACATCCAGGGGCAATACCCTTCAGAATAAAGTGGTAAGGGAGACACTCTACAGAGAAGGCAAGTAGAGGACTTGCTGCCAGTAAACCTGCCCTGTGGAAGGGCCAGAGGAAGTCTCTGTCCAAAAAGCAATGATGAGAAGAGGGTCTAGGTGAAAAAAGCATAAAGAAAACACCCATTAAACAGAAGTGTATGTTGATACAACAGGCTCTCTTCTCAAAACTCATAACTCTTGTTTGATGATTGAGGCAAAAGTCACAGCACCATTTCATTTCAGGAAAAAACTTAGGACCAAGAAATATGGAGCAAGTAAATGCTTGTCAGTATCACATCAAGAATTTCTTAGATACAAAAAATGTCACCGTCAACTTGTATTTAAAGGTAGAGGAATGGGGAGAGCTAAAATAGTTTGGAAATGAGAATGAACTGATTGAGAATGATCCACCAGACTTCCAGACTCATCACATGACCACAGTCAGAAAGACCAATGGTGAGGTGGACAGAGGGAGAGACACAGGGTCAACAGTTTGGAACAGAGCCCTAGAAGGGGGCCAGAGAAATGGGTCAGCTGACTCTGCACATAGACAAGGGAGCAATTCAGTGAAAGAAGAGTGGCTTGGTCCACAATGATGCAGGGACAGCAGGTAACATCCACTGGAAAAAGGAAATGAGCTATGTCTCGAATCTTATACAAAACTTGGAGTGGGTCTTGGACCTGAGGGAAAACACAATCCTATAAGATGCACAGAGTGTTGGTCATCTCCTCCCCACTGTGACCAATACACCTGACAAGGGCATCTCTGAGCAGCAAGTGTTTATTTGACTCATGGTATCAAGAGTGTGGTCAGCAAACTTTGCTGCAGTAACCTCATAGACATTGGGCAGGAAAGTGAAAAGGTGCTCAGCTCTGGCAACCAGAAATCAGGGACAGAGAGACAGACAGAAAATAAGGAACCTTATAGTCCCCCAGGCCACACCATGGAACCCAATTCTCCTAGTCAAACCCAGCTTGCTTCTCATTTTCAACACATCTCAGTAAGTCCACTCAAGTCATTAATTTAATTTATAGTTTTTGGTCACAGTGGGGAAGGAATCCAAGATCTCACTCATGCTGTGCAGTTGTTCAACCACTGAACTATAACCCAGCCTGCTCCAAACAAATTATTAGATGGGTTAACCCACTGCACTGATAAGGTTAGAGCCCTTATAATCCAATCTTTTCACCTCTGAACACTACAGCACAGACACCTGAGGTTTGGGGGTTATTGTAGTTCCAATCCCATACCATTTATTAAAACAAAACTAATCAAAATGAGGAAAATTTCAGAATCTAGGGTTAAGCAAACCATTCCCGGATTAGACAATAAAGTGCAACCTAGAAAAGGAAAGATTGAAAAATTGATAAGCTCCTGCTCAGTGAATGCCCTGGTTCAGTGGATAAAAATACAAGGAACAGACTGAATGAAAATGCAAGCTGTGTATGGTGTTCATGGCTGTCAACCTAAAAACATGGGAGACTGAGACAGAAGGATTACTTCAGCCTCAATTTGAGGACAGTCTCAGCAACTTAGTGAGACCCCATCTTAAAAATAAAAAAAATACAAATTTTTGGGGATGTAGATAATTTGAAAATGGTCCAGTGTTCAATCTCCAGTATCCACCACCAAAAAAAGAAAAAAAGTTAACCACACTCTGAGCAGAGGGTTACTATCTTAAGTGTGTATGATATTCTTAAAACTTAGCATAAAATAAAAGCAAACAGTCCTTAAAGAAAACAGAAAAATATTTGAGGACACTATGCAATCACGTGAAGTTGTACAGTGCTCTTAGCCATAAGCATTCATGAAATCTAATGAGGGCAAATGGTCAAACCAAGAGACTGGTACAACCATGGACCTAGATGCCACTTAACAAAGAGAAAATGAACTGTTGACACACAATAACTTGAACAAGTCCGTAAAGACCAACACTGAAAATATCCAAAAGGTAACATACTACCTGAGTCCAACAAAGAAGCAAAGGTGAGATGACCAGGTTACAGACACAGAGGACAGTTCAGGAATGTCAGGAATTAAGGGTTTGGCAGGGCTGGGAAGGAGTAGAAATGAAGAAAGGGATACAGGAGGGGCTCTCAGCACTGGAGGCCTTCTGCATCCTGACTCTTCTGCTGTCAGCACCTGATGAGGCCACAACACAGGGTTTCAAATCAGGTCACATGGGAACACTGGGTAAAGGGCATCTTCAACTACCTCAGTATAAAACATTTTCTTCTTTTACAGTGCTCCAGCTTTGGGACAAAACTAGATGGCCCTGATCACAGAGTGAACAATACTAAATTAATGTGTAGTGAATGGTATAGCATAGAGCTTCACACATGGGTGAGCTCCCATATGGCTGTCAGAGATGAGCAATGCTCAGCCTCAAGGTGGTGGGTGGGGCATTCATAGCCATAGTACTTAGTCTGGTGGGGTCTAACATGGATTACTGGGTGACAGGAGCTCAAAGATGGTTTCCACATTTCTCAACAGACAAGTGGCTAGTTGGTGGCACATTTTGTTGTACAGATATGGGGTGAAGGGCAGAGGGATGAAGAGGAGATTAATTCTGGGTGTGGTGAATTTGTATGCTCTGGGAAATAATACAGACATTACTTCTCAGTTGGATATGCAGGGCAGGTGTTCACAAATCAACCCTGGCAGAGAAATTTAATGCAGTCTCATCCTCATGGTTGGGGTGTATGTGTCAGTCTCATCCAGGAACCTCAGAGATGAAAAACAGCAGCATGCAAGCTGCCTTTCTCAAGAGAAGAAAGAGACATCACAAGAAATAGACAGGGGACAACAGTGGAAAGGTGCTGCTCATCTTCATTTCACTACAGCTTTAAGTAAGTATAACAAAAGAAAACAATTAACACTACTGGCCAATAGCAACTGTGGACCACTGAAAGTGACTGCAAGGGTAGGGGGGTGGGAGGAGGGGCAAGTCCAGTCCCTGCTTGATCCTTAGCATGAACTTAAGGTGCATCTATGGCCCCAAGCCCTGGAAATTCACCCATTACCTCCCAAATCTTTTATAAAACTTCAAAATTGGTTGAGTTTATAGGGAACTGACTGCAGAGAGTCTTTAGAGATGATGTCCCTCCCTGCAAACTCCCCCTGCTGTCCACACCTACTATCCATGTGTCCTATGGACTCCAAGTTTCTTTATAGACCCACACTCACACAGAGTTGCAACTTGTTCTCTGGGGGTGATTTCTCAGCCATCCAGAGTGCACCACCTGGCCTCTATCCATGGGGTCAATCTGGTACTCCTGGTGGGCAGAGTTGGGACCAGAACCTGGGGACCTAGGCATGCACACACCCACATACACACAAGCATGAAGATGTGGCCTCCACACTGTAACACTCAGGCTTGCAAAACCTTGCTACCAACCCAACACCAGCAGGCTGCTGTGGAATTGAAGCAGCACCTCTGAAAAGGAGGTGGGACAATACTGAAGGAACCTTGCATAATGAGGGGGGCAGGAGTGAAGGGAGGAGTCACACCCCTTTATGGCAGATGGAGATTTCATAGAAAGTAGACAGGTATGGGTCAGAGGACTTCCTGGCTTCATGTCCATTCCCAGAATTTTAACTACCAGCAGGTCAAGGACCCCTTCAATCAAGGGAGGTTCAACCTTTCTAACCTGTTCATAAAACTAAATCCCCATCCCTTGCCTGGCTCTAGCAGGCACTTTGTAAGGATTCCAGCTCTGCTCCCTTAGATGACTTCCTTCTATATCAAGTGTGTGGCTGGAGTCAATGCCAGAGCTCCGAGAGTGTAGCCTGAACCAGAGATCACCTAAGTTATGCAGAGGCATGTCATCACAGAAATTATTTAACTGCTAGACTGGATGGGTTCTAGAAGCCCCAAAGATACCCAAATACAGGAATTCTTAAGTCATTCCTAGGAAATAGTACAGTATTTGCATATAATGTATGTACACATTTACATTTTATAAACCATCTGGACATTAAATGGAATGCCAAGTAGAACATAAACACGTTGTAACAAGTAAGGGAGTAATAACTGAAAAATGTTCCTGTTTATTTAGTACATACGGAATCATTTCTAAATGTTTTTCAGCTAAGGTTGGTTGAATATGAGGATGTGGAAATGCATATATGGAGAACCACCTACCCGCTAAACCCTTGAGAGACATAAATATCTGAACATTTATTCAGCAAAATCAGGAGGGGGATTTCAAAGTAAGGAAAGCAGAACTGAATTCTCTCACATCCCATGTCTGGAGCAAAATTCCATGGTTTTAGCACCTGAGAAATCTGCTCAGTTTGACTGCAGCTGAGGTGTGTGATGAAGTCAGGTGCACCTGGCCCATCTTTCTCTAGAGGATGATTTTTGCATACCCACAGACATTTTTGCAACTCCACAAAGCTGGCAGGGTGTTGGGGGTAGGTCACCTTCAGCCAGAGGCTCCTTCTGGTCCTACTCCCTTATGCAATATGTCCTGAGTTGCTGTTTATGATTCCATGTGGAAACAGAGCGTCTTGAATGATTAGTATGGTTCCATGTCTTCTGGGCACACTCTTCCTCCTCTGGCTCTCCCACCCCCAATGTTATTGTGAAAGAAACATCCATCTGCAATCTATTATAGTATTGAAAGCCTAACTAAGAGAGTTCTATTGTAACTAACACTGAATTCCAGCCAATCACAATAGCAAAGTCTCAACTGACCAAAAGAGACAAAATTGGCAAACTGCAAACTGACTTTGTAACCAGTTGAGGTATTCTTGTATCTTTCATCTCTTTTCTGTCTCTAAGTGGTGCCTCATCTTGTGTCCCTAATATGCTTTGTGCTCCTGGATTGTAAATCATTATTTTAAACTTGTTCAAGTTGTTGAAGATTCTTCATTTAACAGTGACTTTGGGATCTAACCTAAAGTTTATTGATTTAAATATATTTATGCTTCAGTGATATGCCTTTGATGTTTATAACCTATTTGCATACTCAAGAAGTTATTAATATTTAAAATGAAACTACTGCTTTTCAGAATGTTTGAGAACCATAATATGGTTTTGAAGATTTTTACCTTTTCAAAATTAGCAATAATTTAACATAGAATAGAAAAATCTAACAACATTCAAATCTTAAAAAAAATCTGATTTTTTCAAGATGGCAGACTAGAGGGTGACTGCACCTCCTGTCACTCCAGAACTCAGGATTCAAGAAGGGGAGGTATTGAGAGACTCAGACCAGCTCAGAGTTGTTGAGTGAGTCACTCCCACTGGGTATAGCTCAGCCCGAGCAGCAGGCAGGGACAGTGGGCAGCTTCTCAGACCAGGGCAGGGTGGTGAGAGGCTTTCCTGAGCAGCCTGGCTACATCTGGTGGCAGGCCCAGTCCACAGCCAGCTTCTCGCAGCAGACCCGCCCAGTGAGAGGCATTCCGTGCACACCCAGCCCCCAGCGGTTGGTCCTGGTGCAGTCTGCAGTTAGCTTCTGGGACCAGGGCAGGTGGGACAGAGTTTTCCCAAGCAGTCCAGCTCCATCTGGTGGCAGGCCCAGTCCACAGACAGCTAATTGGAGCAGACCCACCTAATGAGAGGCTTTCCGAGCACACCCATCCCCCAATCCCGCACCCAGCGGCAGGCCAGGGGCAGCTTTCTTCAGAAGCACTGCATTATCAACTTCCTCCAAGACTTTAGGCTACTGAAGGCTAGGAGATGATATACTGGAAATCTACAGGGACACTATAAGCCAATAGAGGAAATCTGCAATATCTCAGAGTCCCACTGAGATATTGCAGATGAGAAAACAAGGGAAGAAAATGTCCCAAACAAACCTTAGATGCTATATCAATAAAACCCAATGACAGCATTGCAGAAAAAATGTCAGAAAGGGAGTTCAGAGTGTACATAATTAAAACAATCAGAGAAGCAAACGAGGAGATGAAAGATCAAATGGAGGCATTGAAGGATGAGATGAAAGGGCAAATGCAGGCATTAAATGATTGCACCAATCAACAGTTAAAAGAGCAAATACGGGAAGCAAAAGATCATTTCAAATAAGAGTTAGAGATACTGAAAAAAAAAACCAAACTGAAATCCTTGAAATGAAAGAAACAATAAACCAAGTTAAAAACTCCATAGAAAGCATAACCAATAGGATAGAACCCCTGGAAGATAGAACCTCAGACAATGAAGACAAAATATTTAATCTTGAAAACCAATTTGACCAAACAGAGAAGATGGTAAGAAATCATGAACAGAATCTACAAGAATTATGGGATATCACAAAAAGGCCAAATTTAAGAATTATTGGGATTGAAGAAGTCTAGAGAAACAAACCAAAGGAATGAACAATCTTTTCAATGAAATAATGTCAGAAAATTTTCCAAATCTGAAGAATGAATTGGAAATTAAAGTACAAGAGGCTAATAGAACTCCAAATACACAAAATTACAACAGACCCTCACCAAGGCACATTATTATGAAAATACCTAACATCGGAAATAAAGACAGAATATTAAAGGCTGTGAGAGAAAAGAATCAAAGTGCATTCAGGGGGAAACCAATAAGAATATCAGCAGATTCTTCAATCCAGACAGATCCTAAAAGATAGAAGGGTCTGGAACAACATTTATTAAGCCCTGAAACAAAATGGATGCCAAACAAGAATCTTATACCCAGCAAAACTTACCTTCAGATTTGATGATGAAATAAAATTCTTCCATGATAAACAAAAACTAAAAGAATTTACAGAAAAAAAGCCGGCATTACAGAACATTCTAAGCAAAATATTCCATGAGGAAGAGATAAAAATCATGCATAATGCAAATCAGTAGAGGGAGGAACTAACCTAAAGGAATAGCCAAATAAGGGAGAAACCAAGTCGTGTCAAAAAAGAAAAATGAGCCAAATGACTGGAAATACAAATCATTTCTCATTAATAACCCTGAATGTCAATGGCCTGAACTCATCAATCAAAAGACATAGACTGGCATATTGGATTAAAAAGAAAAATTCAACAATATGCTGCCTGTAGGAGACTCATCTCATAGAAAGAGATACCTACAGATTAAAGGTGAAAGGATGGGAAAAAAACATACCATGCACATGGACACAGCAAAAAAGCTGAAGTGTCCATCCTCCTTTCAGATAATGTGGACTTCAAGCCAAAGTTAGTCAGAAGGGATAAAGAAGGACATTTCATACTGCTTAAGGGAAGCATAAGTCAACAAGACATAACAATCATAAATATCCAACCCCAAATATTGGCTCATCAATGTACATCAAACAAATCCTTCTCAACTCCAGAAATCAAATAGGCTACAACACAATAATACTAGGTGATTTTAACACACATATTTCACCACTGGACAGATCTTCCAAACAAAAATTGAATAAAGAAACCATAGATCTCAAAAACACAATCAATAATTTAGACGTAACAGACATATATAGAATATACCATCCAACAAAGAGGGAGTATACCTTCTTCTCAGCAGCACATGGATTCTTCTCTAAAATAGATCATATATTATACCACAGAGCTAATGTTAGCAAAACAAGAAGATAGAGATGCTACCTTGTATTCTATCAGATCATAATGGATTGAAATTAGAAATAAATGACAGAATAAAAAACAGAAACTACTCCAACAACTGGAAATTATATAATATGCTATTATATGATGAATGGATAACAGAAGACATCAGGAGGAAAATAAAAAAAAATCTTTTAAGTAAATGAGAACCAAGACACATCATATCAAAATCTCTGAGACACTATGAAAGCAGTATTTCGAGGAAGATTTATTTCATGGAGCATATTCAATAAAAGAAGAAAATGTCAACAAATAAATGACTTAACACTACAGCTTAAAGCCCTAGAAAAAGAAGAACAGACCAACACCAAAATAGTAGAAGACAGGCAATAGTTAAAATCAGTGCTGAAATCAATGAAATTGAAGCAAAAGAAGCAATAGAAAAAATTAACCAAATAAATGGTTGGTTCTTTGAAAAAATAAACAAAATAGATAAGCCCTTAGCCACACTAAAAAAGAGAAGAAGAAATAAAACTCAAATTATTAAAATTTGAAAGAACAAGGAAATATCACTACAGACACAAGTGAAATACAAAATATAATTAGAAACTATTTTGAAAATCTATACTCCAATATATGAGAAAATCTCGAAGATATCAACACATTTCTAGAGACATATGAATTACCAAAACTGAACCAGGAGAACATACACAAGTTAAATAGACTAATTTCAAGTAATGAAATAGAAGAAGTCATCAAAAGTCTACCAACAAAGATAAGTCCAGGCCCAGATGGATTCTCAGCCGAGTTCTACAAAACTTTTAAAGAAGAACTCATTCCAATATTCCTCAAAGTATTCTATGAAATAGCAGAGAAGGGAACCCTCCCAAACTCATTATATGAAACCAATATCACCCTGACACCTAAACCAGACAGAGACATCAAATAAAGAAAATTTCAGACCAATATCCTTAATGAACATCGACACAGAAATTCTCAACAAAATTTTAGCAAGTCATATACAAAAATATATTAAAAAGATAGTGCACCACAATCAAGTGTATTTTATCCCAGGGATGCAAGTTTGGTTCAACATTTGAAAATCAATATATGTAATTCATCATATCAACAGACTTAAAGTCAAGAATCACATGATTATTTCAATAGATGCAGAAAAAGCATTTGATAAAATACAGCATCCCTTCATACTCAAAACACTAGAAAAAATAGGAATAGTGGGAACATTTCTTAACATTGTAAAGGCCATCTATGCTAAACCCATTGCCAATGTCATCCTAAATGGTGAAAAACTGAAAGCATTCCCCCTAAAAACTGGAACAAGGCAGGGATGCCCTCTTTCAACACTTCTATTCAACATTGTACTTGAAACTCTAGCCAGAGCAATTAGACCAAAGAAAATTAAAGGTATATGAATAGGAAAAGAAGAACTCAAACTATCCCTCTTTGCTGATGACATGATTATATATTTGGAGGAACCAGGAAATTCTACTAGAAAACTTTTAGAACTCATAAGTGAATTTAGTAAAGTAGCAGGTTACAAGTTCAATGCTCATAAATCCAATGCATTTTTACACATAAGTTATGAATCTTCAAAAGAGAAGTTAGGAAAACTACCCCAATCACAATAGCCTTGAAAAAAATATAGTACTTGGGAATCATATAACAAAAGAGGTGAAAGACCTCTACAATGAGAACTCCAGAACTCTAAGGAAAGAAATTAAAGAAAACCTTAGAAGATGGAAAGATTTCCCATGTTCTTGGATAGGCAGAATTAATATTGTCAAAATGGCCATACTACCAAAAGTGCTATACAGATTCAATGCAATTCCAATTAAATCCCAATGACGTACCTTACAGAAATAGAGCAAGCAATCATGAAATTCATCTGAAAGAATAAGAAACCCAGAATAGCTAAAACAATCCTTAGAAGGAAGAGTGAAGCAGGGGGTATAGCAATACCAGATCTTCAACTGTACTACAAAGCAATAGTAATGAAAACAGCATGGTATTTGTACCAAAATAGATTGGTAAATCAATGGTACAGAAGAGAGGACACGGACACAAACCCAAAAATATACAATTTTTTCATACTAGACAAAGGTCCCAAAAATATGCAATGGAGAAAAGATTGCCTCTTCAACAAATTGTGCTGGGAAAACTGGAAATCCATATGCAGCAGAATGAAACTAAAACCCTATCTCACCCTGCACAAAAATCAATTCAAAATGGATCAAGGACCTTGGAATCAGACCAGAGACCATAAGAGAAAGTAGGTCCAAATCTTCAACATGTCAGTCCAGGATTAGACTTTTTTAACAGGACTCCCATAGCACAAGAAATAAAAGCAAGAATCAATAACTGGGATAGATTCAAACTAAAAAGCTTTCTCTCAGCAAAGAAAACTGTCGGCAATGTGAAGAGAGAGCCTATGGATTGGGAGAAAATCTTTGCCACTCATACTTCAGATACAGCACTAATCTCCAGAATCTATAAAGAACTCAAAAAACTACACCAAAACTCTACAAATAATCCAATCAACAAATGGTCTAAGGAAATGAACATACACTTCACAGAAGATCTACAAGCAATCAACAGATATACGAAAAAATGTTCAGCTTCTCTAGTAATAAGAGAAATGCAAATCAAAACTACCCTAAGATTCCATCTCACTCCAATTAGAATGGTGATTATTAAGAATACAATCAACAATGGGTTTTGGCAAGGATGTGGGGGTAAAGGTACACTCATACATTGCTGATGGGGTTGAAAATTAGTGCAGCCCATCTGGAAAGAAGTGCGGAGATTCCTCAGAATGTTTGGAATGGAATCACCATTGGACCCAACTATCCCACTCCTCAGCATATACCCAAGGGACTTATAATCAGCATACTACAAAGATGCAGCCACATCAATGTTCATAGCTGCTCAATTCACAGTAGCCAGATTGTGGAACCAACATAGATGCCCTTCAATTGATGAATGGATAAAGAAACTGTTGTATATTTATACAATGGAATATTACTCAGCCATAAAGAATAATAATATTATGGCATTTTCAGGCAAATGGATGATATTGGAGAATATCATGCTAAGTGAGATAAGCCAATCTCAAAAACCAAAGGAAAAATGATCTTGCTGATAAGTGGATGATGACAAATAATGGGGGGAAGGGGGCAAATGGAGGAAGAAGGAACTGTATAGGGGAAAAAGAGGGGATGGAAGAGGTGGGGGAAGGGAAAAATAGCAGAATGAATCAAACAGCATTACCCTTTGTAAATGTATGATTACACAATTGGTATGCCTTTACTCCATCTACAGAGAAACAACATGTATCCCATTTGTTTACAATAAAAATAAATTTAAAAACTAATAATCCAAATGTTATGGAGATTAAAAATCTCAGTATTACTTTTTCAATTTTGAAGAAAGAATAAACTTAAAAGTGCAAACTAGAGAAAATAATTTTGGAACCAGTCTTTAACTTTCAAGAACCTATTATGGAATTTTGGCAAGGTTTATGCCAAATGTCATGTTGGTAGAATTCACATTGCATGATTTATCATTTTTCATTTTTCTTTTGCTTGGGAGTGGACCCAGTGCTGCATGCATGCTAGGTAAACTACGAATGAGCTATACATCAGCTCCTAATATCGACTTTTAAAGTTTCTGTGCATTTTAGCTAATGTTATTTTATACATCACTGGTAGTTTCCAATTTCTTGTTTTAAGTCTTTAAGTTATAGCACTTCAACAAAATGTGTGTTTACTTAGCATATGCACCAACAGTACAAATGAAACAACTCATGAAGCAAAAACAGAAGAAATAGGGATTACAAAGGCATTCTTAAAGAATTTATTCTTAAATCAGCTTTAATATTAATTGCACATAATAAGATCAATTGCTTAATGCTCTAATGATTAAAATGTTAGACAAAGTGGTTTGAGAGACATCTAGATTAACAGTGTACACAAAGGGTTCTTGCTTTTTTTGACTTTCTGGAGCTTGTCGCTAGTTTAATTCTGGGGGTGAGTGAGCTGTCAGTGAACACAAAAGGGACCCCTTTATGCCACTCAGCTCAGAACATGCCTCACACCTTAGGGCCTAGACTTGCTGGGTAAGAAATGATGTTTGTTCACTTAAGGTGTTTGTCAAACACTGGTCCCTGGGATCAGAATGCTGTGGCCCTGACTGTGATGTCACCTTTGCTGTGCACCCAGAGTTGTAATGATGGGCCTCTCCAGGCCTTCTATTCTTCACCTGTGCAACTGAGAACCATGCTTTGTTGGGATGGTCAAAAGGAGTCAAGGTGGGTTTTGGGGCCTGATCACTTGGTGGCAAAGTTGAGGCAATTGGTACACCTTGAGAACTGCCTGCTCTGCAGGGTCACTGTTTACAGCCTAGTTGGCAGTGTAACCACTGCCCTGCTTCAACACACTGCAGATTTGCTGATAATTTGGTTCAAAGCCACACCTAATCCCTCCCTGCAGTCCTTGCTGCCTACGCCAAGGTTGATTTGGGAGTAACATCCGGTTTTGCTGGGGCAGCTAGGTCTCAGCATGTTCTTCTTCCAGAGTTGCCAGTTGCCAGGAAGAAGCAAGGAGCTGGTGCTATTCGGAATGACATCCACTACTGCACGGCTGTGAGGAGGCTGATTTTGGAGATGCTAACCAGACTGCAGAGATTGCCCTGTAGGAAGAGGTACTGAAGCCATGTGTCTGTAAAGGTTCCACCAGGGTGTTTGAGGGTTAGATATACCACCAAGGACCCCTGAGTTGCTGGTGGTGGGATAGGAGGTCACAGCCAGGACACCATCAGCAGAATGGCATCAGTGTTTCTTGCTGACTGTGAGGCAGGCCCCGGAACTGCCAGGAGGCATCAGGCCCTGGTGCCAGATAAAACGGTGTGAGCTGAAGGGTGCCCAGGTGGCCCCCAGAGATTGGGAGCTGGGCAGGAACACAAGGCCACCAGGTTGGTTCTCACCCTCCAGACACAACACACACAACTCACATCACACACAACAGAAACAACATAGAACTCACACCACACACAGCATGAACAATGCAAAACTCAGACCATTCACTCTACATGTATATGACATGCCACATACATACCGCACAAATAACATAGCACATACCACATAATAGACATCGCACATACTACCCACACACAAAACACCACACACCACATACATACCACATTACACATGTAATATACTACATACAACACAAATAATACAAACACACCCACCATGCACACTACAACTATGCAACACATCGTACACATGCTACATGTATATACATGCAATGCATCACAAATACACTATGACATCACATATGATAAACAACACACAAGTCACACCACTCATACTACACATATGCAACATACTGTCCACCAAATATATAGAAATCATGCTACACAAATGACATGACACACACGTGCCAAATATGACACAAAAACACACGACACACCATACACACTACACATATGCAGCACACTACATGCAAACTATGCACTACACACATACCACATGCATACAATACACACCTAGACCTCGATGGTGAAAAGGGCGCTTTTCACCCCCTAATTCCTGATGTTCTCAATGAGTTATATTAGGAATAATGGATATTGTTTTGACAACAGATGATAAGGCCTTTTGTGATAAGATAATAGTACATGACAAAATAGGTCTTTTGGGTACACAACCCCCCCAATTCTGAAGGCCACTGTTCTGCCCCTCCTAAAGCCTGAGCCCATTTCCATAGAGTGGGACACCCAAGATGACATATGGGTAGAACAGTGACCCATTCTAGAGCTTAAACTTACCATCCTAAAAATGCTGGTGGAAGAACAGTTAAAACTAGGGCACATAGAGCCTTCCACTAGCCCGCACAATACTCCTGTCTTTGTCATCCCAAAAAGAAATGGTAAACCTAGACTCCTGAAAGAGTGTAGGCCTATTAATAAATACATGGAAATGATGGGATCCTTTCAGTCAGGACTCCCCCACCCCGCTAGTATTCCAAACAATTATCATATAATTACCATTGACATAAAAGATTGTTTTTTCTCAATTCCTATTGCACAACAGGACAAACCATATCGCTTTCATGGTTTGGGAACCTAATACCGGGATCCCAGCATGAAGGTACCAGTGGACAGTACTACTCCAAGGACTGAAGACTAGCCCTTCTATGTGTCAATACTTTGTTTCATATGCAACCAGGCCTCTCAATAAACAATGTTTAATAATGCACTATATGGATGATATCTTACTTGCCCACAGAGATAGTGCCACATTATTAACTGGCCTTAAGCATCTTTTGGCCAACCTCTAACTCCATTGGGGTTACATGTGGCACCTGACAAAGTTCAGCACCAACCACCTTTTGAGATTTTAATATATAAAATTTCATCAAAAATTAGGGGATGTGAGGGTGATCTGGCTGCGACATCTGTCACCCCATTGATCGCCAGGGTTGATTCGGCTGATCTGGCTGGCTAGGCGGGTGTCCCCTTCCTCCCTCACCGCTCCATGTGCGTCCCTCCCGAAGCTGCGTGCTCGGTTGAAGAGGACAACCTTCCCCAAGAGAGGAGGACCATTCTTCAGTCAAGGGTATACGAGTAGCTGCGCTCCCCTGCTAGAACCTCCAAACAAGCTCTCAAAAATTAGGCCCCTCAGACCAACTATACTTATAAAACCTAAATATACCATAAATGAATTACAACAGCTTTGTGAACATGTTAATTGGCTCAAACACTTTCTGCCCATCCCTCTAAAGGACTTGATCCCTTGTTGGACTTGCTCAGGCAAGACTCCTGCCCTTCAAAAAAATTACCCTAACTCCACAAGCCCTGCAGTTAATCACATCAATAACTGTCTTTCTGACCTCCAAACACAATGTTATGATTAAAGTCATCCCCTGCTAGGGATTGTCTTGTTGTCCCCAGGGGAACCCCTTGGTGTCATTTGGCAGCAGGATGGCCCACTGTTCTGGGTACATCTTGCATGGAGTCATTGCCACAAAATCACCAGCAGACTGGAGAGCATTATTCTTACAATGCTTAAGATAACATATTATTGTAATAAGGCCTTCAATGCTGAGTCAGATACTCTGGTACTTCCATTAACACAAATTGAAATCTTACACCTCATACAGAACAATGCTCAATTCCAAAGCTTAATCTCTGACTTTCCAGGACAATTTGATAATCACCTTCCTCCTAACAAGATGATTCAGATGCTACAATCCCTAGATATTTATCCTCCAAAAAATGCTTTCCCTTCCTCACAACCCATACCCAATGCCCCATGTGCATTTACTGATGCCAATAAACAAATGTTTGGGGTACTTATAAAAACAGTAAATGAACCAGACATCACACATCTAGAAAACCATACAAGGTCTGTCCAACTAGGTGAATTGAGGGCTATAATTCAAGTATTTCTTCTATGCCCAGACACACCAATTAATATATTTTCTGACAGCAAATACACTGTAGAAGTGGCAAAAACACTCCCCTTTTCTGTGTTCAGACCAACCAATAAACCAATTGATCAAGCCCTCCACACCTTAAAGGAACTTACTGAAAGCACACAGTTTTCATGGCATATTACCCATGTACGATCCCACACAAATCTGCCAGGCATCATTGCTCAGGGTAATGATAAAATAGACAAACTTATCTCATGTTACTCCATTTCATTGAGTGCCTTAGAGCAAGCAAACATACTACATACTAAGTTTCACATGTCAGCTAGCAATTTGAAGGTTTTGTTTCCTGAACTCTTTTGGGCACAATGTAAACACATGGTGCAAGCTTGTAAATATTGTGCCCCTATGGCACCATTTGGTTCCTTACAACCTCGAGGAGTTAATCCTAGAGCCCTATCCCCTAACAAGCTCTGGCAAATGGATGTTACCCATATTCCTTTCTTTGGCAAGTTAAAATATGTACATGTCATTGTGGACACCTATACCAAGCTCACTTTTGCTATTGAACAGTCTGGAGAAAAAACCTCAAATGTAATAAAGGCTATAAAACTGGCTATGTTAATGATGGGAGTTCCTTGGACCATAAAAACTGGTAATGGGCCTGCCTACACCTCTTCCAGCTTCCAGCAGTTCTTAACATCATGGGGTATCTTCCAAACAACTGGCATTCCATATAACCCACAAGGGCAAGGAATAATTGAAAGGACCAATCACACATTAAAGGAAACATTGCAAAAACAAAATGATATTCATATATGCCTGGACCCTAACCTCACACTCACACATGTTATATTTACACATATTTTTCTTACATTTGATAGCAATGTTGCGAGTCCCACATATAAACATTGGGGCTCCTTTCCTTCTCTGACCCCTTACCCCTGGTATACTGGAAAGACCCACTAATAGGCACATGGCAAGGACCACACCCTCTTATCATCCAGGGATGAGGATTGCTTGTGCTTTTCCAGAGTCCACTCCTAACCCCATTTGGATACCAGTCAGAAATGTCAAGCCAGTCACCACTAGCCAAATTCCAAAGATTAAGCCTATTGGACAAGAAATGACACCAATGGTCCCTGCATCAGAGAGCCTATAAGATAGCATGGGGTGACATAAAGGTATTAGCCACCCGAGCCATGGAGATATCACCATAGGGGATCATAGCCCAGGCACTCTATTCTTACTCATGTGTGCTATTATAACTGCTAACTTTCAGGTAAGTACCACACAGGTAAGTTCTCCTCGTGACCTTTGGACCCTTGTTCAGCAACCCCCTGTACTTCAGATTGTCCATAATCAGGCTCCTTCATTCCCTAGGTTTTCCACTGTGCCAAATGCCCCAACAAAGTCTCCCATTAACATCAGCATTGATATAAAGAATTCTCTAAGTTTCTTGCTTATAAACACAACTTTTACAAATACATCACTTCATACTGATGATCACATCCAATTCAATTATCCAAGTAATGGAGGTGACTTTCTACAGTATCGCTGGACTAATAACATCCTTTGTCTCCTGAATGTTATAGAATCCCTAAAAAGAAGCAAGGTAAGTGACTTAAGTCACCAAAAGGCCAACAAATCAGGCCTTGGTGGTCCTACATTGGCTAATCCCATTTACTTTCAGGGACCACTATACAAAATTGAGGAGACAGATCTCTATCCAGATGCCCCCAAAGATACAATGAAACCCCCGAATCCCCAATGTACCCTTCCTGATTGCTCCAAACCTAGCACATTTAATTACCCTCCTCCTCATGTTCTATGCCATGGACCCTACTTGACTGGATTAATGGAACACTGACTTATCATGATGCAGTCATTCCTGTGGTCTTCACTGATCTATCATTCAGTGATTCATCTGCAGTCACAGTATTTAACATCAAGGCTGATAGTGCTAGTAACCATTTAGGCATAAAAATCCTATGCAACAAGTACACATGCACAGACCTTTCTCCTCTGAAATTACTGAATGCCACTGTAGCTGGAGATAAAGGCCATTACCTCCGGCAACATAAAGTGTTTGTACATCCTCCATTTTATTTTACTCATACTTCAATTCAACCACCCTCACAGGCAGCATGATTAACTGTGCACAATTAAGCTGTGCTCTTGCTAACCATTTGGATGTTAACATCCCACTTTATATCATGGTTCAAACCCCCTCATTTCTGTATACCATGTTTACTGACACGGATCTAATGTTTCCTATCATGTTAACAGAATCATTCTCATCAAAACCATTAACTGTATCCCGCAGACGATGATACTTCAGAATCTCTGCTGCCATAGCTACCACCTTGATTGCCTCCTCTGCTGCTACAGCTGCCTACGCTGCTGCCTTAATCCAGTATGGATCCACTGCTACTTCCCTTTAACAAACTGTACACACCTCTTCTGATTTGTTGTTGGCCTTACATCATTAGCCACACTTACCTTTGATGGCATACACAATTTACAAGTCAAAATAGACATAAAAAATAGTAAATAGATTATTTTATGGCAACAAAAAATTTTCAGTGAGCCATTATCACTCAGCCTTTATCTGTATAAGAGATGTTACTGTTCATAACCTTACACATGCCAGAGATTTACTTGCGCAACAACTGAAGACTGAATGGTCACAAAAATTTCTCAATGTAACACGTCTCATTGAGGAGGAAATCACAAACATGACAAAAATCAGAGTTAATCAATTTGATACAATTACAATACAACAAATATGGTCAAAGATAAAAAAAATGCTGAATCCTACGAATCTGATAATGTTAGGACTAGTCTGTATACTCTTCCTTATAATTCTTGCAGTTCTTAAATGTTTTTGGTCCATTTTCAACAAGAGATTCACAAGGGTTCAGGTCAATCAGGTCCTCCTGAAGGAATCCCTTGTCCAAATTAATAAAAATGGGGAAATGTTCAGAGAAATCCTAAGTCTTGGCTAGCAACTGTGAATGTCTCAAGTGTGTAAGGAAAACCTTCACACATTCACGCCCATCAAGAATACCTACATAGAGGCACATTCCACTCTTGTCACTTAGGAAAGTAAACAACTGTTCCCAAATTTACCTAGTGTTACCAAGGGAACCTGTATAGGGACCTGGTGATCTGATCCCCTGTGGCACATTTTGATTGGGTTAAAAGTCTATAAAATGTATGATTTCTCCTGCAATAAATGAGTTTGCACATTACTCACCATGAACCTGCATTTACCCAACTCCCAGGGTCTGGGTTATGACTCCATTGGCTCTTACCTGTGCCTGAGCTAGCCTGGCACACATCCCTACAATTATGACCTACCTAGAAAAATATTTTAATCAGTTCATTCCAGAAATAACTATGGGAATTCAGATGTTCCCATTCTGCTGCTTCTGGAGGTTGTGACAAATGTTTAATGAAGCCTCCACGTTGACCCAATCTGCAGGGTGAAATGCTGTTACTGGTAGCCATTTCAAAACCCACATGGAAGGGCCCACATGCATAAGCATATGAAGCTCACAGAAACAAAGTTATGAAAATAAGAAAACCCCAAAAATTGGGCCTCACTCCTCATATTCCATACAGATAACCATATCCTCCTTCATTCAGCATCCTGCCCTGTGGCCATGACTCTCGGAGTTGGAGAAGCATGCCCCTGGGAAACACAGGACAGTGTCCTGTGCACAGTGATACAGCAATAACCAAGTAGGTAATCCCTGCTCAGAGAAAAGGACCAGCTGGGACATGAGCAGATAGAAGAATGAGACACCTCAACACTGACAACCTAGTCAGACAGCATGTGAGTGAAGCATTGGAAGAGCAGAGGAATGTCCAAGTAAAGCTGGGCCAATTTTTAAGAACACCTGTGTGACCCTATGCCAGCTTCCATGCACATTCCTTTATTTATTTGACTATGTTGCTTGGTAGGAAGGCTGTCTTGATCTCTACAATGACCTCCTATGAGGTGAAGAAATGATCTCAAGGGCAAGTAGACTGAGATTCATGGGGGAAGTGTTGCCAACATCAGTGAGCTAAGAAGAAGCAAATTGAATCTTCCTCCCTGGCTGGGTGCCATTCCTGTCAGTCACTCTTTCCACTATCCCTGTTCTTTCTGGGGTCTCTTGAACTAAATATTTTCAATATTAAATGAAATTTGAAATTTCCCAAATACACTTTAAAGTTTGACTAAGCATGTGTACATGCTTTCCATGAGCACATCTTTTATATACACTTTAATGCACAGAATTTATGTCATCAAGGTCCACTTGGGCACAATGAAAACACTGGCCTGAGACCCACACACCTGTGTCTGCCTTACCTGCTAGCTGGAGTCCAACAGCTTGAGGGATAGGAAGGAAGAAGATTAGGCTCCAAGGACAATCCTGAATACATTCTTTGGGCACCCAGGGGTTGTTGAAGTCCTTGACCAAACAATGACCTTATTTGCTAAAGGTAGCTTTTTCCTGGACCAGGGTCTCTCAACCCCAACCCTATTGATGTTTGGGTCTGGTACTCTGTGTCATAGGGTGCTCCTGAGCACCCTGGGGTGTGAAAGAGCACTCTTGGCCTCAACCCCTGATGATCAGTCCATGCTCTGCCCAAGTTATGACAACCAAAATGTCTGAAGACAATGCCACCTGGCTCTTGCAGGACAAAGTAGCAGTTTGAGGTGGATGGGCCTCACATTTTTAGTCACTGTTGACAGGTGGACACTTCTCCCTGTGGCTCTGGAATATGCTGCTGTGAAGAAAAATGCAGACAATGCCCAGAGAATGCAGATAGAGCATGCTGCCTGAGTATGGATGGTGTATGCCGCAGCACACTGAAAAACACTTTGCAGGGACTGAGTCACAACCTTATGAGGCAAGATCATCTTCATCTGACTCCACAGCAAGGAAATTAAGGTTTAGCAAAGTGAAACTTTCCCCTACCATCAGGACAGTAGGCAGTGATGACTTTGGGCTGTACCTCTGACTGCCCTGACTGTGGAAGAATCCCAAGACTTACAGAAGGTGGACCTCTACCAGACCCCTGAGCTGCTGCCTCCTGGAGACCAAAGAAACCTCCAGGTGTAGTGACAATAGCTCACTTCTCTGCCAGAAATGAACCCACATGTCCAAGGGATCTCATCCCTGGTTCCTGGGATGAGCACTCATAAAAGACCTCAAGGGACCTAGAGCTCTGGAACAGACAAGAACAGGTTCCATGGTGTCCAAGGAGTTTCACATTCAGCATTCTCAGTGTCTCACTTTCCATCTTCATTGAGAAAGCCCAGGATGTGATCAAAGCAAGTAACTTACACATGAATCTAGATGGAAAGCATTTGACACTGATTCCCAAGAACATGCAACAATGGGGTATCTATCTGATGCTTCACCCAACAAGGAGGGAATGGTGTGAAGACTTTCCCTCTCTCCATGTCAGTGGTGGTTCCAGCAAGCTCCCAGGCAAACAAGGCAGCTTTCCTCCAAGCTCTGAGGTCCACCCACACCTGTGGTTCCAGGGGTCATCAATGGCTGAGGTGGTAACAGCTTTCTTGTCACCTCGAAAGACTGGTGTTTTTAAAGAACTGGCCACCAAAAAGGATGAACCTACAATAGAAGAATTTCAGATCCTCTGGTCTCTGGAACCCCAGGAGGCCAGATTTTTCCCTAGGCTCCTCCCACTGGATCTGTACCTGGCATGACTCCTTCAACTGCCTCCATGTCCACATCTAAGGTAGAATGGAATTCCTTTTCCATCTTGGAGGATGAACCTTCTCCCTGCTGTATCTTCTACATCCCCTCACCTGCATCTCCAGTCTCTCGCATTACTCCAGGGAAGGATGTTGCAGTCAAATTCAAAGTAAATCTTTGGAGTACAGATAACCTGGAATCCATCAGCAAGTCTTGGAGTCCCAGACATGATGGGAAAGGGAATTCAAGAAGGATCAGGGATTACCTAGTCACTGGGGCACCCCAGGTTGAAGCCTGCACCCTGGAGATGGCAGACCTCCGAGATGTCTCAAAGGCCTGGGCAACAGAGACAGTGTGCCTTGGCCCCGTGTGGAAATGGAAGTTACCCCTAAAGCAAAAGTCACAGGCTGCTGAAACCAGGTCCTTTTCAGGCTTTACCATCTGTTGTGAGTGATCTGTGCCATTAACACAGAGGTACCTACTTGTGTCTTTCTGGGATGTCAGAACTTGGTGTGTAACAATAAATTCACAAGCCAATTCTCTTGGCTTTAATTCACTGAGTACTCAGGGTTCACATGGGGTCATGATGTGACAATCACATGTTCTTTTACTCTATTCCAATCTTAATTACTAATAACACTCAAGGAACACACCATACATCATACAAAGATAGAGTTATCACAAAATGGCTGAGGAAGGGTTAACAGTGGTCACAGAGTTTAAAGAGTTCACAGTGAGATCAAAGTTGGAGCAGTTACAAATTCAGGTTGTTCAGGGGCACAGAGCAAAGCAGCCCATGGCATGGAGTCAAGGCCAGAGTCCAGATGGCAGGCAGCTTCAAAAGGATGGGTTAAGCAGGAAGTGTGAATTAGCTGAAGTCTCAGGGTCCCTCAATAGTTCACCTGTTGACCTCCAGAGTTCCTGGTCAGTTGACCCCTGATGAATTCACTGGGGAGTATGATAAGATGGTGGGTCAGTGTGCAACTCTCTGCCACTATCTCAGGAGCCTCTCCTGTTGTTAAGGTGAGGGTCTGCATGGTTAGGTGGTCTGCAGTGTCTGGTAAGCTCACAGTCCTGGTTTCCCAGATATGGGTCTGATACACCCATGTGTCCATGTGCATCTGATAACTTAATAAATTCAAAAGTGGTGATTTTTATGAACATGATTAATTTATCCACAGATTTGTGCCTTAGGCTTGTGCTTCACAGCAGGGGTTATTCTTTTCTTTCTTATTTCTCAGTATGTGGTGCTCGGGTTGAACCCAGTAACCAGGCACCTTTCCACTGAACTGCACCACAGATCCATATTTTCCATTTTGAGTCAGAATCTCACTAAGTTGCCAAGGCCGGCCTAGAACCTGTGATCCTTTCACCTCAGCCTCCCATGAGACTGGGGTACAGATGTGCACCACTGCACCCTGTTGGGATCACTCCTCCTGGTCAGTTCTGCATGCCCAGTGTCTGGTGATCATCCACCTGTCCATACAAGGATTCTCAGCACTTGCACTCAGAAGCAGGTAGCCCAAGGCACACTGCCCCTACTATACAAAATGTGGTAGCTCAGGACTGGGTGTGCTGTTTTGCATAGCCTGGAGGGACTTGACTTGTACAGTCTGCACTCCAAACTCTCCCATTTCCCTCTGCTCCTCAGCCTGGGAGTAAGCAACTGAGTGGTCACCCAGGGCTACAGTGTTGTAAGATAGGATTCTATAATCCCTTGTGACAGGGGACAGCAGGAGTCACCAAAGTAGGGTGACACAGGTGACCTCTGTGAGTGGGCAAGGACCCCCACCTAACCCCAGCACTGTGCATCTGCCTACTGCATTGCTGAATGCCTAGGCATGGAGGTGTTGACCCTGAGTGGGAGGGGTCTTAATACTGAACTTAATAAGTTCAGCATGTTTGTTCCATTTATGGCACAGATAAGCATGTGGACTGTGATTTATACCTGCCTCCTCATCTTCTCACCTACATTCACTGATTGGGGAGTTTTCTGTTTGCACTTGAACTCTAGAAGACTCAGAGCAAACATGGATCCATTTTCAAGATCAGAACGTGTACTGAGTCATGAATTCCCCAACTTCACTGTTCCCTTCCCTTATTTTTTCCTCATCTTGTGTTTTAGCATAGTGTTCAATTATCCCAGCGTTCACATTGCATGATTCATCATTTCACATGTTTTCGTGCTTGGGATGGGATGCAAGGCTGCATGCATCTTAGATAGAGAACCAATGAGCTGTATCTCAGCTCCTAATATTAGCTCTTAAAAGACTTTGTGCATTTCAGCTAATGTTGTTTTATGCATCACTGGTAGTTTCCAGTTTGTGTTTTAAGACTTTAAGTTATGCTACTTCAAAAAATGTGTGTTTACTTAGCATATGCACCAACAGTGCGATTGAAACAACTTAAAAGCTCATCCATCAAACACAGAAGAAATGGAGATTACAAGGGCAGACTTGAAGAATTCATTCTTAAATCAGCTTTAGTATCAATTGCACATAATAAGATTATTTGCTTAATGCTCTAATGTTTAAAATGTTACACAAAGTGGTTTGAGAGACATCTAGATTAATAGTGTACACAAGAGTGTTCTTGCTTCTTTCCACTTTAAGGAACTTGTTGTTAGTTTAATTCTGGGGGTGGGTGAGCTGTCACTGAACACAACAGGGACTCCTTCATGCCACATAGCTCTGAACATGCCTCAATCATGAGGGCCTGGTCCTGCTGGGTGAGAGATGGTGGTCCTTCACTTAAGGTGTGGGTCAAACAAGGCACCTGCGGTCAGAATTCTTTGGCCATGACTGTGGGTTCACTTTTGATGTGTACCCCAAAATGGGTTGTTGGGCTTCTCCATGCCTATCTTCTTCACCAGTGCAGCCAAAAACCTTGCTCTGATGGGATGGTTGGAAGGTGTCCAGGTGGGTTGTTGGGTCTGACCCCTTGGTTACTAAGGTGAAGCACTTGGTACAGCTTGAGAACTGCCTCCATGGCAGGCCCCATCCTCAGAGCCTGGTGGGTACTGTAACTCACCTTGCATCAACAAACTGGATTTGCTGATCATTCAGTTCAAACCCAGACCCTCCCCTCCACACAGTCATCAATGCCTTGCCCAAAGTTGGTTTTAGTGGGAGGCAACCTGTGTTGGCAAGGACAGCCAGGTCTCAGCATGTTCTGTTTCCCAAGTTTCTGAGTGCAAGTTGGAAGCAAGGAGTTGGTGCAGTTCTGGAATGACCTCCACTACTGCATGGCTGCCAGGAGGCTGGGTGTGGCAGTGCTCACCAGCCTGCAGAGCTTCTGCTGTAGGAAGAGGTAGTGCAAGCCTGTGTCTGTAGAAGTTCCACCAGGGTGCTGAGGGGTAGATATACCACCAGGGTCTTGGAGGGGCTGGTGGTAGGTGCAGGAGGTCACAGCCAGGACACCATCAGCAGTATGGCATCAGAGTTTCTTGATGACTGTGAGGCAGGCTCCAAAGACACTCCCCCTGCTTCCTCAGTGCTGAGTGACTGAGGTCATGCCAGCTGTGTGTATGGTGACCATTTCTTCCCATCTGCCTCTTGAGCCTGGCATAATGACAGAGCCCATGAATGGGGACAGTGGACATGAAGGGCAAGTGCGGGCTGCTAGACCTGTGTCCTATGTCTAGATCCCAGGGCGCTTCTCAGGGTCATAGAAGTAAACATGTGGCAAGGGCTAGAATGAGTAGTGTGTGATGGGGTTGGAAGAGTGCCTGGCACAGGGGCAGGTGCCAAATAATTGCAAAGACATCTTGTCAATGTCATCTTCAGTAATTGAATTCTATTCTAATGAGTATTCAGTACCTTCATGACCATTCACTAATGAGACAGAGAATGGTGCAGTCAGCTGCTGTGGATTCATATGAGAGATGTGCACAAGTTTCCAGCCACACTTAGAGCTTAAAGCCTTTGTTCTGTATCCCAGGGTCAATGCTTCTTGGCTGTGCACTGCATTTCTCACTCCAAGGTTGCTGAGTCCCAGGGCTTCATGTTGCAGGAAGAAGAAATTGATGCTGTTTTGGATCAGAGAGAATTTATTGTGTGATTCTCACCATTTAATGGAAGCAGAAGACAGGTCCCAAAAGTTCACATTTCATGGGCTCAGGTCCCAGATGCCAGTAGGTCCAATGCTCACTGTCTGCCAGGGCCTCGTTCAACAGTCAGAGAACTGGGAACCAGCTCCTGTGGACTTCTCTGTGTGTTTTGAGGTGTGATTTGCCTTCTGTCTCTGGTGTTGGGAGTTACTGGGTGTGGACAGCCCATCGACCCTGGTGCTGGCCTTGGACCATGGGCAGTGGACAAGAATAGCTTCAAGGGAGGATTAGGACAGGGTGGGTTTTTGTTGTGGGATAAGGAGCTATTTAGAATGGTGTCTGGTGCAGAACTATCCAAACTTTGGAAGATTCCTAAACAAGATGGAGCAACTGACCACACAAGCAAGTGCCCAGGCAGAAGGTCAAGATTACAGATCATGGGTTGAGGGGTACTTGGTGCCCTGAAGCACATGGAAACACTCTGGAGGATCTGAGTGTGTGGCAACCCTGAAAAAGGATAGAAAAAGGCAGTGGTTGGGTTTGCTTACACTTTCATCCATTAGGGTACCCCAGGAGGATGAATGATAGTGGGGGATGTGGGTGGTGGACAGGAGAACCTGGGCTCTTTCCTCACTGTGCTGATGTCCCTGAGGGTGGTGTAGAGGGGATGCATGGCAACTGGTTGTGTCCCAGGACCCCAGCTGACTGGAGAGAAGTTATGTGATGACCAGACATGGAGGTTTTGCAAACTGGTTGATGTGAGATATCAGGATACCATGCTGAATGTGAACACCCAGAAGCATGCTGATTTCTTCTCCAGGGTTCACAGGACTGCATGGCAGTCAGAATCCTGCAGGGGTTATTGGACTGTGCAAAATGTGATCAGAGTCTGAATATGGATTCTTCCACAGACAGGTGGCTCTTCTGTGTGACATATTTTTCTTAAAATAAATTGTCACACCAGTCTGGATATCCCTCGTCTAGCCTCAGCAGATACAGTACTGTGCCCCTTGGTCATCTTGTGAGTTGCCATGAAACCCCTCAGGGTGCATAGGGGAGAGGCTGATTGACCACCTGGGTCCCTCCTGAGTCAGAGGATGGAGCTCTGAGGCTTTGAGGCCAAAGGTGGGGAGAGATGCAGTAAGATGTGTGAAGAAGTTTCCAGAAGCACACAGGGCAGAAGCAGTAGGATGGGAGGTGACATTGGTTTTGACCAGAAGATGGGCATGGGTGAGCTGGTTCCAGCAGGGAGAAATCTTGTTGCAAAAGAAACTAGTCACCCAAGGCAGCAGTGCGAGGTAAGAGAAGGTGAGACAGGTTGCAGTGTTCACCTGTTCACGGGCCTGTCCCCATGGAGACAGTGGTGAGTAGCAAGTGAGACTCAGGGAGGAAGGGTAGTGGGGACCAATCTGTCCCACATGGTTGGGCACAAGGAGGCCTCCTGAGTTTGAGGTGTATGGTGAACAGATGTGCCATCTCAGTGAAATGAGGAGCAGTCATCCCAGGTGACGTGACTTGCTGGAAGGTGCTAGAGTGGCAGCAAGTGGAGGCATGGGAGAGAGAGGGCTTCTGCTTGGGAAGTTGCAACCTGGACAAGGGTGCACAAAGCATGGCACAGAAAGTGAATGTGGGGTGGGGGTCAGTCTCTGAGGTGCCTGTACTGAGCAGTGCAGGAGGGGTGCCCTCAGAGGTGGTGTGTAGGCTGAGATGCCCCACATACCTTGGCCCAGGGGGCCTCCTCAGCCAGACTCCTTGCAGTGCAGTGTTTTCATTCCTGTGGGAGAGGCTGTCTACAGAAGTGGTGTCCCATAGGAGGAGGCCAATGGATGGGGGTTCAGGGAGACAAGCATTGACTTCCTCAGAGGGCTGGATCCTGAGCAGGGAGCATGTGGAGGGTCCTGTTCTGTATCTACCCTCCTCACTATCCTCATGCCTTCTCCAGCCTTTCCCTCTTACACCTATGTCCACTCCAAGCTGATGAAGTGACAACTTGTCTTTAAGAGAAAAGCAAATTCTGAGATATTCTCAGACACATATTTCATGGAGAGACAGACAAATGGCAGGGTGAGGTATTAACAGGTTTCACTTCAGGGAGACCAAAGTTAAGTGGAGAAAATGGAATCCTAGTTGGCTGGTGACTGGGGTCTGTGCACTTGCCAAAGATGGCCTTTACATCTTCATAGAGCTGGAAGGGAGCACAGCAGAGCCCAGCAGAGGATGTGGCACTAGGTGGAGCAATATGGATGGCAAAACTCAGATAAAAGTCAGCACAGACCTTCACTTTTCTCTGGAAGTCTGAGAAGGTTGCTGGGATCAATGTTGGCACAGATCCTTCCAGAGTTGGAGGTGGAGGCCAGGAGTGTTGAACCTTTTCAGGGGCCCCAGGATGGTGATCCGGATGCTTGTCCACATCCCCACTTGAGGCTGTGTTATGCTACACAAGGACAACAATCCTGCTCCCACCAGTTGGCTGTGGGCTTTCTTTACTTGCAGGATTGACCAACTCACCCAGCAGCAGTCACCAGCACATGTATCCAGAAAAGGGTCCAGGCTGTAGTGTTGGGTCAGCAGAGGTGGACAGCTTCTTGGTGACAGAGCCCCCACCACAGGCTCCTGATCTCTTCCTCCTGGAGAGGTAAACCATGAGAGCCACTGTCTTTCATTCTCCTCTCTGTGCAGCATTTGGTAGGGCAATTACTGTTTTATAGCATTGCCACCTCAGAATCTGCAGATATGGGCCCATCATTATGGATTTCTGAAAACCTAACAGTCCCTCCAGCATGCATCTTCAAAAACAGCAGTATTTTTTCTTTCTTTTGTGGTTTTCTTTTGGTACTGGGGTTTGAGTATTAATTCCCAGAAGCACTATAGGTCCAATCTACCTTCCCAGCCCATTTCATTTTTGATTTTCAGACAGTCAGTGAGGCTGTCATCAAACTTTCCATCCTCCTACGCAGACTCTCATGATTCATGAATTATAGGTGTGCATTAGTGTATCTGGCACATTCCAAGAACCAGAGTAGATGTGGGCATCCTGTCCTTTTATCCTGATTCTAGGTTCAGGGCTCACCCTTGCCTGTGATCAGACTAGGGCCCAGCAGCCTCTTCCTGTCTTTTATTTCCCAGACAGATTTGGTTGTGTTTTTGAGCAGCATCATATCCAAGCTGTGCATTTTTGTTGTTGTAGTTTTGTTTTCATTTTTTTTTCTATTTTGTTTGTGGTACCAGGGATTGAACTCCAGGGCACTCAACCACCGAGTCATATCCCCTGCCCTCTTTAAAATTTTCTTTAGGGACAGGGTCTCACTGATTTGCTCAACTCTTACTTTTGCTGAGGCTTTCCTTTAACTCTTGATTCTCCTTCCTCAGTCTCCTGAGCCACTGTGATTACAGGCATGTGCCATCCTGCCCAGTCACATTCTGGTTTTGAAGGGGCTGATGAGCATCCTGATGAGAGGGTGAGAGGTTATGGTTGATGGTATCTATGCTGTGGACTATCAGAGATGGAGAGAAGATGACCAAGGCCTCCAGGCTGGGTCACAGGATGGGGGACTGCAGATACAGAGGGGCTTGACAAATTGTGATGTGGTGGTCTGAAGTCCATTGGAAGGGAGGGTCTCACCAGCACTCATCCTATTCCAGTGGACATCTGACTTACCCACAGCAGGGGAGATGAGAAACAGGTCCCCAGGGTGGAGGGGTCTCTCTTATCTTGGAGTTGAATTTCAGGGGACACAAGGCAAGTGCTCAGTGAGGGCAGAAATGCAGGGGACACAAGAGAAAGGGGGAGCAGACTTCACTTTACATGCTCTGCTGGCAGAAACACCCCAGAGTTTAAATCCTAGGCCACAGAAATGCACTCAACATCATCTTCATGGTTTTCTCAGCCTCTGTGGAGCAGTCTTGACCCTCTTGTTCCTCTGACTCCAGTGCCTCCTGCCATCCTGTCTGGGACCTGAGGACCTGGACTCCTTCAGTGCAGTGTGAATGCAAAAGTGATGTGCAGGTGTTTGAATGGAGTATCCAACAGTTTATCAGGGTAGCTTCTGTGTCTTCCATGAAGCCACCACCTGATGAAGGTCACAAATGTACCCTTCTCCACCTTCTGCACAACCCCCGCCCCAGAACCATGGATCTGCTTGTCACTAGCTATTTCTAGAATATGATGCACACCTAGTATGAACTCTGGTTTCATTTTGCATGTTTTCTCTGACTCCATTTACTCTGCATAAACACTTCACCAGGAATTCATTGGTCTTGCTGAACTGTGTTGTGTGATGTGGGTGGGTGGCCTTCTGTGGAGGACACTTGGGTGTTGTGTTTGGGCAGTTATGGAGAATGCTGCTGGGAGCTTGCCTGCACATGCATGCTCTGTAACATCACCTCAGCTCCCCTGGTGCAAAGGAGGATTGCAAATGGCCATGTCATGTGAGGTGTGGGTGGACATGCTGTCCTCAGTGACTGTGCCTTCCCAGCATGTGGGTACCTACCACTTCCTGACTTGGTCCTTATGACATCCCATTTCCCTTCACACTTCAGATGGGTACTTAAGACATCTACTGTTTCACATTCGTGCTCACTGGCTCCGTCCTGATGCACACTACTCCTTCAACATGTGTGTTACACATATATTATTAATGAGTCTGAAATCTAACCTCTGATTTACTTTCTTGGGTTCAGGTGGACCCCAGTGACACCTAACTGTATTCTCTGCCTGCTGGACAGCACTGGTCTGGATAGCTTGGTGTTCTCTGTTCTGGGAAGTATAGACTGAGATTGCTTCCTACCAGCCTCAAAGATTTCCTACCTGTGAATAAAAGCATGACCAGTCTCATGCCCAGATTGGAGGACCTGGATGGCAGAGCTGAATGGCAGGAAGGACAGAGTCAAGGTGCATGCTAGGGGGGAGGAAGGGGAAAGGGTCTCAGGCCAAGACAGGCCAACTACACACTGTGTATGCTTCCCTGCAAGGTGGAGACTGTCAGGCCCTAAGAACTCTGGGCTGCCCAGAACACCTGCTGCCAATACCTACTTACTTCCTTCTCTGTGAGATCTTGGTGAACTGGAGGGTGAATGGTGACCTCCACTGGGCTGGACATAGGCACAGACCAGTGGCTGGCTGGGAAGAGAGCTCCCTGTGGCTCCAGGTGCTGCAATTCATTCCTCCCTTTAGAACCACCCCATCCCTGGAGTTGTAGAGGAAGTCCAGGAGGCCCAGTAACACCCCTGACCACAAGCCTGGCCATCCACTATGGGGCAGCAGAGCAGTGAGAAGCAGGGACAGAGGGGGGCACCAGCCTGACATGAGGGGCTAAATGCTCCTGCTATGGGTGGAGCTGTGTTTTGACTCCAATGTCACCATCCCTAGAGATGTCAGAGGATTCCCTTCTGCTATGTCAAGAGACCTGAGCTGGCAGACACTAGTGCACTTCCATTTACTGGATCAGAGAAACAGACTCTGAAATAGAAGACTTATTCTTGTTCCCAGCCAAGAAGAGTACCTGACTCCTGTTAGAGTGACTTTAGCCTGGCATGGCACAGTGGCCTTCCTGGGATCATCTGTGAGAGGACTCTGAGATGAAACCCTGTTGAGAATGTATGAGCCACATATGGCACCATCACCAGTTAGCCTCACCCACAGTGGGAACCAGTAAGTGTGGACACCACTTTCAGTGCCTCTGTTAAGGTAGGCAGAACATTTGTAATGGTCTACAATTCCCCGCATGCTGCTGGCCAATGCGATATGTCACCAGGAAAACACAACCCACTTGATTCTGTCAGGATCTGAGGCTAGTTTCCTTCCTCTCCTGACATGCTGAGAACAGATGGATACTCATGGCACCTTGGGACAAGGAGCATCATTGGGGGATAGAGGGCATCAGTATCTGGACACATCTGCAGCATGCTGGTCAGGAACTCAGTGAGAAAAAAGAAGATTCTCTCATAAATTGAGAGGAAGAGCCTCAGATGAGGCCTGAACTTGGATGACCTTGCAAGCAGAAGAGGTGGAACAAGTCCAACATGGCACCTGGAATGCTGGACTCAATGGAGATGAGTTGAGCTGAGAAGCACTGGTCCACACCCTGGGGTAAACCCAATCCCTGACCACAGCTGTGCCTGATCTCTGGTCCCAGTACCACACACACATGACTCCCTGTACTTGTCACTACTCCCTCTGCTCCACCCTGCACCATGCTCAGCTTCCACCAGCCCTGTGGCAGTGTGCCTGCATCTGCTCTGTGGCCTCATCTGTCTCATAGCCCACCAGGAGGCCTTCACTGCACTACCTGCCCAACCTGCTCTGCTTCTCTGGTCCCCAGCCCTGCATCAGCTCCATCCACATGCTCCCTCCCAAGGCCCATGATGCTGCCACTTTGATGCTATAGGTGGGATGGGGCCCCATAGGACTGGGAAAAGAATGCCCCCCAGGGGCAGAAGATAGGCAATTCCAAAGGTCTGGACCAACCTATGTCTGGAGCCTTGTTCTGAGCTATGTGCCATGGCTGTCCCTACCTCCTCACTCTCCTCCTCCTGCCTTGTGTTGGTAGCTGCTGTTGCCCTGCCACTGTCTTAGGTTGAAAGTACTTGGTGGGTGTCAGCTGCTCCTGCTCTTCTGGGATCCTGTCCTTCATTCTCTGACTTCTTCCTTAACTGTTCTTTCCATAGGTGACCCTGCTCATCCTACTAACAACTGGGATGAAATGTTCACAGTGACCTGGTCTGCAGGTCCTTGCTTCCGATCCAGAGGGCCAAATGATACTATTCTGGAACTGAATGCTGAGGGAAGAGTGTTGAGTTTGAGAGGGAACTTGGGTGTGAATCCTGACCCAGAGCCCAGAACCAAGGTGGAAGTATCCATGGTCCTGGGCACCACAGGAAACAAAAATAACACTTGGAGACTAATTGGCTCTGCCAGTAGGGCAAGAAGTTTATTCTATGTGCCAAAGTGGGCACACAGCAATCAACACTAAAAGCAAGGATGACAAGAAAGCCATCTGCTGGTCTCTTTATCCATGAAATAATTGGTACTTGATCATAGACCACTGGTCAGGATGACTGCACAATCTTGGGCATGAACAGATACTGAGGAAGTGAAGGCTGAGGAAGTGCAGATGTAGAAGGGCAGCCATTATAAGAAAAGGACATCAGGAAGTGAGGGGTTAACATGGAGATTCTCTGGTTTGACAGAAAGGACTGATAAGTTTGTCCTTTCTCAATATTCAGGTCTGGAGGATGGTGGACTGAACAGTGGCAGAGGTCTGGCTTTGCTCACAGAAATCACAGCTATCTTGAGTGACCAAAGAAGCACCTGTGTGAGCCCTGACCTTCCAGGCAAGGGCTCAAGTCCCTGAAGTTGAAGCTGAGGGGCAGAAGGAGGAAAAAAACCAGGCATAGCTTGCTGCCCTTGGCAGGACTTGGTACTGTTCCCATGGCTGCCCACTCTTTTATGGTGTTCTGCAGGGCCTGGGTCTTCTCTCAGTACATCTCAATGTAGTTTTCTTCCTCAGAAGCAGCAGATGACCTGGATGTCTGAGGAGAGAGTGGTTGAGTCACCAGTTAGGCAGAGACAGGATGAACAGGATGCTCCCAGATGAAGGGGAGAGGAGGTTGCCCTGCCTGCCTCAGAAGCCCTCTTCTACTGAGCATGGGCTTCAGTCTGACTTCAAAGCACACTGTCCCCATCTTTGAGGTGACAGGTCCTATGAGTAGCCTAAGGTCCCACCTAAAGGTACTGGGCCCTTCCATGTCACAGTCTCTACCCACATCATCTAGGAGGTTCAGGGTGCAGGATCTCTGTGCTCCCTGACTGTGAAAATGAACCCAAGCCCATCCCTCCAGCACTCATCCAGAGGGAGCAGGCATGAGGTGTGAGCCACAGGACCTTCTGTGTGCTCCCTGGAGATCCTTCAACTTTGAAAGAGAGAGCTCCATCCTCCTGTACTGATTGCCTGGTCTGTTCTCTAGGTGCTGTTCCCAAAAACCTGCCCCACACTGAGTGCTCCTCAGAAAATAATTCAGATAAGCAAGCAGGGGCCCTGAGTTTCTACTGTCACTGACTCCATAACCCTGAGATAGCTGGGGTTCTGTATGCATGTGAGAGACAGTGCAGATGGAAGGACCCTGTGACTTGATGGTGACACCAGTTAAAGAAGGGTGAAGTCTCTGAGGAAGTGTGTATAGGGAGAGAGATCAAGGGTTGACTTCCCCAAAGCCCTGATCTCCCAGGCACCTTGTGGCTGGCACTTGGGTCACTCAGCTGGATGTCCAGGGCCAAACAACTGACATTGACAGGGTTCTTCTCAGGTACTGGACTGCCACAGTGAGCAGGACTTGCTGCCCCTGAACTCTGCTATCACAAGAAGGAAAAGGCAGTGAGTGAACACAGTGGTACAGTTCTGCCCATCCACAAGTCCTTCAGTGTGGCTTTGTAGCAGACTGTGATGCTTCTCGTATTGATTAGAACATGGAGAGTATGGTTCAGAGAGGTGCAGTGACCTTCCCATGGTGACACAGCTGTGCAATCATGGCCCCAGGTCTGCTTCTCACCTGCTATTTTAAAGACAGGAAGATAACAGGTTGATTCTGGGTGCTCAGTAGGGTTTCTGTGGCATTTCTAAATCAGCTTGTTAGACACTCCCACCTGTGGCCTAGAGTGGGAGGTCACACAGTAGTAGCCTAAACTCCTCCAAGGATCCACTGGACATATATCTAGTATTCTCCTGCAGTCCCATGCAATGACACAGGTGGAGCCTGTATTCTGTGACCAGGTGCTGGGTATCTGTGCCCTGTAAGCCAGGATTTCAGGGAGGACCCCAGGCTCTGCCTGTGCTCAGCACATATTGTGGACTGCACCCTGTGACTCCCTGCTTCCAGCACCACCCTGTGAAGGCAGTGATCCTATTACCTGCACTACAGTCAGGAGTCTAAGACTTCCCTGGGAAGCATGCCTTCCCCACAGCTAATGATGAGGCCCTGTGCTCAGGAAGGATTTTCAGCCAGACTATACCCCAAGGCCTTAGGGATCTGGGCTAAGTCAAGTGAACAGAGTCACAAGGAGCAGGGAATGGGCCCTGGGGAGCTCACGGCAAAGACAAGCATTCCCTCACTGGGTCCCAGGTGCAGGCTGGTGGTGCTCTGTGTGGGTGTGCACAGGTCCTGAGAGGAGCTGAAGACCTCAGTGCAGATGATGTGGAAGGATGATGAGGAGTCTCAGGTGCATGCTCGGACTTCCAACTGGTCTGAGATTCATGCCATCCCCAAAGCAAGATCTGACTGGAATACAACTGTCCCCCTTCATGAACTAAGGTACCCAGCCTCAGGAGACCTATGAGTCCATAGCAGCAGTGGTTCATGTCCTCCTCTCCTGATCCTCAGGTCAAAAACAATTCATTCATCTCTTTCTCCCCAACCTTCAAAACAGATGCTCACATGGGCCTGGGTGACTGGAAAGACGGCTGGCCGAGGACACTGTCCATGAATCGGGGGCTGCTGGCTTTGCTGGAACAGGAGCAAGAACTCAGTGACCAGAAAAGCAACAAAATGCAAGTGCAGACACACAGCATATTCATGGAGGAAATTCATGCACTCCAGCTTCACATGGGCAAACTGAGGCACAATCTCACATTGTTCTTCATGTTCCCAAATCTATGTTTTCCTACTTTATCTATGGTAATCACATGTCTAGCATCCAAAATGGTACAAATGGTACATAGGTTTTTCTACCCAGGCTTATAATTTTATAATATATATCAGTAGGCTGCATCTGAAGTGGATTTGGGTCACTGGTACCATTCCCCACTGACCCTGTGCAGACCTGCAGGACACTGTGGAGGGATTTGGCTACACAAGCCCTGCAGCTTGAGCTCCAAGCACTGGGACTGAATCCCTGTTAGCCAGCCCATTAGCCTGCTGGTGCTCTTGCTTCTGTTCCTCCCCTGCAGCCCTATCACTGGGTCTTGGCCTCCAGAGTCAGGCAGTGTAAACCTGGGCCTTGGATCCCTTCCTCTTGGCCCATGCAGGGACCAGAACTGACTGTAGTGAACACCTGCAGTGTTCAGTTCCTATCCTGAGGGCTCTCCTCCCATAACCTATGGGGAGCTACTTCCCCTTTCACAAATGAAAAATAAGATTGAGCTTCAATGATTTACCCAATGACTTAACCCCAAGTTCAGGATCCATCTGATACCTGAGAAAGCAAACAAAGCCTAGATATTATGCAGATGTGGGACAGGGAAAGAGGGTACTTACCTTTACAGCCTGGCTTGAGGCTACAGTCTACAGCAGGAGGCTGGATCTCACTTCCTCTGACAAGGTCTTCTTGTGAAGGGCAGGTTGCAGGTGAGCAGCTAGGAGGGTCTAAGTGAGGGCTCCCTGGGCTCCTGGGGTTATGGCTATTCTGGGAATTCTCACCTACTCTCTCCATGCCCAGCAGGATGGAGGGAAGTGTGCTCATGGGCACATAGTCATCTCCAAAGTCTGCTTCATTCACATGGCTAGTATCTCTTTCTTCTGCCTAAAGATAGGACAATGAAAGAAACAGCCAACACCAACCAGAAGAAACAGGAAGGGTGTGAAGATCTATATTCAAGTCAAGTTAGGTACCACTGTGTTGAGCACAATTTGACTGTGGAGCCTGCAAACATGAAGCAGGAAGATGTCTGAATGGAAAGAGAGGATGTATGTGGGCCTCATCCTGCTTTCTTGGGAACCACCATCATCTGGAAAAAGTCTTGTTTAAAACACTCCTGGTCTCTGGGTGGACTCACTCCAGAGGCCTGATGAGCAGGGACAGCCCTGACTGCAGACTGCATGGGCTGGTTGTGCCTCCAGCCTCACCATGCCAGTTCACCCTATCAGAGCTGATCAGGGGGAAGTATCTTATGGGCAGTCGTGGACCAGAAACATGGGCCTAAGGCCATGGCGTATTCTCAGAAGTTTTCAGCATGGGTCACAAGCTGCAGTGGAGGTGAACAGCTCAGCTGCCTGCTCAGCCCTGGGCCCACTGCTAGGCACACAGCTGAGATATTTCTCAGCTGCATTTCATGGTCCTCAGACACCAATCTGATTGCAGACACCTTGGCAGTTCCCAGAGCCTTCCACACAGTCTGGGCTCTTGCATTTGAGTGCCTATCCTTTTGTACATGATTCAGCACCTGCTACACCATTTTGGTGCTAGGAGAGACTCTGTGGGTGAGGCTACTGAAAGGAAGACCACCACCCAGCCTTTCCTGCTCTGCCCACCCTGATTCAAGAAGCCTGTGCCCAAGTCCAACTTACCACATTCCTTTCTTCCAGACTAGGGACACTGCAGTGACACAAGTCCCTAAACTGAGGTAAGATCCCAAGCCGAATCCTTCCAGGGAGATGCCATCACTGGGGATGTGCTGACAGTTCATGGGGTGGTGCTGTGCACCTGTCCAAAGTATCTGCAGAGTCACTCAAAACCCACTCACCTGGTGAAAGCTGTCTCCATGGGCCCTGGAGCCAGCAGAAAATTCTGCACTCTTTGTGCCCTACAGGTAGTTCTTGCAGGTCTCAGGGAAGGAAGCTGTGACAAAGGACGTCAAGCCCACATGGCCTAAATTGGTCCTGCTTGGACATTCCTCATGCCCTCCACAGTCACTCTGGGTCTTACTAGTCCTCCAGAGGACACAAACCCTGATACTCCAGTACAGGGTTCCTTCTGACACATCTGCATCTACCCTGAGAGCTTAGAACCCCCCCCCAAGCACAGGCATTGCCCTAGATGTCATCATGACTTCTACCATCTCTCATTCACCTTTCCTTTCACCCTACCCTCCTGCTCAACCAACTTGGCCAGCACAGTGGACAATACCAGTTTCAAGCCTGTGCAGCCCCCACAAGCCACAATGAAAATATAGGCAATGGTTTTTATATGTGTGTTTTATATTCCCAAATGGAGGTGAGCTCCAGGGGGCAGGAGCATGTTTTCAAACAACTCTGCCTCAGTTCCAGGCCAGAGTGATGAGCATAGAGCTCCAATCCAGATGCCTGAACCCTGTGGCTGAGTCATTCCTGCCACTGATGATGCTGAGTTTGTCTCCTAACCTCAGGCATCACATGATAGGGAGATGTAGCTCCCTGTCCTGCCCAATTTCCTAAAGACCAGGATATATGAAAGAAGGCTGTGCAGCTTCTGGGGTGCATTGCCAACGCAGACTGTTCCTGCATCAAGCAGATGAGGTGCCCACAGAGCTGGAGTGCACTCAGAGAAAAGCAGCGACAGCAGAAGGAAGGATTTCTAATGGACTTTCACACTTCAACCACAGAAATGCAAGTGTAACTTAGAAAATATGGTTACATTCTTTTATTTTTAATAGTCTGTTAGCACCTCTAGGTGTGGCTGCAATTTGAACTGAGGTATATTTCATTTTAATTCTTGATTTGATTTTTAACTGAATAATATGCTATGATTTTAGGCACAGTGAAGTTTGTAACATACTGTACTGTGGTTAACCAGAAGGATGGTACTCCCTCAGTGAGCAGGGACTACTCCAAGAACAAGCTGGGATGGCAGAAGAGGCCTGCATCCCAAATGTCAGTGACCAATGGTGTTGAAAGTCTTTCTTGGGCCTGGGTAATGAGGGTCAGCAAACTGTGAGTACTCTGTGTTACCTCCCTCTACCCTGGTCTGAGCTGGGCTTGATACTGACCTTGGTGATGGTGGCTGCTGTCCACTGCGTGGTAGACTCTGTGGCAGGGCATGGTGGCAGCAAAAGAGACTGATGTATCCTTCTTCCTGACCACAGGGTCCTTGGAAGTGCAGCTCTGTTGAGGTGTTTCTACCTGGCTTGGCTTGTGGGGATGACATGGGGTGGTCATGGCTTTGTTCCCTATAGCAGCTACTGCCACAGTGCTGTGGCTTTTATCCATAATAGATGTTGTGGTGATCTGGAAGGCTGAGAGTGGTGTTTTTATGGGTGCCATGAAGATGTATGGATCCTTCCTGCCTGTGGGGCTTCCTGTGGTGTGGCTCCTGGAGGCCACATGCTGTGGGAAGCTGCAGCTGTGATGTCCAAATCTCAGGCTGTGCCAGTGTGACTTGGATGGGATTCAAAGGCCTTGGGCTTGACCATGGATCCCAGGGACACAGGGTCCACCACCCTGGGCAACATTCTGGGTGGCAATGTCACTCTTCACAAGGAATGAGTTCCTAGAGTCTTGAGAGACATTGTCACTCCTGAAAGAGGAAGAAGAGAAGGCCAGGACTGAGTCCAGGAAGGAAGCTGGGGTTGCAGAGCCCCATGCACTGCTGGGGTGGAAGAAGCTGAGTCTTGGCATCTCTGAGGTCTACCTGGGACCTGCATTTTTCAGCTGTGACTTTCTCTCAACCAGGGATGCAATTGCAAACCCATAATTAAAAATATGCTGGATGTAGGCTGGGGTGGTGACTCAGTGTTACAGTGATCGCCTAGTACACGTGAGGCAGAGTGTTTGATTCTCAGCACCACATAAAATAAACAAATAAAATAAATGTACTACATTCATCTGTGACTAAAAAATATTTTTTAAAAAGTGCTGGGCGTTTCTCCTGAACTGGACTCCAGTGTATCTGCCAGGTGTGTACTCATCCAGTGTTTGTCTCAGTCCCCACCAACCCATATGCCTTTGCTCAGCTGGGTCAGTCATCTCCACACCCCAGCAGGTGTCTGCATGCCTCTTACACTAACTACTTCCTCACTGTGTATCCACCTTCTCTACATCCCCCCAATTTTTCCAACATCCCTCATACTGCCTGCTTGTTCAGCAGTGTCCATCTTCATGCACCCTAGCTTTTTTGTCCAACCCCACTCACTGCCTGCTTCTCACTGTGAGTCACTCTTCCCTGCACCTCAGCAGGATTCTCCATGCCCCTCAAATGGCCTGCATGGTCTATGTGAGTCAGATTTCTCTGCACCTCTGCAGGTTGCCCTATGCTCCACCATGCCTGCTTCCTCATTGGGTTCAGACTTTCCTGCACCCTCACACTGTCTGCTTGCTCTCATTCCAAGGACCCAAGAGGAAACACATTGGAAAGCAAAAATGGTGAATTTGACAGCAGCCTGGGTGGTGTCAGAGTGAAGCCAGCAAGCCCTGCCACCTCTAAGTGTTGACAGGAGTCAGCTCATGGGCTAGTGTTTTGTATGATAGGAGGAGACATCTGAACCAAGTCACAGATCTACTTTCTACCATGTGTTACACCCTATCAAGAGGCATTCAGAGCAGAAAATAACTCTATGTAAAATGGAAAAATCTATAGCAAGATTCCCATTTTGGAACAGTATTCAGGATAGAAAAGGTATTCATCATTATTTTTTAAAGTCAGTCACATGGTAAAGAGGAACCAAGAGGCAGGTCTGTGTCAGGTTCCTCTCCAGTGCCCTCTCCTGGACAGTACTACTAGGTCTCTATTGATAAGGTCCACCTGGCTCCCCAGCATGACATCTTATGCTTCACAAGGGATTTTGTTCTGTGTTGGTGTTCTGGGGAACTCAAGGGTGAGGTTTGAAGATCCAGGTCTGATTTTTCATCCTTTATTTTAGGATTCCCTATAGGACTGTATTTGGGAGGAAAGAGTCAATATTCACAGCAACAACTCTCAGCTTATGGAGGCCTCAGGGTCTTGATGCATTTGAGGAAATCTCAGATGCATAAGAAGTAGTCAGTTGTTACTAGAGTTCCATGAGCCTCAGGCCCACCCATGGGACATCTGCCTTGTGGAAGCTCCTCAGACCTTAGGAGCTCATATGAAGAAGATGCCAGCAGCTTGCTAGAAGGAAGACAGACAGGTGTGCAGGCCAACTCCATCTTCTGTCAACATGATCCTGATGGTTGGGAGCTCCATGTCCATCCCCAGGGTTCAATGGCCTCCCTAGGCCTTTGCATTCCAAATTTCCCAGGCACCAGATCAACAGATGTGGGTGGTTATGATGGTAAACTTTATGTCATGTCCTTCATAGATTATTTTTTATAAAGAAGTAAAAGGTATTCAGGAGAAGGAAGAAGAAGAATGAAAATAAACTGATGGCCTATCAGAATCGACTGAGGTCAGGAGGCTATAGAATGCCAACTTTACATGCTGAAAGAAAACCGTGGTTTTTAAGTTTGAAACCACCAAAATCTCTGTGATCCCAAAACTGGGAATGGTGGCCATACCTGTAATCCCAGTGATTCAGGAGGCTGAGACAGGGGAATTGCAAGCTCATGGCCAGTCCTGCAACTTAGAGACTCTATGTCAAAATTTAAAAAGAAGGGCTGTTGTATTTGCATACATGATTACATGACCAATGTAATTCTACATCATGTACAACCACAAGAATGAGACGTTCTACTCCACATATGTATAGTATGTTAAAATGAACTCTATTCTCATAAGAACAACTAATAATCACTAAAACAACAAGTGTTGGGGTGTAGCTCAGTGGTAGAGACCCTTGCAACCAATCCCCAGTACTAAAACAATGAAGGTGACATAAAGATACCTGAGATAATTGGGCAATATGTCACAGGGGCCTTCACTGGCAGGGGAAGGTGAATCCAGTAAAACATGGATTTTCAATCTTGTGAATATTTCAATGAAATTGATACAGGTAAATTACAGTCAGACTTTAGAAGTAGACACCTTTTATATGTACTTTCTAGATAGATGAAAATATACATGGATATTTTCAAATGCTCCAATTCACCTATTACTTTTATCAAAAGAAGAAAATCCTAAGACTGCAGCATTTATTTCGAAGTGACCATAAATGGTGTGTATGTTGCTCATTTTTACAGGTTTCCTATATGCAGAACAATAAAGCATATCTGCTACATGACCTGGGGGAGCCAGGAGCTCTCAATCTAGTCACAAGCACACTTCTAGGGCAACCATTCCTTCTGTTCCCCTACTTCTGCCTGAAGAACACCCTGCACATGCTCTCAGGGAATATGCCTGGAAATTCTCCTCTTCTTTTTCAAGACAATGTCTTTGTTTCACATTTATGAAGGGTCTTCACAAACAGATTTCAGAGGGTTTTTCCACCTTTGCAATAATTTCATGAGTGTTTTCCATTCTGATGTGGAGTGTTGTTATACAAGGCTTTAGAATCAGTATCTGATAAATCCAGAGTGTGGGTTTTGTTTAGGCTGGCCTCTGTTCCTTCCTTAAGATTCTGGATCTCTGTATGTTGAGAAAGACTGGATTGTCTCCTGAATGTGGTGGCTGGCATGGTGTGTGGACTGTGGGTTTTCACAATCCTTTGGAGAATGGACAGTTTTGTTTCTGCATGAAAGTGTCCTGTTCATGTCTCCCCTGTGTCTAGCAGTTAATCTGTGTCACAGATTTTCCTTTGTGGTTTGCTTACTGAACCTGGGGACTCTCCAGCTCTCAGCTAAATCAGAGAAAAAAACAACCACATCAAGAACAAGACTCTGTATGCTCATTCATGAGTCTCAGGGAGAGAGCACCAGGGCACAGACCCCAAGGCAGCACAACAGAAGCATCTGTGGGACAGGCAGAGACCAGCCTCCTGCTGTTCCTACACACATAGATGGGTTGTGGTAACCCTTCACTCTTCATGGGCCTCCCTCTGTGATGCACAGCTCATCACCCAAAGTCTGTTCCTCAGGATGTGATGTTTTACTTATGAAGTAGAGGTGACTGCATTTAATGACTCTCCTGCACATGTGCCTGTTCCTCAACACATGGAATCTGCCCCTGCCATCAGGGAAGTTTCCTCACTGAGTTCTGAAGCAGGATGAACTGCTGCCCTACCTCAGATTGTTTGCTTTCCATCTCTTGCTTTTTTTCACTCTGCCTTCCTTGTGTCTCCACTGAATATGCAGTTTTCAAAGCCGAGCTACCTTCCCAACCACCCATATTTTCTTAATTTTACAGCCTTGCAGACTACCTTTTCATCTCCTAGCTCACTGGTGTATCTGTCAATGCTGTAAGACTGAGAACATGGACCTACAATGCTTTCCTAGCTGTAGGTAACTCCATGTCCTCTGCCACCCTCTCTGTGGGGCATGGTCTGTCCACCTGTCTGTCATTAATCTATCATGTGTCCTGGGTACTGTCTTCCCAGAGCAATAACATTAACTTAAAACCCATAATACCAGGCAGAAAGTTTCTATTTCTCTGAGAGATCATAGAAACTAGTTAGAGTGATGGCCACAACATTATCTTCAGTTAGTTACTGAAGGGGATTGGGGAGGAGGATCTCACATTCAAGACCAGCTTCAGCAACTTAGTGAGACCCCCCTCTCCCACTAAAACAAAAAAAGAGCTTGGGTGTGATTTAGCAGTAGAGTGATTGCATAGCATGCACAAGAACTTAGTTTTGATCAATAGCTTCTCAAACCTAGCTAGGGTAATCCAGAGAGGAGGTGAATTCCAGCTGGGAATATGCACAGAGATTTATAGAGGAAGCAAATGTAGTAGGTCCTGCAGGGTTACTGGCTTGTCCCTTCTATGATTCCTGTGACTCATGAGCAGAGTCCAATGAGTGAGGTGGTGCAGTGCCAACACTGTATTGGGCCTTCTATGCCAGGTGTGATCTACAACAAGCTGAAGAGTGGTATCTGCAGCTCCTAGGGAAGGTGGGATCTCAGGATCCCCAGGTGCCTCTGTCAGAAGAAGCACCCCACAAGAGCCTCAGGAGCATCATGTGCACATTAGTTTTGAGGCATAAATGTTGAGTACCTTGTAGAGAAATGTGATTTTAAAAACTGACATTCTCTAGTGAGAGGGGATACAGTCTGAAGAGAACAGCAGGAAACAGGACTGATCTGTCCCAACCTATTGATGCTCATGGCAAGCCTTGTATTAGCTGTTCCCATTCTGGAAATGAGTAGACAGGAGGTCAAGGAGTTAACAAAGTGAACAAGATGGCAGGCAGTGGAAGAACCTGAATCTGGACCCCACTGTGACTGACCAGAAGACCTACTGACTCCCTGCAGAGAACCAGGGAGTTGCCTTCAGTCCTGCAGCTGCCTAGCCCAGGGGACCTGACTTTCTGGCCCTCTGTTCCTGGACATTCCTGTCCCTGCAAGTGATAGAGGATAATGTGTGTGCACCCTCATGAGGTAAGTGCCCAGCTTTTCCAGGGAATCAGGCAGCCTTGAGAGACAGAGTCTGAACCAGACTCAGTGGTATGTGCTTGTAATCCACTTACTCAAGAGGCTGAGACAGAGGACTGCAAAGCCCAGGTCAGCCTTGGCAACAGTGAGCCAATGTCTTAAAAGAAATTAGTAGGGGCTGGGGAGATAGTTCAGCTGGTAGAGTGCTTGCCTCATAAGCACAGACCCTGGGTTCAATCCCCAGTACCAAAAAAAAAAAGAAAGAAAGAAATTAGTAAAATGAGACCAAATATGAGCTGCAGCCCTTGCTGTGAAAGTCAGCAAACCCAAACTGGGGCCAAGCTGCAGCAGAGCCTGTCCTGCCCTGACCACTGCTATCTGTAAAGTGAGACCATGGCCCAGGGTTTGACTGGCTAAAGTGAGATTGAGTATGAAAACATTCCTGTATGCATCATGAAGAGAGCCACCTCTATTTTCAACGCTCTGTGTAACATGATTAGGTATCTTAACTAATAAGGAACCTGACATGTGATCTGCTGGCCCTGGGAACATAGTGAAACCAGCCTGGAAAGAGCCAAGAGCTCCATGCTAGTGATTGCCCAAACAATGTGAATAGAAGTCAGTGTACATGTGTGCAGGCTACAGGCGCAGTCCTGTGAGGGGAAGGTGGGATTGGAAAACAGATGCCTACTCCAGGGTGAGTCCCTGCACCAGAGGGTCTCTAAAGATGGGACGAGCCTCATGTGGCACTGAGTGATTCAAGTGTGGCTGAGGCTCTGGATTTTATTTTATTTTATGGTATATTATATCATTTTATGTTATGGTATTTTATTTGTTAGTACCATGGATTGCCCCCAGTGATGCATAATCACAGAGCTACACTTCCCAACCCTCTGTTTATGTTTTATTTTGAGACACTGTCTCACTACATTGCTTAAGACCTTGCTAAGTTGCTGAGGCTGACTTCAAACTTGCCATCCTTCTAACTTCAGCCTCCTAATCCTTTGGGAAGTGAGACACATGCAGTTATGCCTGGAAAGACCCTGGATTTTAAATATTATTTGATTTTAACCAAGACCCATCTGAACACCATGTGGACAGCCTCAGTACAAGGAATGTTACAGTTCTGGAGCAGAAGCAAGGCAAGTCTGGTTCCCCAGCACAGGGCCAGTCAGCAGGTCTGTGTTCAGTTCTTAACCTCCAGGGCTAGTGCCTTTTTGTGATTCTTGAAAATGGGAAGTTATTCTGAAACCCGATCATCACTTGCTACTGCTAAGGACTGTGAGGGTTACATTAGATCACCTTCCCTTGTGTGCTTACCTGAAGAGAGGTCCTCACTCCTATCTTTACAACTAAAAAGGCAGGAGCACAGGAGCCCCTGGGCTGGTATGGCTACTAGAGCAAGCTTGTCTTAACTTACAGCTCTAAAGCTGGGTCACATGAGCCCCTGGCTTCGTGTGGACTTAGAAAAATGCCTGTACCCCACAGGAGCTCCTGTTCTGGTGTAGTCACAAGACCTTGTTTTTCTCAAAAGGTCTAGAACAGGGGCACAGGAGCCCTTGGCCTGGTGTGGTTACTGGACCAGACTTGTCACATCTTTCAACTCCAAGCAGGGGCACAGAAGCCCTGGCTGCTGTGGTCTTGGGGTGATGATCATCCCTACCTCGCACTCTGCTCCATGGCTCATGCTCTGGTCCAAGTGGAGGTATGGATGGAGGTGCTGCGGTGCTCTAGAGGTCCAGGTGTGCTGTGCTTCTTCCCACTCAGGGGTTTTTTCTGTCAGCAGTGCAGGTTGTGGTGTGGCAAGGTAGAGCATCTTTTTTCTTGGAGGTGCTGCTGCCATGAGAGTGTCAGCTCAGCTAGGGAGGAGCAGGCTGTGGAAATAGTTCTCAGGGAGCCTGTGGATAAATCATAAGGACAGGTGGGAAAGTGGTCTCATCCTGAAGTGGATCATCAGAGGAAGGCCATATTAAGCATTGTTGTGAAACCCAGTGGCAGCTTCCCACCTTGCACATCCCTGCTGTCTTTCCTGCCTGCAACCAGAGTGGGTCTCTTGTCATCTATTTCTTACTGCTCTGGAGTATCCCCAGGACATCTGACTCTTGAGGTGTGAGGTCAGGTCTTGGGCCAGGTGGACCCTGGTCCTAATGTCAGATTTGCTGAATATGCCTCATCAGCCAGGTCATAGCATGGAGTAGGTGCCCTCCTGTCTGTGTGACCTGGGTTCCTCCTGCCTGCACCAGAAATACTCCAGGGACAGCAAAGCACCCTCCAAAAGCAATCACAGAAGCAAATTCCATAAGTGATACAGAATTATCATACTTCCTCTGGGAACTGCTTCCCCTTTGTTAACATCACCTCTGGGTACCCTTAGGGAAGAGCTGTCTATCAGGAAGCTATTTCATGAAGCCTGAAGTCAATATTCAAATTGTGTCCCTTCCAGTCTTCTACTGATCCTGAAGGTTTTATCCTGGTTATGTTTGTTTGAATTATGTGAGGAATTAGAAGGTGGCAAAGGAAATAAAAATCTAGGGGTGAACAGAGGGCTAAAAAGAGAGACAGCTGGGTGTGGAGGCACATCTTATCTCAGCACTCAAGGGGCTGAGGTGGGAAGAGGGCTGGATCCCAGATGCTCAGGCCAGCCTGGGTAAAACCTAGAGTCCATCTAAAAAATAGAAAATACAAATTTTTTTCAAAGAAAAAAGACTGCCACAAAACTACTTTCAGTTGAAACAAGACACACATATTGTGATGGATCCCTTTGCATCCCTTAACAAGTTAAAGGTAAGAGGTCATGCCTGCTGGGAGCCCTGCAGGATGTGTCTCATGGGACTAAGAGAGGCAGTGTCCCTCCATTCACTGAATCAAATTTTGGGAATACCAACTTCAGCTCTGCTAAGTCTCCATGATACACCCATGCAGCACTGGGTGATAGCAGGAAGCAATTCATCCAGTTTACAAAAGGAATCAGAATCTCTGACAAAGACATGCATCACAACATGTGGGAAGTGATGTGAATTTGGGCAGGTTCACCCCAGAACACTGAGCAACATGGGTCAGTGAGGAGTGAGCAAGTCCAGGGCAGGACCTAGTGGAAGTGGTCAGGGGGAGCATCCAGTCCAAAGGGGCAGAGGCACCCAGGACTGACCGTAGCAATGGTCAGGGACAAAGAGGCCAGGCATCACACAAAAATCAGACCTGGTGAGACAGAATCCTGCTGTCACCCACCTGTGTGACCTGGGGTCAGTGTTGGCTAGCTCTGAGAGTTGTTGTCACTTGCTGTTGGATTTATACTATGTCTCTGCTTTCAGGGCAGAAGCTCAAACAGAGCTGCTGTCACATCTTTCTGTGGCTGTGGAGGGCTGGTATGAGTGCAGGCATCTCCTCTCCTGTGAAAGGGCTGGATACTGAGCTAAGGTATGAAAATGCTCTCAACAGGCTTGGCAACAGAAAGGCATTGCCTTGAAGGAGTTTTAGGCAATGAAAACTGAGTGCCTATGCAAACACAGCCCAGGTCAACAGAGAGATCTTCAATTCTGCAAAGTGTCAGTGTTAGGCAGGTGAGAAGTGCTGTTTCCTTACAAGAAAAACCAACAATTCACAGAGACATTACTGCAACAGGCTCTTCCATGAAGAGTTGTCAGATGCTGATTCCTTGCTCCTTCACAGTTCCCAGCTCAACTGGGAACCCTGACTGAAGACTGATCAATGACTCTGTAAAAATATATATTTTCTCAATTGTCAATGGACCTTTATTTATTTTATTTTTCTTTACATGCAGTGCTGAGGATTGAACCACACATGCCAGACAAGTGCTACACCACTGAACCACAACACTACCCATGTGCTCTGATCTCCTGTGGAGGATTTTACCACCACTCACCACTTTGTAAGAAAGCTGCTAACTTGAAACACACTAGATTCTTCTGTGAGAAGGAAGGCAAGCCTGTTTCTCTCTTCAGAAAGACCTCACAGTACTGATATTCTCACAAGCAACTAATGTCCTCCATCTAGAAACTGAAACTCCAAACAGCTAAGAGAACATTCCTCATGGACAAGATGTCAAGGACCCAAGGAAACACATTCTTTAGAAGACAAAGAAACTGACCAACTCCTTGACAGTTCCAGTAACAATCTTCCTTATAATTCAAAACCTCCCCTCACTTAACCCTTGGTGCCCAAGTCAGCATCCCTGGACTGGTGACAAACTCCCAAAGACTGCCTGATTGACACATCTCCATACACCATGCTATCCCCACATCAATAGACCCTGGCATCAGTTGCTCAGATCTGCACCATCATCAGTTAAAACAGGGTGGAAGACATGCATGGAGAACCAAGGAGCTTCCCACAAGAGAGAACACACAAGGCAAGTTAAAACTCACTTTAAAAAGTTGTGTTACTCTTCCCAAAATATGAGAGGAAATTGGCTCATTATCCTTCCCCCAGGAATACAAAAATCAGAGTTCCACAGCAGTACTTCACACAAGGTCCTTCTGGCTACAAACATTCTAATGCCTGGTCTAACATCAAAACACACTACCCTCTTTTAAAAAGTTACAGAACTTCAGGACCACAGCAGCAAGGGCTGGTGGAAACACAGCCCTTCTGTGCCAGTGGACAGCCCAGGGCACAAACTACACAGTTGGTCCCAAGTCCAGGAGAACTGAACCTGGTTGGTCACCCATCACTAGAGGAACTTCTTTTTTAAAAAAATTGATAAATAATTCACATTCCATAAATGCCACCATTTCAAAATGTAAATTTTTGTTGGTTTTGGTACACTCACACAGATATACAAATGTCATCACTAAGTCCAGATTGGCTGACTACACCAAAAAGGAAACTGTCATCAAAACCCAAAAGTAGGGTAAGAGATAAAGGTTTAACTTCATTTTGAGAAAAATAAGAAACCCAGAATAGCCAAAGCAATTCTTAGCAAGAAAAGTACAGCAGAAGGCACCACAATACAAGACTTCAAACTATTCTACAGAGCTATAATAATACAGACAGCATGGTATTTACACCAAAACAGACATGTAGACCAGTGGTACAGAAGAGAAGACACAGAGACAAACCCACATAAATGTACTAGACAAAGGCACCGAAAACATTTACCAGAGAAATGATAGCCTATTCAACAATGCTTCTGGGAAAAATGGAAAGCCACATGTAACAATGAAATTAATCCTTTATCTCTCACCCTGCACAAAAAGACACTCAAACTGAATCACAGACTTGGGCATTAGAACAGAGACCCTGTACCCAGTAGAAGAAAAAGTAGGCCCAAATCTTCATCATGTGGGCTTAGGACCTGACTTCCTTAACAAGACCCCTAAAGCACAAGAAGTTAAACTGAGGATCAACAAATGGAATGGATACACACTAGAAGCTCCTTCTCAGCAAAAGAAACAATACTGTGAAGAAAGAACATACAGATTGGAAGAAAATCTTTACCACATACACCTCAGATAAAACATTTATCTCTGGAAAATATAAAGAACTCAAAAAACTTAACACCAAAAAAAAAAACCAAGAACCAAAAAAAAAAAAAACCTAATAAATAAATGGACTAAGAAACTGAATAATTTGCAGAAGAATAAGTATGCATGGTCAACAAATATATGAAAAAAAAATTCAACATCTCTAGTGCTTAGAGAACTACCAAACAAAACCACTCTAAGATTTCATCTCACTACAATCAGAATGGCAATTATCAAGAATACAAGCAACAATATATGTTGGCGAGGATATGGGAAAAAAGGTACACTCATCCATTGCTGGTGGGAATACAAAATGGTACAATCATTATGGAAGTCAGTATGGAGATTCCTCAGAAAACTTGGAATGCAATGACCACTTGACACAATTCCCCATGCCTCAGTTTATGCCCAATGGACTTAAAATCAGCATACTGCAGTGATTCAGCCACATCAGCATTTATAGCAGTTCAACTCACAATAGTTAAACTATGGAAGCATTCTAGGTGCCCTTAAACAGATGAATGGATAAAGAAAATGTGATACACACACACACACACAAAAAAAAAAAAACAATGGAGTATTACTCAGCTTTAAAGTAGAATGAAATTATGGCATTTGCCAGCACATGGATGGAGTTGGAGAATATAATGCTAGGCAAACTAAGCCAAATCCAAAATCAAAACTTGAATGATTCTCTGATATGCAAATGCTAATTCACAATAAGGCAGTGGGTTACTAGGGAAGAATAGAGTTACTTTACATTAGGTAGAAAGGATTGAAGAGGGAAACGGCTATGGTGTAGGAAGGATAGTAGAGTGAAACACATTATTAATTCATGTACATATATGACTGCATGATCACTGTGATCCTATAATAGGTACAACCAGAAAAATGAGATTAAACTTATGTAAGATTTAATAAAATGTATAAATGCATTCTGCTGTCATGTACAACTAATTAGAACAAATAAAAGTAGTAATAAAAAAACAAAGTCAATTAGCATCCCCCCTGATCTGTCTTCTCCCAGATGAATGTGGAGGAGCACTGGATTATTCATTAACATGATCACAGAGGACTGAGGGCCAAGCCTAACTGCAGAGGCTGGATGGAGGAGGACCCAGGAGGTCTCCCCTTAGAATGGAGCTGAGGGAGGGTCAAGGTGGCACACTGTTAGATGTGGGTGGGTTGAGGGGGCCTGAGGACAGGTCACAGTGTACATTTTGCTTCATCATGACCCTCATTTTCTTGGTTTCCCACTTGAGCAAAGGGAGGGCCAGGAGTCCTCGTGACATTTGGCCATGGCTGGCACCTGATTTACCTACAAAATGGACCTGAGGTCATATCAGCCTCCAGAGAATGCTGGTGTCTATGTACCTGTGCTCTCCACCTCCTGCTGGAAGCAGCAGATCTGGCAGATGCTGTGCACCCACTTATACATGTCCTTCTTTGTCTCTGTCACCAGGTAAAAAGTGCGCTTGTTGGTCTTGATGTTGAACATGAAGCCACATGGCAGTCCCTTCTTGTGAACAGTCACGTTTGCTTGCACCTGCTCACAGAGATCCAGGCTGATGATACGCAAGGGCTTTTTGGACTGGTTGTTCTTGTAATATGCCAGGACACCTGGGTCACCACTGCACTGGCTGCTCCGCAGGATGAACCAGCATTTCCTCCAGGCCTGAATCCCACCAAGAAAGATTAGAAAATGTAAGAAGTTAACTTATTATTTCAAAGATATTTGTCCTAAAATTGATTTTCAGACAGGGTTTCCCTAAGTTGCACAGGCTGGGCTGGAGTTTGTGTTCCTTCAATCTTGGTCTTCTGAACTGCTGGCATGACTGGTGTGTCTACCATGTCAGGTGTTTCAAAGTTTCTCACAGGTCATGAGATAATACTGGGGAGTATGGAACCTGCAGGCTGCTCATGGCACCAAACCACTACTATCATAGGAAAAAAAAAAAAAAAACAGCTTGACTTGATGTAAGGGTTCTCTCCAACTATGGACCAGTTTTTCTATTCCTCTTCACAGCAAAACCTTAGAGTTTTCTACACTACCTGTCTTTTGATGGCCATTGAGGTTTTCATCACAAACATGAAGGCCAGGGGAAAGTGGAACAAATATTTCAGGTTGAAAAAGACAAGAGTTCTCAAAGTCTTCCATCCAATTAAAACACCCTTCATAATGAAGAGGTATGAGAAACCTTCTCCAGTGAGGACAAACAGAGGATTTGCCACCACAACAGAGAGGAACTCTCTGTCCAGATGGAATGATGAGAGAAGGGGCCAAGGGACAGGAAGAACACACCCAGTAAACACAAGTGTTTGTTCAAACAAAAGGCTCTCTTCTCCTCGAGTCTCTTTACTCATTTGATGAACAAGGCACAAGCCACAGCACCATCTGATGTAGGAAAAAACTTAGAATCAGGAAACTCAGAACAAGGAAATGCTTGTCAATATCACTTCAAGACTTTCTTAGACACAGACAAGTTCACTGTCAATCTTTATTGAAAGGGAGAGGAATGGAAACAACTGAAAGAGTTTGAAAACAAGAATGAGCTGGAGGAGCTCATCCACCAGACTTCCAGACTCGTTCCATGACCACAGTCAGAAAGACCAATGATGAGGACGGACAGAGGGGGAGACACAGGGTCAGAAGACTGGAACAGAGCCCCAGGAGGAGACCAGAGATATGGGCTAGCTGACTTTGCACAATGACAAGGGAGAAATTCAGTGAAATATGGGCAACTTGGTCCATGATGGTGCAGGGACAGCAGGTAACATACACTGGAAAAAGTAAATGTGCTATATCTCGACCTTATACAAAAATTAAAGTGGGCCATGGACCTGGGGGAGAAAGCACAGCATTACAAGATGCACAGTGTGTTGTTCAGCCCCTCCCCACTTTGACCAACACACCTGACAAGGACCTCTGAGCAGCCAGGGTTTATTGGACTCATAGTGTTACAGTGTGTTCAGCCAACTCTGCTGCAGAAACCTCATAGAGAATGGGCAGGAAAGAGGAAAGGTGCTCAGCTTTGGCAACCAGAAAGCAGGGACAGAGAGAGAAACAATGAGGGGTCTTACAGTCCCCCAGGCCACACCCTGGAACCCAATTCCCCTAGCCAAACACAACTTTCTTCTCATTTCCAACACCTCCCAGTAAGTCAGCTCAAGTCATTAATTTAACTTATGGTTTTTGTTCATACTGGGGATGGAATCAAAGACCTCACTCATGATGTGCAGATGTTCTACCACTAAGCTGAAACTCAGCCTGCTCCCTTCAAATTATTAACCCCTTAGGTGGGCTAACCCACTGATGAGAGTAGAGTCACTGTAATCTCATCTTTTCACCTATGAACACTGCAGCACAGACACCTGAGGTTTGGGGGATACTGTAGATCCAAACCATACCATTTATGAAAACAAAACTAAACAAAATGTGGAAATCCTGGAACCTAGAGTTAAGCAAAGCATTCCCAGTTTTGTCAGTAAAGTAAAATCTAGAAAAAGATTTCTACTAAAATCTACTAAATTGGTAAGTTCCTGCTCAGTGAAAGTCCTGGTCCAGTGGGTAAAATAAAAGTAACAGACCAAATGTAAATGCAAGCTGGGTGTAGTGGACATGCCTGTAAACACAAAATCTTGGGAGGCTGAGACACGATGATTACCTCAGCCTCAATTTGAGGCCAGTTTCAGCAACACAGTGAGACCCCACCTTAAAAATAAACATTAAAATAAAATAAAAAGGACTGGTGCTGTTGGTCATTTGTAAAACATCCCAGTGTTCAATCTTGAATACCCACCACCAAAAAAAAAAAAGAAAGAAAACAAATATAAACCACAGTTTGAACAATGTCTTTTTATCTTAGTGTGTAAAGTATTCTTAAATCTCAACAGAAAACAACAACAACAAAAAAAATTCCTTATAGAAAATAGCAAAATACTTGAGGGCACTATGCAACAACAACAAAGGTGTTCAATGTTCTTACCCTTAAGGTTTCCTAAAATAAGGTGAGTTGGAAAATGGTCAAGTCAGTAGTGGTATCCAAATGGACACCACTTAACAAAAAGAATATGAACTGTTGACACACAACAGCTGGGATGAGTACCCAGAGACTCATGCTGAAACCATCCAAAAATTAACACACCACCTGTGTCCACTGAAGCAACAGTGGTGAGATGACCAGCTCATAGACACAGAGGACAGCTCAAGACTGTCAGGGGTGAAAGATATGCAGGGCTGGGGAGGGGCAGAGGTGAAGAGAAAGGGAGACAGGAGGCCTGCTCATCTGCCCACACATCTTAGTACTGGAGGCCTTCTGCATCCTGACTGTGCTGCTGTCAGCACCTGATGAGGACACAACACAGGGTTTCAAGATGAGGTCACCTGGGAAGACTGGGTAAAGGGCACAGGTTCTCACTTCACCATTTCTGTCTCTGTGAGCACCTGAAATTACCTCTGTATAAAATGTTTACTTCGTTTAAAGAGTTCAGGCTTCAGGACAAAACAAGATGACCCTGCTCACAGTGTGAAAAATATTGAATGAATAAGAGGTGAATGGTCCAAGCACAGAGTCTGGCACAGAGGTGAACTCCCAGGTGGCTGTGAGAGATGAGCAATGCTCAGCCTCAAGGTGGGTGGGCCATGCATAGCTAGGGCATTTAGGTCCCTGTGGGTCAGAAATGGGATACTGGGTGAGAGCAGCTCAAGGATGGTTTCCCACATTTCTCACCAGACAAGTAGCTTGCTGGTGGCACCATTTTCTTAACACACGTGAGGTGCAGGACAGAGGGAGGAAGAAGGGCTTATTTCTGGATGTGGTGAATTTGTGTGCACTGGGAAACACTAGAGGCATCAAATCTCAGCTGGATATCCAGGTTGGAGGCCAGAAATCAATCCTCAGAGAGAAACTTAAAGGAACTTCAGCCTCATGTTTGGGGCACAGGCATCATTCTCATCCAGAAGGTTCAGAGGAGAAAACAAGCAGCATGCAAGGTGCCTTTCTCAAGAAAAGAAGGAGACCTGGCAAGAAAGAGCTGGTGGACAAGAGTGGAAAGGTGGTGCTCATCTTCCTTTCACTGCAGCTTTAAATCTGTAGAATCTCAGTGTTGCTAGCCAACAGCAGTGACCCTGTTGAGAGCAGGGTGGTATCTGTGCTGCTAACTGTCTCAAGGACAAACAGGACTGCTGGGCCCCTGTGCTTACCAAGGTTGTTAAGAGATATTTGTCCGAGGAATGTGCAGTTGCCTGGAGACCTTATCCGTCAAGGACGAGAGCAGGGCCTAGCCCCGACTCAGCTCCTGAATAGTTCACCTGTTCCCTCCCTCCTTCTTCCTCTAGGACCATCCAGTTCTGGCCGGACCCAATGAAAATCAAATAGATTGACCGGACCCAACCAGGGGAGGTTTAGCTGTTCGAATGTTAGCCAATTAGAAGAACACTGTAAAACTGCTTGCTTTTCCTTATAAAAACCCTGCTGACGAGGGCTCGGGGCCTCTCCTAGCGTCGTTGATTAAGGACGCAGAGGACCGGGTTCGAACTCGCTAATAAATGACTCTTTGTTGCTTGCATTGATCGTGGTGGTCTCTGGTGGTCCTTGTGGGGTCTCAAGCCTTTGGGCACAACATATGGGGGCTCATCCGGGATCCCCAAGTCCACCCAGACACCTGATCATAGAGTCATAAGTGACATCTTCCACCGGTGAGTAAGGCAGTGCCGTGTGTTTTCTGGTCTGAATTGCCTGCAGGTTCTGGTTCTGGGCTGGCACAGTCCTGGCGGATGCGCTATAGGACCCCAGCAGGGTCTCGGGAGACATCCCCTCGACCCATCTGGTGACATTTGTCACATCTGAGCAGCGGGTGCTGCATTCTGGCGATTCATCGCATCTGGTGACATTCTTGTCACATCTGAGCAGCGGGTGCAGCATTCTGGCGATTCGACCCATCTGGTGACATTTGTCACATCTGAGCAGCGGGTGCTGCATTCTGGCGATTCGTCGCATCTGGTGACATTCTTGTCACATCTGAGCAGCGGGTGCTGCATTCTGGCGATTCAACCCATCTGGTGACATTTGTCACATCTGAGCAGCGGGTGCTGCATTCTGGCGATTCGTCGCATCTGGTGACATTCTTGTCACATCTGAGCAGCGGGTGCTGCATTCTGGCGATTCGTCGCATCTGGTGACATTCTTGTCACATCTGAGCAGCGGGTGCTGCATTCTGGCGATTCGTCGCATCTGGTGACATTCTTGTCACTTCTGAGCAGCTTGTGCTGCATTCTGAGCAGTTTGTGCTGCAATCTGGGTGAATTTGTCACTTCTGAGCAACTTGTGCTGCATTCTGAGCAGTTTGTGCTGCAATCTGGGTGAATTTGTTACTTCTGAGCAGCTTGTGCTGCATTCTGAGAAGTTTGTGCTGCAATCTGGGTGAATTTGTCACTTCTGAGCAGCTTGTGCTGCATTCTGAGCAGTTTGTGCTGCAATCTGGGTGAATTTGTCACTTCTGAGCAGCTTGTTCTGCATTCTGAGCAGTTTGTGCTGCATTCTGGGTGAATTTGTCACTTCTGAGCAGAGTCTGCGCTGCTTCTGAGCAGCTTCAGTATTGCATTCGGACGACTGGCCGCATCTGGTTAACTCTTTGTCCCATTTGGGCTTTGTGTGGCACCTGGGAAACTACAAAATACCAGCTAGCCAATTTTTGATTTAGCATGCTATGTGTCTGTCTGTTTGTGTATTGTACTATATGGTCTTTACTCTTGCCTTCTATTAAATTCTTCATTGTGTTAATCCAATCTTAGGCTTAGGGATACTCATTGCAGGGTACTTTGCAGTCCTTCTCCTTGTTCCTGAGAGATTTATTTACTCCAATCCCCCTAGGCAGAGAGCTCAGCAGCTCCATTCCTCAAAAGTAGTAAGAAATAATGTTTTGTGATTTTCTGCATTCAAACCTAACCTGATTTCTCAACCAGAAAAAAAAAAAAGGGGGTTAAAAAAAGTCCTGGGTGATCCTCCCTCCCCCCTGCCTGGCCTTGCTGAAGCCTGCATTGGAATGTAGACTGCAGCAGTCTCAGCGGGAAAGGGGGGGTAACCTGAAGATAAGAATAAGAAAACAAAAGGGTGTCTGTTTTAAACTTCTGGGTTGCTACACAGAACTAATTCATTTTCCAGGATTCTTGTTTTGTTTTGTTTTTCTTTAATGCTGTATTTTTGAGCTCATAATTTTGATCTTGCATACCTAGGTTAATGATTTTTTTTTCCTTTTTGATCAGTTCTATTTTTTATTCAACTAAAGTTTTTGAACATCTGTTACATTGCAATGGAGATTCACCTATAAAGTTACAAGGCCTTTGATTTTGTGTTATTTGTGTGTCGTACTGTCTGGTGTCATGTCTTATCTGCATCAAAACTGAGCGCTCCTAAAATTAAAATTTAAAAATGGATCCAAATACTTTTATTCACGTGATTTAAAAAGGTTCAATTTAAATTGGGTAAACTAATAAAAGTAAAATATCTTTAGAAATAACTTGCAAGTCTCCAGGTGGTCAAACTAATGAAATGTTGATGTTAAACAATGTCTAATATCATTTGTTTCTAGGACTTTTCTTCAACAGGAAAGAGACAGCAAATACTGTTCAGGACACTTGACTGCTTTCTTGGTTTTTACAGAATAAGTAAATTAGAGTTAACATGTATGAGATTACTCAAATGTGTTTGTTGGTGACATTTGATTAATTTGCAAAATTAAAATGCTCATTGTTAAATAACATCAGGTACTCTTAACTCCTCAAATTCCATGGGGTATCATACTTAAACATTATTGGTGTTTTCATAGGTTGGTAAATTAAAAAGAGTTTAAAATTGCTTTGTGTCATTACTAAAAACAAGGTTATTAAGAGTTATGTTCTAACAGATAAAACCTCAACTCGGAGAGTGGGTGTTCCATCTGCTCCCTTACCACTTCCCCCTGCTCCCCCTCCAGTTCTGCAAAGCTCCAAGGAGCTCTTAGACTTGGATTTAGAGCTACCATCTCCCCTTTCACTGTGTTTCAGTTAGAGTTGTTTCAGAATGTGAACAGAAAGGGGTCAACAGGTAGGAAAGAAAGAATAAAAGGTTCTGGGTTTGGAAAGATATTTAATAAAAAGGAAAAAAAATGTTTCTGGGTAAGAAAGTGCCTGTGTGATGGAATACATGAGGGTCTAAGTAAGTGCTAAGAAAGTCTGTGTGTAAGTATAGGGCAAGTTTCAACAAGTCTGTGTGTAACTAAGTTGGTTGTGTGTATGTGAGACAGCTAAAGCTATTTAAGATTTTTCCTAAGGTGAAATACTAATGTTCTGATATAAGCCAAAGTTTAAGATATATGGTAAAATAACAAGGATTTCTTAGAAACACTAATTTACTCTTAACTTTGTGTCTATTAAGTTTTATTTTTTAAAACAATTAGTCTTAAAAATTGGGGTTTATACAATTATGGTTAAACAACTGTTAAGAGTATTGTACTATGTTACAGAGTCTAAATTTTTCTTTAAAAACTGAATTTAGTAAGATTAAAGTGTCAAGGTAACTGTGAAATGGTCACTCCTTGTATATTAAATGTATTCATATTTTCCAGGTATACAAGTTTTTAAAGCAGGAAATTTGTCAAGCTGCTATTCTCCAGAATAAACTTGTCTGTACTGGTAATATTAAACTTAAAGAGTAAATTTTATTGGGGATTTATTTCTATCATTTAATGTTCTATTATGGGACATATTATCAGTAAGGTATATGTAAAATTGGTTACTTATTTCACTGAGATAAAAATTTAAATGTAAATGTATATCTAAGAGTTAGTGACAGCCTGATTTGTTTAAAGGTTCATATTGTAGAAGGTGAAAGCACTTTGCTACACAAAAGAAAAGTTAAAAGCTCTCTCAGCCTTTCTTTGATTGATTCCTGCTCTGGATATAATGTTAGACTGTGTTAACTAATATTCATAGGGACTCAGAAATCAATATATGTAAACTTCTTAAAATGACATTTAAGAAAGAGTATAATGCACAATAGCAAAAATGGGACAACAATGACTGAGATTGGGGTCCCTGACTTCATGACTGTAGCATGCCTGGTGCCTGGGAGTGTTCCTGTGTAGGAGCACAAGATGCCTAACTGCTGTGGCAGTAGCCTCCCTGGGGAGGCTCTGTACAGGAGTCCTATCAGCTCTTACATTGATATCAGGCACACAGTTCTTGGGCAGAAAGAAATTGTTTTGCTAGATAACCAGTGTTTCATCAGTTCCCTTCTCTAGTTCCTGCCCACCTTACAGTAACTTTGGACAGTGGACTTCTTTGAGAGCTACACAGAGTTCCTAACATTGCACTTTGCAGTTGTGGGAAAAAGTTATGTAGATGGTCTAGTCTCTGTAACTCTCCTGAAAACAAATAATAATGCTTACATAGTCTTTAACTTAATAATAAGACATGTATAAATGTTGCTAACATAACTCTTTAGATCTGCATTTCCATCAGAGAACAGAGTTCCATCTGATCTCAGTTTAATCTTCAAAATCTGTGTTTATAAACCTTTATTTTCTAATACTCCTTTGACCCTCACTGAACTTGAAAATTTGGTCATGCTGGTCATGACAAAAGGGGCAAAAATTAGTTTTAGGATTAGAACATTTTACTTAAGACTTGTGAAGAGCCCTGCCTTACCTGAGATAAGGCTCTGCCTCACCCTGCTACATGTTAGAATGACTCCAAAGTAAGCCAGACTTTAACTCATTTAAAGTTGTGCTCAAAAGTTTGATGTTTGTTGTAAAGATTACTGTGATCTCAAACAGGGTATATAATGTAGAACTCAGCCAAAATTTAAGATAACTATTATACAAGCTAAATATGTTTTTACTCTTGCTAATTTCATTTTGTAAAACTGTTGCCTGTTACTATTTTGCAGAAGTAGCTGCTTCCAGAACATACAACCTAGGTAACTTGTGATAATAGGCCATCACCTTCAAAACAGATAGTATGTGGTAGTACTTTAATAAAAGGGTAAATGACTGTAAAGTTATGGACATTAAAGTTAAAGCCCAGTACTCTTACTGTATGACTGGTGAGACTGGCTTGCTGGATGATTAAGATCAAACTTAGAAATTGGAATTAAATACAGAGGCCAAGAAAAAAAAAAAAAAAACAGTATCTTGCCCTCAAAGTCAGCCTGAACCCAGGGAATAAGAGAACTTCTCTAAGGAGTGCTACTGCAACTCTGGGTCACACAACCTCCTGATCAAGGAGATTGTTGAGACTAGAGGATGAGAATCGCTCATTGCATCTGCTGCAGAGGAGGGTCATGGAAAAAGGGAGACACCCCTAATGCTTTCAAGGAAAGCCACCTCATCGAGAAGACCCTGCCTAACCAATGGCACTAATGGAGCTAAGAAGCTGCTCTTAAGTTCTCTATGAGTGGCCCCTGTGGAAACTCAGCTGACTCTTTAACAAGACAGGAACCAGGTCAATTTGACCAGCTTGGTCTTGGACACCCAGCAAAACAGTTAAAACCAAAATATAGCCATTCTTGGGCATTTAAAAGAAATAATAGTTAAAAGTAACTTAAGATGTACACTTGTGTTAACCCACTAAAATTAAGAGTGGAAGCTACAAAAGAAAGATTCTTAGGCAAATGTGCCTGATAACTATCAAGGGAAACTGCCAGAGTCAGAAGTTTTTAGTCAGTTTAAGGCCTACAGACCTTCCTAAGCTATACAGGTAGACTTGATCTATGTTTGCTCGTATGATTACCTAGCCCTAAGTAACAGAAGTATAGAGATCTCTACTAAACACAGGTTATACCAATAAGGGATATTTTACAAAAATCAGATGACATTAAGTAGCTTAACTATATTTTCTGGGGACCTCAATGACATTAAGAGTTAAATATTGTGTTTACATTCCTGATAACCTGTACAATGTTAAAGTCCCCAAATAAAGGCCTTGTCCTCTCCAGCCTTTGCTAGGCCTAGTTATGGGAACAATTTCTCAGTTCTTCCACCTCCTGGTGAGAGATTGACTTCTGTCATTTTTATGATACTCAGTGGCAAGTTTCAGATGCTGCAACATTTACTTTGTACTAATCTCATTTCAGTACTCATGTCTTTTTGTTCTTCTATCATAGAAGCACCCACCCCCAGATGAGTTTACAGCCTGCTCTTCCCCAACCAGACTTCTACCTTGGACCCCTCAGTTGACCCGATTTTAAAAAGGGAACTCCAAACTGCTTGCCCCACGCTGCCCACTTCCAGCTCGAAGAAGTCAGATTGGTCATCGCCCATTTTCCCTACAGCAGTGAAGGAGTTCCTAGTATTAGAGGGGTAAATGAAGTCAGAATAAGGACAGGTAGTTAGTGTAGAAATAGGGAATCGGGTCAATTTGAGGAAATGAAGCCATGAAGCCATCTGCCTTTGGAAGTTGGAGACTGCCCCTGGAAGAATAAAATGTCAAGGATCTCCGGAGCTCATTAATTACCAAATTTACCTGACTTTAAAGACTGTAAGCAAGGAGGTCTATGTGCAGCTCTGGGAGAAAAATGTTGGTTTTATGCTAATCATTCTGGAGTAGTGAGGGAATCCATGGCAAAAGTCAGAGAAGGACTAACAAACAGAAAGAAAGAATGGGAAACTAGTCAGAACTGGTTTGAATCCTGGTTCAATTTTTCCCCTTGGTTAACTACTCTGGTGTCCACTACAGTGGGACCCCTAATATTGTTGTTACTAGCTTTAACTATAGGACCTTGTATAATCAATAAGTTAATTGCTTTTGTTAAAGATAAATAAATACAGTACAGCTAATGGTGCTAAAGGCCCAATATCAGCCCATTAAGCAGCAAGAATTAGAACAGTAGAGACCCAAGATTGGCTCTCTAAATGTTCTTGGAAAGGGGGGAATGTTGAGAGCAGGGTGGTATCTGTGCTGCTAACTGTCTCAAGGACAAACAGGACTGCTGGGCCCCTGTGCTTACCAAGGTTGTTAAGAGATATTTGTCCGAGGAATGTGCAGTTGCCTGGAGACCTTATCCGTCAAGGACGAGAGCAGGGCCTAGCCCCGACTCAGCTCCTGAATAGTTCACCTGTTCCCTCCCCCCTTCTTCCTCTAGGACCGTCCAGTTCTGGCCGGACCCAATGAAAATCAAATAGATTGACTGGACCCAACCAGGGGAGGTTTAGCTGTTCAAATGTTAGCCAATTAGAAGAACACTGTAAAACTGCTTGCTTTTCCTTATAAAAACCCTGCTGACGAGGGCTCGGGGCCTCTCCTAGCGTCGTTGATTAAGGACGCAGAGGACCGGGTTCGAACTCGCTAATAAATGACTCTTTGCTGCTTGCATTGATCGTGGTCTCTGGTGGTCCTTGTGGGGTCTCAAGCCTTTGGGCACAACAACCCCAAGGTGGGGAAGGAGATCTGGTTTCTGCTTGATACTCAGCATGAATTTAGGAGGCAACTATAGCCCCCAGCCCTGGAAATGCACTCTTTTCCTCCAAAATCCTCAAAATAATCTTTGAAATGGGTTGAGTTGGGAGGGGATTGGCTGGGGAGAGTCTGTATAGAAGGCGCCCCTCCCTCACCAATCACCACCCTGTCCTGTTCCCAACTACCACCCACCTGCCCCCTGAATTCCTCAGCACCTGCCCGCACTCACGCAGAGTCGCAACTTCTTCTCTGGGGGCAACTTCCTCAGCCAGGCAGCATGCACCACAGGAGTGCTGTCAATGAGATCGGCCTGGATTGTCTCTCATATGGAGTTGTGGAGTTACTCACAGAGCCTGGGGGTGGAGGCATGCGCAACCTGTGAGCACAAACTCAAAGACATGGCTCCCACCAGGACTCCCAGGCCTGCGCACACTCACTAACAACCTGACATCCCAGGCGGCTGCGGAAATGAACTCGCCTCTGAATAGGAGGTGGGGCAGTGCTAAAGCCGCACTGCATCACTAGGGGTGGGGAGGAGTGAATGAAGGAGACACTCCCCTTTACGGCAGATGGAAATTTCAAAGAAAGTAGACAGGTAGGGGTCGGAGGACTGCTTGGCTTCATGGCCATTCCCAGAATTTTAACTACCACCAGGTCAAGGCCCCAAGCCAATCAAGGGAGTTTCACCCTTTCTAACTGGTTTGTAAAATGGAATCCCCATCCCGTGCCTGGTTCAACCAGGCTTTTCAGGAGGATTACAGTTTGGCTCCCTTGGATGACTTTCTTCTATATCAAGTGTGTGGCTGGAGACAACACAATGCCAGAACTCTGAGGGTGCAGTTGGACCAGAGACCTCCTGTTTTGCCGAGGCATATCATTACAGAAATTTTTAAGTGCTGCCTTGGATGGGTCCAGGTGCCCCATAGATATAAAAACCCATGTATGCTTTAATCATTCCCTAGGAAATGGCATAGTATTTGCAAATAATGCATGCACTCCCTCTTGCATATTATAAGCCATCTGGACATTATATGGAATACCAAATAGTACCTAAACGCTATATAACAAGTTAAAAAGTAATAACAAAGTAAAATGTTCCTGTTTATTTAGAGCAGATGGAATTGTTTCTAAGTGTTTTGCAGTTAGGATTGGTTGGTTGAATATGAGGATGCGAATCCTGCATATATGAATGACCACCTACCCCCTAAACCCCTGAGAAACATAAATATCTAAACAATTACTCAGCAAAATCAGGAGGGTGATCCCAGCTTAAAGAAAGCAGAGCTGACTTCTCCCACATCCCATGGCTCTAGCTGAGTCCCATGGTTGCAGCACTTGACAAATACCCTCAGTTTGGCTGCAGCTTTGGTGTGTGATGAAGTCAGGTGATCCCAGCATATCTTTTGTGAGGATGGTCTTCTGTGGCCATTTTTGTAAGTCCAGAAGACTGACAGTTAGATGGAGGTAGTCACCCTCATCCAGAACTATCTTGGGTCCTAGTCCCTTAAGCAAAATAGCCTGGGTTGTTTTTCACCATTCCATGTGGAAACAGAAAGTTAGTGTGACTCCATGTCTTCTGGGTACACTCCTCCTTCTCTGGCTGTCCCTCCTCCAATGCTACTGAGAAAATAACATCCATTTGTGATCTATTTTGGTACTGAGAGCCCAGCTAAGAGAATTCTGTTGTAATTGAGAGTCCCAGTCAATCACAGCAGGGAGGTCTCAACTGACCAAATGAGACAAACAAAATTTGCAACCTGCAAGCTGACTTTGTAACCAGTTGAGCTCTTGAATCTCTCCTCTAAGTGCTGCCTGATCCTGTGCCCCTACTCTTCTGCTTTATGCTCCTGTATTATGAATTGTTCTTTTTTTAATGTTTGTTCAACTTGTTCAAGCTTTCTTTAACTTGTGGAAGTTTCTTCATTTAACAGTGACTTTTGGATCTAAGTTAAAAGTTTATTAATTGAAATATAATTATGATTCAGTGATATCACTTTGATGTTTATAGCCTCTTTGCATGTTTAAGAAATTATTGAAATTGAAATTAAATTGCTGCTTATCAGAGTGTTTGAGGACAACAATATGGTATTGAAGATTTTACCTTTTCAAAATGGGCAATATTAAATTTGAACAAAGAATAGAATAATCTAACAACATACAAATCTTATAAAAATAATCCAAATCTTATGAAGATTAGAAATCTCACCCTTACTTCTTACAAATTTTGAAGAAAAAATAAACTTGAATGTGTAAACTAGATAAAATAATGTTGAAACTCATTTTTGGCTTTCAAGAACCTATTACTGAATTTCGGCAATGTTTATACCCAATGTCATTCGTATTGCATGATTTATCATTAGACATGTATTTTCTACTTGGGAGTGGACTCAGGACGGCATGCATCCTAGGAAAACTACCAGTGAGCTATACCTTAGCTCCTAATGTTAACTTTTATAAGATTCTCTGCATATCAGCTAATATTTTTTTATACACCACTGGTCAATTCCAGTTTCTTATGTTTTAATAACTGTGGGCTCAGTGCTCTGGCTCTGTGCTCTGTGTTCTGTTCTCTGGCTCTGTGCTCTATGCTCTGCACTCTGCACTCCATACACTGACTCTGGATCTGAGCTCTGGGCACTGTTCTCTGTGCTCTGTGCTCTGCACACTGGGCTTAGAGGAGGAGCCCAGAGCCAGAATCCACAGCACAGAGTGCAGAGCACAAAGCCATGGCCCAGAGCACACAGCACAGAGCACAGAGCCACACTCCAGAGCCCAGAGTGCAGAGCACAGAGCACAGAGCACAGAACACAGAGATAGAGCACAGAACACAGAGCACAAAGCACAGAGCCAGAGCCCAGAGTGCAGAGTGCAGAGCACAGAGCACAGAGCACAATGCACAGAGCCAAGACCAAGAGTAGAGAGACAGAGCCAAAAGACAGAGCCCAGGTCACAGAACACAGAGAACAGGGTATACAGCACACATCACAGAGCACAGAGTCATTGTACTGAACACAGAACACAGAGCCCACAGCCCAGAGCTCTGAGCAAAGAGCCCCCAGCACAGAGCACAGAGAAAAGAGCCAGAGCCCAGAGCAGAGAGTGCAGAGCACAGAGCAAAGTGACCAGAGTACAGAGCCCTGAGCTAAGAGCACAGAACACAGAGACCTGTGCACAGGGCACAGAGAACAGAGCACACAACACAGAGCCAGTGCTCAGAGCCAGAGCCCAGCACACAGAGCACAGAGAAAAGAGGAGGATCCCAGAACCAGAGCTCAGAGCACAGAGTACAGAACACAGATCACAGACCCAGAGCACAGAACACAGAGCACAGAGCCAGAGCACAGAGCACAGAGCTCAAAGCACAGAGCAAGAGCTCAAAGACCAGAGCACAGAACACAAAGCACAGAGCCAAGAGCCAGAGTAGAGAGACAGAGCCAAGAGTCAAATCCTGGAACCTGGAGAACACAGAACAGGGCATAGAGCACAGATCACAGAGCACAGAGCCAGAGCAGAGAACACAGAGCACAGTGCCAGAGCATAGAGTACAGAGTATAGAGCACAGAGTCAGAGCACAGAACATAGAGCACAGAGTAGGAACCCAGAGACAGAGCCTGGAGGACAGAGTGCAGAGCATAGAGCACAGAGCATGGAGTGCAGAGCACAGAGACCAGATTACAAAGCACAGAGACCAGAGATAAGAGCACAGAGCTCAGAAAACAGAGTCCAGAGCACACAGTGCATAGCACAGAGCCCAGAGTCCAGAGCCCAGAGCCCAGGGCACAGAGCCAGAGGCCAGTTTGCAGAGCCCAGAGCACAGAGCATAGAGCCCAGAGCACAGAGCATAGAGCCCAGAACACAGACTCCAGAGCACAGAGCAGAGATCCAGAGTACAGAGAAGGAACACAGAGCCCAGAACCCAGAGCTCAGAGCCACAGCCAGAGTACAGAGTCAGAGCACAGAGCACAGAGCACCGTGACAGGAGTCCAGAGCACAGAGCAGAAAGCACAGAGCCACAGCCCAGAGCTCCAGTTCTGGATTCTTGGATCTGTTCTCTGTGCTCTGGTTTGTGCTCTATGCTCTTTACTCTGTTCTCTGTACTATGTACTTGGTTCTGGGCTCTGGTGGTGTGCTATGGTCTCTGTGCTCTGGGATCTATGCTCTGGGCTCTGCCTCTGAGCACTGTCTCTGACTCTGGCTCTTTTCTATGCAATCTGGACTCTGGATCTGGGCTCTGTGCTTTGTGCTCTGTGCTCTGTGCTCTGGGCTCTGGGCTCAGTGCTCTTGTCTCTGGTCTCAGAGATCTGTGCTCTGTCTCTGAGCTCTGGTCTCTAGGGTCTGGGCTATGTGTCCTGGGATCTGTGTTGTGGTCTCTGTGCACTGTGCTCTTTGCTCTGTGCTCTGAGCTCTGGGCTCTGCTCTGAGCTCTGGTCTCTGTGCTCTGTGCTTTATTCTGTGTGCTCTTCACTGTGTGCTCTGTTCTCTGTGCTCTGCACTCTGTGGTGTGGGTTTTGGCTCTGTGCTCTGTGCTCTGAGATCTGGGCCCTGGCTCTGTGTTCTGCACTCTGTGCTCTGGGTTATGGCCTGGGCTCCTTCTCTGAGCCCAGTGCACAGAGTACAGAGCACAGAGACTGTAAAACTGAGCCCAGAGCACAGAGAACAGTGCCCAGAGCTCAGAGCCAGAGCCACTGTACAGAGTGCAGAGTGCAGAGTGCAGAGCATACAGCACACAGCCAAAGCCCTGAGCACAGAGCACAGAGCACAGAGCCAAAGCCTAGAGTGCAGAGTACAGAGCAGAGAGCACATAGCTCGGAGCATAGATCCAGAGTACAGAGAAAGAACAGAAAGCCTCTATCCCAGAGCTCACAGCAGAGAGCACAGAGAACAGAGATATAGCCTAGGTCAGAGCACAGAGCACAGAACACAGAGCCAGAGTACAGAGCAGAGACCACAGAGCCAGAACCCAGAGCACAGAGTGCAGAGCACAGATCACAGAGACCACAGCACCGAGCCCAGAGCACAGGGCAAAGAGCACAGAGCACAGAGTGCAGAGTAGAGAGCACATAGCTCGGAGCATAGATCCAGAGTACAGAGATAGAACAAAAATCCCACACCCAGAGCTTACAGCACAGAGCACAGAGAACAGAGATAGAACCCAGAGTCAGAGCCCAGAGCACAGAGCACAGAGCCCACAGCACCAAGCCCAGAGCACAGAGCAAAGAGCACAGAGCCAGAACCCAGAGCACAGGGTGCAGAAGAGAGCACAGAGAAAAGAGCTAGAACACTGATCCAGAGTCCAGAGTGAAGAGTGCCATACAAAGAGCCAGAAGAAATAGCCAGAGCACAAAGCCAGAGTCCAGAGCGCAGAGTGCAGAGCCAGAGCACAGAGCACAGAGCCAGAGCACAGATCTTACAGCCCAGACTAACTATAGAGAAACAGAACAAAGACCAGGGCCCAGAGGTCAGAGCACAGATCACAGAGACCACAGCACAGATACGAGACCAAGAGTACAGAGACAGAACACAGAGTCCAGAGCCCAGAGTTCCCAGTGTAGAGCACAGAGAACAGAGATAGAGTCCAGAGTCAGAGCCCAGAGAGTAGAGTGCAGAGCACAGAGCAAAGAGCCAGAGCCCAGAGCACAGAGTGCAAAGAATAGAGCACTGAGTCAGAGCACAGAACACAGAGCACATAGCACAGAGCACAGAGAGCAGGGCATATTGTACCGATCAGAGAGTACAGAGCCAGAGCACAAATCACAGAAAACAGAAAACAGAGCACAGAACACAGATCCCAGAGCCCCGACCCAGAGTACAGAGACAGAACACAATCCACAGCCCAGAGTTCAGAGCAAAGAGCCCACAACACAGAGCACAGAGAACATAGTCAGAGCACAAAGCCTGAGCCCAGAGCACACAGTGCAGAGCCCAGAGCACAGAGCACAGAGGCAGAGCTCACAACCAAGAGCACTGTGACAGAGACCTGAGCACAAGGTGCAGAGCACAGAGTATAGAGCACAGAGCCCAGAACACAGCGCACAGAGAACAGAGGAGGAGCACAACACCACAGCGCAGAGCACAGAGCAGAGTGCTAAAGCACAGAGCACAGAGCAGAGAGAAGTGAGCACAAATCCAGAGCACAGAACACAGAGCACACAACCTAGAGTCAAAACTCAGAGACCAGAGCACAGAGCACAGAGGCCGGAGCACACAGCACAGATCACAATGCCCAGTGCACAAATCAACGAGTTGGGATCCCAGAGCACAGAGCCCAGAGCACACAACAAAGAGCACAGAGGCAGAGCCCAGAGCTCAGAGTGCAGGGAAGAGAGTGCAGAGAACAGAGCCAGAGCACTGATCCAATGTCCAGAGTGAAGAGTGTAATACACAGAGCCAGAAGAAATAGCCCGATCCCAAAGTCAGAGCCCAGAGCACAGAGTGCAGAGCTAGAGCACAGAAACAAAGCACAGAGCTCAGAGCCCAAACCAAATGTAGAGAAACAGAACAAAGACCAGAACACAGAGGCCAGACCACAGGTCACAGAGACCACAGCACAGAGCCGAGACCCAGAGTACAGAGACAGAACAAAGAGCCCAGAGCCCAGAATTCATAGCACAGAGACAGAGAACAGAGGTAGAGTCCAAAGTCAGAGCCCAGAGTGAGAGCACAGAGCACAGAGAACAGAGCCAGAGCACAGAGCACAGAGCAGAGAGCATAGAGCCCAGAGGCCAGAGCACAGAACCAGAGCACACAACACAGAGCCCAGAGCCAGAGACCACAGCCCAGAGTGCAGAGCACAGAACACTGATCCAGAGCACAGAACACAGTGCACAAAGCACAGAATCAGAACCCAGATGCAGAGTGCAGAGCACAGAGAACAGAGCCAGAGCACAGATCAGAGCACAGAGCCAGAGCAGAAAGCACAGAGTACAGTGCCAGAGCAGAGAGCACAGAGCAGAGGGTACAGAACACAGAGCCAGAGCCCAGAGCACAGAGTGCAGAACATAGAGCACAGAACCAGAGCACAGAGCAGAGAGCACAGAGCCAGAGCACAGAGCACCAAATGCAGAGTACAGAGCACATAGCTCAGAGCATAGATCCAGAGTACAGAACACAGAGCCCACATCCCAGAGCTCAAAGCACAGAATACAGAGAACAAGGTGTGTAGCACACATCACAGAGCACAGAGCCAGAGCACAGAGCACAGAGTACAGAGCACAGAAGACAGAGTACAGAGCACAGAGCAGAGTACACAGAGACCAGAGCACAAAACACAGATCCCAGAGCCCAGACTCAGAGTACAGAGACAGAACACTGTCTAGAGCCCAGAACTCTGAGTAAAGAGCCTTCAGCACAGAGAACAGAGACAGAGCAAAGAGCCAGAGCCCAGAGTGCAGTGTGTAGAGCACAGAGCACAAAGACCAGAGTACAGAGCCCAGAACCCAGAGCACAGAGCACAGAGCACAGAGGCAGAGTCCAGGGACAAGAGCGCTGAGCCTAGAGATCTGAGCCAAGGGTGCAGAGCACAGAGCACAGAGCTAGTGCTCAGGGTCAGAGACCAGAGCAGAAAACATGGAGAACAGAAGAAGAGCCCAGAGCCAGAGCCCAGAGTGCAGAGTGCAGAGCCAGAGCACAGAGCACAGAGACAGAGCATGGGACACAGTGCACAGAGTCAAGACCCAGAGTCAGAGACAGTGCCCAGAAACAGGGCCCTGAGCACATAGCCCAGAGCAGAGAGCACAGAGCACAGAGCGCAAAGCACAGAGCTAAGACCCAGAGTAGAGAGAAAGAGCTGAGAGCCAGAACCCAGAACACAGAGAACAGTGAGCAGGGTGTACAGCACAGATCACAGAGCACAGGGGCAGAGTAGAGAGCACAGAAAACAATGCCAGATCAGAGAGCACAGAGCAAAGAGCTCAGAACACAGAGTCACAGCCCAAAGTGCAGAGTGCATAGCATAGAGCACAGAGAAGAGAGCACAGAGTCAGAGCCCAGAGCGCCGAGTGCAGAACACAGAGCACATAGCTCAGAGCATAGATCCAGAGTACAGAAAGAGAATACAGAGCCTGCATCCCAGAGCTCACAGCATAGAACATAGAGAACAGAGGTAGATCCCAGAGTCAGAGACCAGAGACCAGAGCACAGAGCACAAAGCACAGAGCCAAGACCCAGAGTAGAGAGACAGAGCTGAGAGCCAGAGCCCAGAGCACAGAGCACAGAGAACAGGGTGTGAAGCACACATCACAGAACACAAAGCCAGAGCTCAGAGTACAACGTACAGAGCACAGAACACAGAGCACAGAGCACAGAACACAGAACACAGATCCCAGAGCTCAGACTCTGAGTACAGAGACAAAACACAGCCCACAGCCCAGAGCTCAGAGAAAAGAGCCCACAGCACAGAGCACAGAGAACAGAGACAGAGCACAGAGCCAGAGCCCAGAGTGCAGTGTGTAGAGCACAGAACACAGAGACCAGAGTACAGAGCCCAGAACCGGGAGCACACAGCACAGAGGCAGAGGCCAGGGCCAAGAACACTGAGCACAGAGACCTGAGCCAAGGGCACAGAGCACAGAGCACAGAGCTAGTGCTCAGAGCCAGAGACCAGAGGAGAGCATGGAGAACAGAAAAGGAGCCCATGCCAGAGCCCAGAGTGCAGAGAACAGAGCAGAGAGCACAGATACGAGCCCAGACACAGAGTACAGAGCCAGAGTAGAGACAGAACACAGCACAGAGCACAGTGACCAGAGACCAGAGCACAGAGGACAGTACCAAGAGCCATTGGCACAGAGCACAGAGCCAGGAGCCAGAGTCCAGAGCACAGAGCCCAGAGCAGAGAGCACAGAGCACAGAGCGCAGAGTGCAGAGTGCAGAGCCAGAGCACAGAGCACAGAGCCAGAGCACAGAGCACAAAGCACAGAGCCAGAGCACAGAGCACAGAGCAGAGAGTGCACAGCACAGAGACCAGAGCACAGAGCACAGAGCACAGAGCTGAGAACCCAGACATAGAGTACAGAGACAGAATACAGCGCAGAGCACAGTGATCAGAGTCCAGAGCACAGAGCACAGAACACAGAGCAGAGAGCACAGAGTTCAGAGCACATAGCACTGATCACAGAGCCTAGAGCACATAGCACAGAGCACAGAGCCCATTGCACAAATCAACGTGTTGAGATCCCAGAGCACAGAGCCAGAGCAGAGACCAGAGATGAGAGCACAGAGCCCAGTGCCCAGAGCACATAGCAGAGCGCACACAGCACAGAGTCAGAGCCCAGAGTACAGAGTGCAGAGCACAAAGCCCAGAGAACACAGCTCAGAGCACACAGTACAGAGCCCAGAGCCCAGTGCACAGAGCCAGAGGCCAGAGTGTCGAGCCCAAAACACAGAGCACAGAGCATAGGGCCCAGAACACAGAGTCCAGAGCACAGAGCACCGAGCAAAGAGCCGAGACCGAGAGTACAGGGACAGAACCCATGGCCACAGAACAGAGCCAGAGCCAGAGTACAGAAATAGAGCACAGAGCACAGAGCACAGTGACCAGAGACCAGAGCACAGAGCAGAGAGCACAGAGCCACAGTCCAGAGCTCTGGGTCGGCTCTTGGGTCTGTGCTCTCTGCTCTCGTCTCTGGTCTCTGTGCTCTTTACTCTGTTCTCTGTGCTATGTACTCTCGGCTCTGGTCTCTGGCTCTGTGCTCTGTGCTCAGGTTCTGGGCACTGTCTCTGACTCTAGGTCTGGGCTGAGTGCTCTGTGCTATGCTCTCTGCAATCTGGGCTCTGGCTCTGGGTTCTGGCTCTGGGCTCTGTTCTCTGAGCTCTGGGCCCTGTACTATGTGTGATGGTCTCTGTGAGCTCTGTGCTCTGTGCTCTGTGTCTGAGATCTGGTCTCTGTGCTCTGAGCTGTGTGCTGTGGTCTCTGTACTCTGTGCTCTGGGCTATGTCCTCTAGGCTCTGGCTCTATGATCTCTGCATCTTCATTGGGGTTCTGGACACTGCATCACGTGCTCTGTGCCCTGTGCTCTGCACTCTGTGCTCTGGGCTCTGGCTCTGGTCTCCTGCTCTGTGCTCTGTGCTCTGGCTCTGGTCTCCTGCTCTGTGCTCTGTGCCCTGTGCTCTGTGCTCTGGTTCTGTGCTCTGCACTCTGCACTCTGCGTTCTGCGCTCTGGAATCTGGCTCTGGGCTCTCTCTATGTTCTCTGTGCTCTGTGCTGTAAGCCCAGGGATGTAGGGTCTGTGTTCTGTCTCTGCACTCTGGATCTACGCTCTCAGCTATGTGCTCTCTGCTGTGGTCTCTGGTCTCTGGTCTCTGTGCTCTGCACTATGGTCTGTGGTCTCTGAACTCTGTGCTCTGTGTTCTCTCTCTGAGCTCTGGTCTCTGGCTTCTGTGCTCCGAGCTCTGGGCACTCTTCTCTGTGTTTTGCCCCTCTACACTTGGTCTGGTCACTGGGCTCTGTGCTCTGGGCTCTGGGCTCTTGGATCTTTGCTCTGTGCTGTTTGCTCTGTCTCTGTACTCTGGCTTTCTACCCTGGGTGTGAGCTCTCGGCTCTGCCCTCTGTGCTCTGGTCTCTGTGCTTTGTTCTCTGTGATCTGCATTCTATGCTCTGTGCTCTGTGCTCTGAGCTCTATGCTCTGGCTCTGAGCTCTGTGCTCTGTGCTCTGCACTGTGGGCTCTGTGTTCTGTGTTCTGTGCTCTGAGCTCTGTGCTATGGCTCTGTGCTCTGTGTTCTGTGCTCGGTACTCATTACTCTGTGCTCTGGGCTCTGGTTCTGGGCACCTGCTTTCTTTTCTGTGCTCTGTGCTTTGTGGTCTGTGCTCTGTGCTCTGTGTTCTGGCTCTGGGCTCCTGCTCTGAGCCCAGTGCACAAAGCACAGATCACAGAGACAACAGCATAGAGCCCAGAGCACAGAGAACAGTGCCCAGAGCTCAGAGATAGGGCCAGAGCCCAGAGTGCAGTGCAAAGAGCACAGAACCAGAGCCCTGATCCAGAGCCCATAGTGCAGAGCACAGACCACAGAGCACACTGCAAGTACCCAGAGAACAGAGAGAGAGTTCACAACACAGACATAGAGGATTGAGACAGAGCCTAGAACCAGAGAAAAGAGCACTCAGCACAGAGCACAGAGCACAGGCACAGAGTACAGAGCCAGTGTACAGAGACAGAGCACAGAGCACAGATCACACTGCAAGGAGCCAGAGAACAGTGAGAGAGTTCAGAGCCCAGACATAGAGGATTGAGACAGAGCCTAGAACCAGAGACAAGAGCACAAGGCACAGATCCCAGAGCAGAGAGCATAGAGCCCAGAGTACACAGCCAGAGCCAAGAGCTCAGAGTGCAGAGCACAGAACACAGAGACCACAGCATAGAACCCAGAGCTCAGAGAACCGTGCCCACAGCTCAGAGTCAGAGCCAGTGTACAGAGACGGAGCACAGGGCACACAGAACAGTGGCCAGAGTCCCAAGCACAGAGCAAAGAGCACAGAGCCAGAGCCCAGAGCACAAAGAACAGAGCACAGAGTACAGAGAACAGAGACCAGAGCATACACCTGTGCCCAAACCAAGACCTAGAATACAGATAAAGAAAAAAGTGCTCAGTGCCCAGAGCTCAGAACTAGGGCCAGAGTACAGAGAGAGTGCACAGAGCCAGAGCACAGAGCACAGAGCAAAGAGCCAGAGCACTGATCCAGAGCCCAGAGTGCAGAGCACAGAGCACAAAGCACACTGAAAGGACCCAGAGAACAGAGAGAGATTTCAGAGCCAGGATGTAGAGGATTGAGACAGACCCTAGAACCAGAGACAAGAGCACACAGCACAGAGAACAGAGCAAAGGCACAGAGCCAGAGCACAGCACAGACTCACAGTCTAGAGCACAGAGTCAGAGCACAGAGCACAGAGTACACCACCAAGCACAGAGCCTGAGCACAGAGTGCAGAGCACAGAGTACAGCCACTGAGCAGAGAACCAGAGCCCAGAACCAGAAACCAGACTCACAGTTCAGAGCACAGAGTCAGAGCAAAGAGTGCAGAGCACAGATGACAGGAGCCAGAGCACAGAACCCAGTGCACAGAGCACAAAGTCAGAGCACAGAGCACAGAGCACAGTGCATGGAGTCCAGACCAAGAGTACAGAGACAGAGACCAGAGTCCAGACCCAGAGTACATAGCACATAGCAAGAGCCCAGAACACATAGCCAGAGAAAAGAGCACCAATCACAAAGCACAGAGCCCAGAGCCAGAGACCACAGCACAGAATGTAGACCACAGAGCAGAGAGACATAGCACAGAGCACAGAGTACAGTGCCCAGAGCACAGAGCCAGAGAACAGAGCATAGAACCCAGAGCAGAGTGCCCAGAGCACAGAGCACAGAGCATGGACCACAGAGCCCAGAGCCCAGAGTACAGATCGCAGAGATCAGAGCACATAGACCTGAGTACAGAGCACAGAACCCAGAGCCCAGAGCAGAGAGTCCAGAACACAGAGCACAAGGACAGAGCCCAGAACCAGAGCACAGAGTGCAGAGCACAGAGACCAGAGCACAGGGACCACAAACCAGAGCACAGAGTACAGAGCCAAGAACCCAGACCCAGAGTACAGAGCCAGAGTACAGAGACAGAGCACAGAGCACAGAGTGCAGTGACCAGAGACAATAACACAAAGCACAGTGCTTAGATCCTAGAGCACAGAGCAGAGAGCAGAGAGCACACAGCACAGAGCACACAGCCAGAGCCCAGAGCCCAGGGTGCAGAGTACAGAACACAGAGCACAGAGCACAGAGCACAGTGACCAGAAACCCAACCACAGAGCCCAGTTCCCAGAGACCAGAGAACAGAGCACAAAGCACAGAGCCAGAGCCTAGAGCACGGAATGCAGGGCACAGAGCCCAGAGTACATTGTGCAGAGCACATAGCCCAGAGAACACAGTCAGAACGCAGAGTCCAACAAGAGACAAGAGCACACAGCACACAGCAGGAGCACAAGCACAGAGCCAGGGCACAGAGCACAGAGCACAGAATACAGAGTACAGAGTGCAGAGCACAGAGCACAGAGCACATAGCTCAGCATTGATTCAGAGTATGGAGACAGAAAACAGAGCCCACATCCCAGAGCTCACAGCACAAGCACAGACAACAGAGATAGAGCCCAGAATGCAGAATGCAGAGCACAGAGCACAGATCCAGACACAGATCCAGAGCATAGAACACAGAGCACAGAACACAGAGCACAGAGCCAGAGCCCTGAGCACAGAGCACAGAGCCCACAGCCAGAGCCCAGAGACCAGAGCACAGAGCACAATGCACAGTAGAGAGTCAGAGCTGAGAGCCAGAGCTCAGAGTCCAGAGAACAGGGTGTACAGCACAGATCACAGAACACAGAGCCAGAGCACAGGGCACAGAACACAGAGCCCAGAGCAAAGAGCACAGAACACAGAGACCAGAGGACAGAACACAGATCCCAGAACCCAGATACAGAGTACAAAGACAGAACACAGTCCACAAATAAGAGCTCAGAGCAAAGAGCCCACAGCACAGAACAGAGAGCATGGAGCCAGAACACAGAACCAGAGCCCAGAGCGCAGAGTGCAGAGCACAGAGCATGGACAGAGCTCAGAGCACAGAGCAGAGAACAGAAAGCACCAAGTCAGACCCAAAAGCATGGAGTGCAGAGCAGAGAACACAGAGCCAGAGCACAGAATCCAGAGGACAGAGACCAGAGTCCTGTGTATACAGCTCAGAGCCCAAGCCAGAGCCCAGATTCCAGAGCACAGAGCACAAAGCACAGAGCCAAGACCCAGAGTAGAGAAACTGAACTGAGTCCAGTGGACAGAGCAGAGAGAACAGAGGAGGAGCCCAGAGCCAGAGCCCAGAGTGCAGAGTGCAGAGCCAGAACACAGAGCACAGAGCCAGAGCAAGGGACACAGAGCACAAAACCAAGACCCAGAGTCATAGACAGTGCCCAGAGCCAGGTCCCAAAGCACAGAAACCCAAGCAAAGAGCACAGAGCACAGAGCACAGAGTACAGAGCCAGAGAACAGAGCACAGAACTCTGAGCACAGAGCAGATAGCCCAGAGCACAGAGAACAGAGTAGGAACCAAGAGACAGAGCCTGGAGGGCAGAGTGCAGAGCAGAGAGCACAGAGCATAAATCCAGGACCCAGAGTTCAGAGCCCTGACCCAGAGTATTGAGACAGAGCTTGAAGCCAGAGCCCAGATCACACAGCCCAGACACAGCATGGTGCCAGAGCACAGAGCATGGAACCCAGAGCACAGATTTCAGAGCACAGAGCACAGGGACCAGAACACAGAGCACAGGGCCAGAGGTCACAGTGCAGAGACCAGAGCACAGAGCACAGAGAACAGAGCCCAGAACACAGAGTCCAGAGCACAGGGCACAGAGCACAGAGCACAATGACTATAAACCAGAGCCCAGTGTACAGTGTCCAGAGCACAGAGAAGAGAGCACAGAGCACAGAACACAGAGCTGAGAGCATAGAGCACAGAGTACAGAGCCCAGAGCACACAACACAGAGCACAGAGCCCTCTTCACAAAAAAAATGAGCCAAAATCCCAGAGCAAAGAGTCCAGAGCACAGAAAGCAGAGTACAGACCACAGACTGAGAGCCCAGAGCAGAGAGACTAGAGATGAGAGCACAGAGCACAGTGCCCAGAGCCCATAGCAGAGAGCACACAACACAGAGCCAGAGCCCAGGGTACAGAATGCATAGCACAGAGTCCAGAGTACAGAGCCCAGAGCACACAGCACAGAGCACACAGCACAGAGCACAGAGCCAAGTGCACAAATCAATGAGGCCAGATCTTAAAGCACAGAGCCCAGAGCCCAGAGACAAGAGCACAGTGCACAGTCACAGAGCCCAGAGCACAGAGCTAGAGCACAGGGTCCAGAGCATAGAGATAGAGTACAGAGACAGAACACAGAGCCCAGAGCTGAGAGTACAGAGCATAGAGCACAGAGCACAGAGCACAGTGACCAGAGTCCAGAGCACAGAGCACAGAGCACAGACCCAAATCCAGGGTCAGAACCCAGAGCTGTGGGTCTGTGCTTTTAGCTCTGTGTTCTGTACTCTGGTTTGTGCTCTGTGCTATGGTCTCTGTGCTCTTTACTCTATGCTGTGTGTTCTGTACTCTTGGCTCTGTCCTCTGACTCTGTGCTCTGTGCATTGTGCTCAGAACTCTTTGCTCTGAGTTCTGGCTCTGAGCTCCTGCTCTGTGCATTGTGTTCTGTACTTTTTGCACTGTGCTCTGTGCTCCGGCTATTTTCTCTGGACTCTTGTTCTGGGCTCTGCTCTGTGCTCTGGGTTCTGACTCTGGGCTCTGACTCTGGGCTCTTTGCTCTGGTGTCTCATTCTGGGCTCTGTGCTCTGTGCTCTGTCTCTGATTTCTGGTCTCTTGGCCTGGGTTCTGTGCTCTGGGATCTGTGCTGTGGTCTCTGTGCTCTGTGCTATGTGCTCTGGACAGTGTGCTCTGGGCTGTATGCTCTGTTCTCTGTGTTCTACATTCTGTGCTCTGGGCGCTGACTCTGTGCTCTGTGCTCTGTGCTCTGTTCACAGTGCTCTGTGCTCTGTGCTCTGTCTCTGTACTCTTGCTCTTTATTCTGGGTCTGTGCTTACGGCTCTGTGCTCTGTGCTCTGGTGTCTGTGTTCTGGTCTCCGTGCTCTGTGATATGTGCTATCAACTCTGGGCTCTGGGCTCCATTCTCTGTGCTCTGCACTTTGTGCTCTGGGGTCTGGCTCTGTTCTCTGTGCTCTGGGCACTGTGCTCTGTGCTGTGGTTCTGGTCATTGTGCTCTGTGTTCTCAGCTCTGTGCTCTTGGCCCTGTGCTTTGTACACTGTGTTCTGCACTCTGTGCTCTGTGCCCTAATTCTGTGCTGTGGACTCTAGTCTCTGGGCTCTGGGCACTGTGCTCTGGGCTCTGGGCTCTGTCTCTGTACTTTCTGCTCTACACTCTCTAGTCTCTGGGCTCTGGGCACTGTGCTCTGTGCTCTGGGCTCTGTCTCTGTACTCTCTGTTCTCTGTCCTCTCTGCTCTGCACTCTGTGCTCTGTCCTCTGTGCTCCACACTCTGTTCTCTGGGCTCTGTCCTCTCTGTTCTGCATTCTGCACTCTGTGCTCTGACTCTATGCTCTGGCTCTGTGCTCTGTGCTCCTTGCACTGGGCTCTGGGCACTGCGACCTGTGCTGTGGGCTCTTTGCTATGTGCTCTTGGCTCTGGACTCTGGCTCTGTGCTCTGTACTCTGGGCTCTGCACACTGAGCTCTGGGCTCTGACTCTGTGCTCTGTACATGCTCTCTGACCCTGGGCTTTGTGCTCTTGACTCTTGGCTCTGACTCTGTGCTCTGTGCTATGATCTCTGTCCTCTGATCTCTGTGCTCTGTGCTCTGTCTCTAAGCTCTGGTCTCTGGGCTTTTTGCTCTGGGCTCTGTGCTGTGGTCTCTGCACTCTGTGCTCTGGACTCTGGGCTCTGAGCAGTGTGCACTGTGCTCTGTGCTCTGACTCTGTACTCTAACTCTGTATTCTGGGTCTGGTCTCATGGGTATGTGTCTGTGCTCTGCTGTCTGGTCTCTGTGCTGTGTGCTCTGCACTCTGTGCTCTGTGCTCTGTACTCTGTGCTCTATTCTTTGGGCTCTGGACTCTGGGCTCTGGGCTCTGGGTTCTTTGCTCTGCATTCTGTGTTCTGGCTCTATGCTCTGTGCTCCTTGCACTGGGCAAGGCACTGCTCAGGGCACTGCACCCTGTGCTCTGTGCTCTGTGCTCTGCATTCTGTGCTCTTGGCTCTGGGCTCTGTCTCAGTGCTCTGTGCTCTGTGCTGTGCACTCTGCACTGTGAGCTGTGTCCTGGACTCCTGCTCTGTGCTTTGTGCTCTGTACTCTCTGCTCTTGCTATTTGCTCTGGGCTCTGGCCTTGGGCTCTGACTTTGTGCTCTGTATTCTGTGCTCTGGCTCTATGCTCTGGGCTGTGTGCTCTGCTCTCTGGCACTGGGCTATCTCTCAAAACTCTGGGTTTGGCCTCTGAGGTCTGTCTCTGTTCTCTGGTTCCTGGCTCTGTTCTCTATGCTCTGTGCTCTGCACTCTGTGCTCTGCCTCAGGCTCTGGGCTCCTGTTCTGTTTTCTGTGCTCTGTGCTTTGTGGTCTGTGCTCTGTACTCTGGGCTCTAGCTCTTTGCTCTGCACTCTGTACTCGGGTTCTGGCTCTGGGATTCTGCTCTGAGTCCAGAGCACAGAGCACAGAGACCACAGCACAGAGCTGACAGAACACAGAGACCAGAGCCCAGGGCACAGAGCACAGAGCTCAGAGCAGAGCACAGAGCCCAGATTCCAGAGCTCAGAGACACATCACAGAACAAAGTGCTAAGAGACCACAGCCCAGGGCATACAGCCCAGAGTATAGATCCAGATTACAGAGAAAGAAAACAGATCCCACATCCCAGATTCAAGCACAGAGCACAGAGAAAACAGACAGAGCTCAGAGCCAGAGTGCAGAACACAGAGCTCGAAGCACAGAGTCAGAAACCAGAGAACAGAGACAAAGTTCAGAGCCCAGTCCAAGATATTGAGACAGAGCCTAGATCCAGACCCCAGAGCACAGAGCACAGACCACAATCCACAGAGCACCAGCAAAGAGCGTGGAGCACTGAGCACAGAACACAGAGTGCAGAGCACAGAGAACAAAGCAAAGAGCACAGAGTGCAGAGCACAGATCACCAAGACAGAGCCAGAACCCAGAGCCAGATACCAGAGCACAGAGTGTGGAGCACAGAGGCCAGAGCACAGAGTCCAGTGCAGAGCACAGAGCACAGAATACAGAGTACAGAGCACAGAGTGCAGAGCACAGAGCACCAAGACAGAGCCAGAGCCCAGAGCCAGATACCAGAGCACAGAGTGTGGAGCACAGAGGCCAGAGCACAGAGTCCAGTGAAGAGCACAGAGCACAGAGTACAGAGTACAGAGCACACAGTAAAGAACACAGAGCACAGAGCTGAGAGCCCAGACCCAGAGTACAGAGCCAGACTACAAAGCCAGAGCACAGACAAAGAACACAATGACCAGAAACCAAAGCAAAGAGCACAGAGCCCAGAGACCAGAGACCAGGAGGACTACAAAGCCAGAGCACAGACAAAGAACACAATGACCAGAAACCAAAGCAAAGAGCACAGAGCCCAGAGACCAGAGCACGGAGCAGAGAACCCAGACCCCAGAGCATAGACCACAGAGAACAGAGCACAGAGAACAGAACCCAGAGCCCAGAGTCCAGAGCTCAGAGCCAGAGCCAAAGTACAGAGACCAAGCACAGACCACAGATTGCAAAGCACAGAGCCAGAGCCCAGGACCAGAGCCCAAACCTCTGGGTTTGTGCTCTTGGCTCTGTGCTCTGTGCTTGGATTTTGCTGTGTGCTATGGTTTCTGTGCTCTTTTCTCTGTGCTCTGTGCTCTGGGCTCTGGGCTCTGTGCTGTGGTCTCTGTGCTCTGCATTCTCTGTTCTGGGCTCTGGCTCTGGGCTCTCTCTCTCTTCTCTGTGCTCTGTGCTGTGAGTTCTTGGATGTGGGCTCTGTGTTTTGTCTCTGTACTGTGGATCTATGCTCCGAACTATGTGCTCTCTGCTCTAGTCTCTGTGCTCTGTGCTCTGTTCTCTGGCTTTGTGCTCTGTGCCCTGTACTCTGGGCTCTCGGTACTGTGCTCTGTGATTTGTGCTCTGGGCTCTGTAATCTGTGTTCTGTGCTCTGTGCTCTGTGTTCTGCTATCTGTGCTCTGGTCTCTTTGCTCTGCAATCTGTACTCTGTTCTCTATGCTCTGCACACTGTATACTGGTTCTCTGTTCTGTGCTCTGTGCTCTGGGCTGTGTGCTCTGGTTTCTGGCTCTAAGTTCTCTCTCAAGATGCTGGGTCTGGGATCTAAAGTCTGTCTCTGTTCTCTGGGTCCTGGCTCTGTGGTCTGTGCTCTGTACTCAGTGCTCTGAGTTCTGGCTCTGGGATCATGCTCTGTTTTCTGTGCTCTGTGCTCTGTGCTCTGTGCTCTGTGTTCTGGCTGTGCTCTGCGATGTGGGCCAGATCACAGATCACAGAGTACAGAGTAAAGAGCACAGAGCACAGAGCACAGAGCTGACAGAACAGAGAGACCAGAGCCCAGGGCTCAGAGCACAGAGCTCAGAGACTGCAGCACAGAGCCCAGAGCAGAACACAGAGCCTAGATTCCAGAGCTCAGAGACACATCACAGAATAAAATGCTAAGAGACCACAAACCATAGCACAGACCACAGAGCCCAGAAAACAGCACAGGTCACAGAGCACAGAGATCAGGGCAGAAAGCATGTAGCTCAGAGCATAGATCCAGAGTACAGAGACAGAACACAGTGTCTACATCCCAGAGCTCACAGCACAAAGCACAGAGAACAGAGAGACAGCTCAGACCAGAGCCCAGAGTGCAGAGAACAGAGCACAGAGTACAAAGCCAGAGCACAGAGCACAATGCAGAGAGCACAGAGCACAGAGCTGGAGCCCAGAGGGCAGAGGGCAGAGCACAAGGCACAGAGCCAGAGCACAGAGCACAGAGCACAGTAACCAGAGCAGAAAGCACATAGCTCAGAGCATACAGTGCAGAGTACAAAGCAAGATCACATAGCCAAAGTCAGAGCCCAGAGCCCATGGCAAAGAGCACAGAGTACAGAGTAGAGAGCACACAAAACAGAGCAGGAGCTCAGAACCAGAGCCCAGAGCACAGAGTGCAGAGCACAGAGCCAGAACCCAGAATACAGAGACAGAGTTCAGAGCCCTGATCCAGAGTATTGAGACAGAGCCTAGAGCCAGAGCCCAGAGTACACAGCCCTGAGCACAGAGCACAGAGTCAGAGCAGAGATCGCAGAGCACAATGCATAGAGCACAGAGTGCAGAGTTCAGAGACCGAAGCACAGAGCACAGAGACCCAAGCACAGACACAGAGTAGAGAGCAAGAGTACAGGGAACGAGCACAGAGCAGTGTGACCAGAGCTCAGTGCACAGAGTACAGTGCCCAGAGCCTACAGTCCTAAGTCCAGAGCACAGAGCCAGAGGTGAGAATGCAGAACCCATAGCACAGAGCCTAGAACATAGAGCCCAGAGCAGAGAGCACAGAGCACAGTGATCAGAGCACACACTCAGTACAGAGACAGAACACAGAGCCCAGAGCCTAGAGTACACAGCACAAAGCACAGCGTGCAAAGACAAGAGCACAGAGCACAGAGCCCAGTGCCTAGACAAAGTGTAGAGAGACAGAACACAGAGACCAGTGGCCAGAGCTCAGAGCACAGAGCACAGAGATCACAGACCATAATACAGGGAACAGAGCACAGAAACCAGAGCAGAGAACACATAGCTCAGAGCATAGATCCAGAGTACAGAAACAGAAGACAGAGATATCATCCAAGAGCTCACAGCACAGAGCACAGGGAAGAGAGAGAGCGCCCAGAGATAGAGCCCAGAACACAGAGTGCAGAACACAGAGCACAGAGCCAGGGCACAGAACACTGAGCAAAGAGCCAGAGCCCAGAGCACTGAGCAGAGGGCACAGAGCCATAACACAGAGACAAGGGCACAGAGCACAGAGCACAGATCCAGAGTGCAGAGTGCAGAGCCAGAGCACAGAGCACAGAGCCCTGAGCACAGAGCAGATAGCACAGAGCACAGAGAACAGAGTAGGAAGCCAGAGACAGATCCCAGAGCACAGAGTTCAGAGCACAGAGCACAGAGCACAGAGCCCAGAGCTCAGAGCCAGAGCCAGAGTACAGAGATGGAGCACAGAGCACAGTGACCAGAGTTCAGAGCACAGAGCAGAGAGAACAGAGTCAGAACCCAGAGCTGTGGGTCTGGACAATGGGCTCTGTGCTCTGGTTTGTGCTCTGTGTTCTGGTCCTGTGCCCTTTACTCTGTTCTCTGTGCTCTGTACTCTCGGATCTGTGCTTTGACTGTGTACTCTGCTCTTTGTGCTCAGGGCTCTGTGCCCTGGGCTCTGGCTCTGAGCACTGTTTCTGAGTCTGGTTCTGGTCTCAGTGCTCTGTGCACTGTGCTGGCTCTGTCCTCTGTGCTTTGTGCTCTGCACTCGTCAATCTGGGCTGTGGCTCTTGGCTCTGGCTGTGTGCTCTGTGCTCTGGGGTAAGTGCTCTTTGTTTTGTGTTCTGTGATCTGACTCTGTGCTCTGCACTCTGCACTCTGGGCTTTGGCTCTGGTCTCCTGCTCTCTGTCCTGTGCTCTGTGCTCTGGCTCTGTGCTCTGGGCACTGTGCTGTGGTCTCTGTGCTCTCTGTTCTGAGCTCTGGTCTCTGGTCTCTGGGTTCTGTCTCTCTACAATTGGTCTGGGTGCTGGTCTCTCTGCTCTGTGCTCTGTGCTTTTTGCTACATATTCTAAGCTCTGGGATCTGTGTTCTGTCTCTGTACTCTGGGTCTGTGCTCTGGACTCTGGCTCTGTGCTCTGTGCTCTGACTCTGTGATCTGGGCTCTGGGTCTGTGCTCTGTGCTCTGGGCACTGTGCTCTCTGCTGTGTGCTCTGGGCTCAGTGCTCTGTTCCTCTGCTCTGCACTCTGGGCTCTGGGTTCTGGCTCTGTGCTTTGTGCTCTGTGCTCGGGGCTCTGTGCACTGTGCTCTCTTCTCTGTTCTCTGTGCTCTGTCTCTGATTTCTGATCTTTGGGCTTTGTGCTCTGGGCTCTGTGCTGTGGTCTCTGTGCTCTCTGTTCTGAGCTCTCGTCTCTGGTCTCTGGGTTCTGTCTCTCTACAATTGTTCTGGGCACTTTCTGCTCTGTTTCCTGGTCTCTGTGCTCTGTTCTCTTTGCTCCATATTTAAAACTCTGGGCTCTATATTCTGTCTCTGTACTTTGGCTCTGTGTTCTGTGCTCTGACTCTATGCTCTGTGCTCTGTGCTCTGCACTCTGGACTCTGTGTTCTGGCTCTGGGCTTTGTGCTCCGGGCTCTGGGCTCTGCGCACTGTGCTCTCTGCTCTGTTCTCTGGGCTCTGGGCTCTGGGCTCTGTTTTTCTGCTCTGCACCTTGTGTTCTGGGCTCTGGCTCTGTGCTCTGGGCTTTGGTCACTATGTATTATGGGGCACAACTTAAGAATAGACTGCTTACCACTGAGAAGTCCAAATTTGAAAGACTTTATTAAGCCAGCTGGCTGACTGTCTCACACAATGCCCCCCAAAAAAGGCCATTGGAAGAACAGCCCCAACCATAGTGTTGTAGGGGTTCTTATACCAAAAATCACATTAATCATAAGTCTCTGTTGCTATGATTCAAAATTACAAACTATCATCATGAAATCATCAACAGAGTGAGTAGTGGGTCAAAATGACCCTTACCTAGGTACACATTAAAGAATGGTTACTAACATTCACACAATTACCATTTACATGATACATTAGTTAAGAGCAATAGAGATCAAAAGACTGCAACTTATCATTACATAAGAATTGTCATTTTGTATTGCTAAACATGTCACACTACATAACTGAGGATGGGTACAGAGGCGGGGTGTTCCCATGGAGGAAACTTATTTCCTACATAACATGGAGTCTCAAAACAAAATGGAGTCTGTTTAGTCATGTCCCTTATAGTCTTGCATATAACATTTTCATGGAGCCAGATCGATCAGCCCATTACATGTGCTATGTGCTCTGTCTTTGAACTCTGGCTCTGTACTCTGGGTCTGGGCTCTCAGCTCTGTGCTCTGTGCTCTGTGCTCTGTGCTCTGGTCTTTGTACACTGTGTTCTGTGCTCTGCGCTCTGTGCTCTGGACTCTGTGATCCGGGCTCTGTGCTCTGTGATCTGGGTTCTTGCTCTGGTTCTGTGCTCTGTGCTCTGGTCTCAGGCTCTAGCCTCTGGATCTATGCTCTGTGCTCTGTGTTCTGTACTCTAGGTTCTGAATCTGGGCTCTGAGTTCTATCTCTGTACTCTGGGTCTGGGCTCTTGGTTCTGAACTCTGTGCTCTGGTCTCTGGTCTCTGTGCACTGTGCTCTGATCTCTGGGCTCTGGGTTCTGTGTTTTGAGTGTGCACTCTGGGTCTGGGCTCTGTGCTCTATGCTCTGTGCTCTAGTCTCTGTACTCTGTGCTCTGTGCTCTGGACTCAACAGTGGCTCTGGTCTCTGTGCTCTGGGCTCTATGCTTTGTGCTGTTGGTTGTGTGCTCTGTGTACTGTCTCTGTACTCTGGGTCTGTGCTCTGTGCCCTGTGCTTTGTGCTCTGGTCTCTGTGCTGTGTGCTCTGTGATCTGTGCTTTGTCTTCTGAGCTCTGGGCTCTGTGCTCTGTGTGGTTGGTTGTGGGCTCTGAGTTCTGTCTCTATACTCTGGGTCTGGGCTCTTGACTTTGAGCTCTGTGCTTTGTGCACTATGCTCTGATCTCTGGGCTCTGGGTACTGTGCTTTGTGGGTGTACTCTGGGTCTGGGCTCTATGCTCTGGTCTCTGTACTCTGTGCTCTGTGTTCTGGGTTCACTACTGTGGGCTCTGTTCTCTGTGCTCTGTGATCTTTGCTTTGTCCTCTGTGCTCTGGGCTATGTGATCTGTGCTCTGTGCTCTTGGCAGTTGGCTCTGTGTTCTGTCTCTGTACTCTGGGTCTGGGCTCTGTGCTCTGTGCTCTGTGCTCCAAGTTCTCTACTGTGGGCTCTGTGCTCTCTGCTCTGTGCTCTTCATTGTGTTGTGCCCAAAGGCTCAAGACCCCACAAAGACCACCAGAGACCACGATCAATGCAAGCAACAAAGAGTCATTTATTAGCAAGCTCGAGCCTGGTCCTCTGCGTCCTTAACCAGTGACGCTAAGAGAGGCCCCGAGCCCTCGTTAGCAGGGTTTTTATAATGAAAGGCAAGCAGTTTTACAGTGTTCTTTTAATTGGTTAACATTTGAACAGCTAAACATTAGTCCTCCTCTGGTTGGGTCCGGCCAATCTATTTGATTCTCATTGGGTCCTGCCAGAACTGCCCTAGTGGAAGAAGGGAGGAGGGAAAGGGTGAATTATGCAGGAGATGAGTCGGGGCTAAGCCCCGCTCCCGTCCTTGAGAGATAAGGTCTCCAGGCAACTGTACATTCTTCGGACAAATATCTCTTAACAACCTTGGTAAGCACAGGGGCCCAGCAGTCCTGTTTCTCCTTGAGACATTTAGCAGCACAGATACCACCCTGCTCTCAACAGTTGTGGGCTCTGTGTACTGTCTCTCTACTCTGGGTCTGGGCTCTAAGATCTGTGCTCTGTGCTCTGTTCTGCATTCTGTGCTCTGTGCTCTGTCTCTGGACTCTGGGATTGAGCTCTGTGCTCTGTTTCTGTACTCTGTGAATGGGCTCTGTGCTCTGTGCTCTGGGTACTGGTCAGCACTCTGCTCTGTGTCTGTCTCTGTACTCTGGGTCTGGGCTCTGTGTTCTGTGTTCTGTGCTCTATGCTCTGTGCTCTGTGTTCTGTGCTCTGGTCTCTGGTCTGCACCCTGTGCTCTATGATCTGTCTCTCACTCTGGGTCTGGGCTCTGTGCTCTGTGCTCTGTGCTCTGTGTTCTGGGCTCTGTGCTCTGTGCTCTGTGCTTAGGAATCTGGGCTCTGTGCACTGGGCTCTATGAGCTCTAATCTGCACTCTGTGCTCTCATGTCTCTGCTTTGTGCTCTGTCCTCTGTTCTATACTCTGTGCTCTGTGCTCTGGGCTCTGTCCGTTGCCCTCAGGAAATGGGCTCTGGATCTGTGTTCTGCCCTCCATACTCTGGCTGTGGCTCTGCACTCAATGCTCAGGTCTCTATGCTCTGTGCTCTGTCTCTGTACTCTGACTCTCATTCTGAGATATGGGCACTGAGCTCTGCATTTTGTCTCTGTACTCTGGGTCTGAGCTCTGGTCTCTGTGCTCTGGGCTCTGACTCTGCTCTGGGTTCTGTGATCTGTGCTCTGGTGTCTGTAATCTCTGCTCTGTGCTCTGGTTTTGTGCTCTGTGCTCTAGGTTCTGTGCTCTGTTCTCTGTGCTCAGGGCTCTGTCTCTGTGCTCTGTGCTCTGTGCACTGTGCTCTGTGCTCTGACTCTGGGCACTGGGCTGTGTGCTTTGTTTCTGTGCTCTGTGCCTTGACTCTGTGTTCTGGCTCTATCATCTCTGCAATGTGTTCTGGCTCTGTGCTCTGGGCTCTGACCATGTGCTCTGTGCTCTGTAATCTGGGTTTTGGTTCTGGTCTTTGTCTCTGTATTCTGTGCCTGCACTCTGTGAACTGTGCTCTGTGCTCTCGGTTCTGTGCTCTGTGCTCTGGGTTCTGTGTTCTGGCTGTATCCTTTGTGCTCTGTGCTCTGTGCTCTGAGTCTTTCATTCTGTACTCTGTGCTCTGGCTCTGTGCTCTGCAATCTGTGCTCTGTGCTCTGGCTCTTTGTTTGGGCTCTGGGCTCTGGTCTCTGTGCTCTGTGCACTGAATTCTTTGCTCTGGGGTGTGTCTCTGGGCTATGTGTTCTGGATCTCTGATCTGGGCTCTGTGTTGTGGGCTCTGATTCCATGCTCTGGCTCTGTGCTCTGACTCTGGGCTCTGACTCTGATCTCTGTCTCTGGGCTCTGGATCTTGGTTATTTCTCTAGGCTATGTGCTCTGGCTCTGTGCTCTGGACTCTGGCTCTGTGTTCTATGAATTTTACTGTGGGTTCTGTACTCTGGTCACTGTGTTCTGTGCTCTACATTCTGTGCTCTGGGCTCTGGCTCTGGGCTCTGGTTCTGTGCTCTGGGCTCTAGGCTCTTTGCTCTGGATCTCTGCTTTGTGCTCTGTCTCTTTATCTGGATCTGGGTTCTATGTGCTGTCTCTGTATTCTGGGTCTGGACCCTGAGCACTGTGCTCTGTGCTCTTGGCTCTGTGCTCTGTGCTCTGACTCTGTACTCTGTATTCTGGGCTCTTTGCTCTGCTTTCTTTGCTCTGTTCACTGGCTATGTGGTCTGGCCTCTGTCCCTGTGCTCTGGCTCTGTACTCTGGCTTTGTTGTCTGGGCTCTGTGCTCTGTGCTCTATGCTCTGGACTCGGGCTCTGTGTTCTGTGCTTTGTGCTCTGGGCTCTATACTCTGGTTTCTGTGCTCTGTGCACTACATTCTGTGCTTTGGGCTCTGGCTCTGGGCTCTGCTTCGGTCTCTGTTCTCTGTGCTCTGGCTCTGGTATCTGGACTCTGTGCTCTTTGCTCTGGCTCTGTTCACTGTTCTCTGACTCTGACTTTGTGCTCTGTCTCTGGGCTCTGGCTCTTGGTTCCATCTCTGGGCTATATGCTCTGCCTATGTGCTCTGGGTTCTGTGCTCTGGCTCTGTGCTCTGATTATGTGGTCTGGTCTTTGTGTCTCTGTGCAATGTGCTCTGCACTCTGTGCTCTTGGGTTTGCTTCTGGGTTCTGGATCTCTGCACTTGGCTCTCTGCTCTGTACTCTGGTCTCTCTTTTTTCTCTGTTCTCTGACTCTGGGTTCTGTGTTCTGTACTCTGGGTTTGTGCTCTGTGCTCTAGGCTATATGCTCTGGCTCTGATCTTAGTCTCTGGGCTATGTGCTCTGACTCTGTGCTCTGTGCTCCATGCTGTGGGCTCTGGCTCTGTCCTCTGGTTCTGTACTCTGTGGTATGTGCTCTATGTATTATATGCTCTGTACACTGTCCTCTGTGCTCTGGCTCTGTGCCATGGCTTTGTGATCTGGGCTCTGGGCTCTGTGCTCTCTGCTCTGGGTTCTGGTGGGTTCTCTGTGCTCTGTGCTTTGGTTCTGGCCTCTGAGCTCTGTGCTCTGAGCTCTGGTTCTGTCTCTGTGCTCTGTGTTCTCCCTGTGGGATCAGGGCTCTGTGCTCTGGCTCTGTGCTCTGTGCTCTGGGCTCTGACTCTCTCCTCTGTCACTGACCTCTGGCTCTGGGTTCTGTCTCTGGGCTATGTGTTCTGACTCTGTTCTCTGGGATCATTGCTATGGGCTCTGGCTCTGTTCTCTGTCTGGGCTCTGGCTCTGTGCTCTGTTTCTGGTCTCTGGATCTTGGATCTTTCTCTGAGCTATGTGCTCTGGCTCTGTGTTCTGTGCTCTGTGCTCTGGCTATGTCGTCTGGTCTCTGTGCACTGTGCTCTGCACTCTGTGTTCTTGATTCTCCCTCTGGGCTCTGGATCTATGCACTACTCTCTATGCTCTGAACTCTGGTCTCTATTTTCTCTGTTCTCTGGCTCCAGGCTCTGTGTTCTGTGCTCTATCTCTGGTCTCTGATGCTGTGCTCTGTGCTCTTCACTCTGGGCTCTGAGTCTGGTCTCTGTGCTCTGGGCTCTGTGCTGTGGCCTCTGGCTCCGTCCTCTGGTTCTGTGCTCGGTGGTATGTGCTCTGACTCTGTACTGTATGCTCTGTACTCTTCTCTGTGCTCTGGCTCTGTGCTCTGGCTCTGGGCTCTAGCTTTGTCATCTGGGCTCTGAGCTCTGTGCTCTCTGCTCTAGGTTCTGGTTTGTTCTATGTGCTCTGTGCTCTGGCACTGGGCACTGGGCTCTGTGCTCTGTGCTCTGCTTCTGTCACTGTTCTCTATGCTCTGGCTGTGAGATCTGGGTTCTGTGCTGTGGGCTTTGGCTCTGTTCCCTGGCTTTGTGCTCTGGCTCTGTGCTCTGGGTTCTGGGCTCTGTGCTGTAGTCTCTGTGCTCTGCGCTCTGATCTCTGGGCTCTGGGCTCTGTGTTCTGTCTCTCTACACTTGGTCTGGGCACTGGGCTCTGTGCTCTGTGCTCTGTGCTATGGTCTCTGTTCTCTGGGCTCTGTTTTCTGTCTCTGTACTCTGGGTCTATGCTCTGGGCTCTGACTGTGTGCTCTGGCTATGTGCTCTGTCTCTGTGATCTGTGCTCTGGTCTCTGGGCTCTGACTCTGTGCTTTGTGCTCTGTGCTCTTGGCTCCAACTCTGGGCCCTGTGCTCTGAGCTCCTGCTCTGGGTTCTGCACTTGGCCACTGGCTCTGTGCTCTGTGCTCTGGGCCTCTGTTCTCTGTGCTTTGCACTCTGCACTCTGGGATCTGAATCTGGGCTCCTGATTTGGATTCCAGCTTCGTGTTTTGTGCTCTGTGTTTTGTACTCTTTGCTCTGTGCTCTGACAATATGCTCTGGTCTCTGGCTCTGGGCTCTGGCTCTGGGCTCTGGCTCTGTGCTTTGTGCTCTGTGCTCTTGGCTCCTGATTTGGATTCCAGCTTCGTGTTTTGTGCTCTGTGTTTTGTACTCTTTGCTCTGTGCTCTGACAATGTGCTCTGGTCTCTGGCTCTGGGCTCTGGCTCTGGGCTCTGGCTCTGTGCTTTGTGCTCTGTGCTCTTGGCTCCGACTCTGGGCCCTGTGCTCTGGGCTCCTTCTCTGGGTTCTGCACTTGGCCACTGGCTCTGTGCTCTGTGCTCTGTTCTCTGGGCCTCTGTCATCTGTGCTTTGCACTCTGCACTCTGGGATCTGAATCTGGGCTCCTGATTTGGATTCCAGCTTCGTGTTTTGTGCTCTGTGTTTTGTACTCTTTGCTCTGTGCTCTGACAATGTGCTCTGGTCTCTGGCTCTGGGCTCTGGCTCTGGGCTCTGGCTCTGTGCTTTGTGCTCTGTGCTCTTGGTTCCGACTCTGGGCCCTGTGCTCTGGGCTCCTGCTCTGGGTTCTGCACTTGGTCACTGGCTCTGTGCTCTGTGCTCTGGGCCTCTGTCATCTGTGCTTTGCACTCTGCACTCTGGGATCTGAATCTGGGCTCCTGATTTGGGTTCCAGCTTTGTGTTTTGTGCTCTGTGTTTTGTACTCTTTGCTCCGTGCTCTGACAATGTGCTCTGGTCTCTGGCTCTGGGCTCTGACTCTGTGCTCTGTCTCTGAGCTTTGGTCTCTGTGCTCTGGTCCCTGTGCTCTGGGTTCTGTGCTGTGGTCTCTGTGCTCTGTTCTCTGTGCTCTGGGCTCTGCCTCTGGGTACTCTCTCTGACTCTGGATCTGGTCTCAGTGCTCTGTGCACTGTGCTCTGACTCTGTGCTCTGCACACTGCACACTGGACTCTGACTCTGGATCTAGGCCCTCAGCTCTGAACTCTGTGCTCTGGTCTCTGTGCTCTGGCTCTCGGCTGTGGTCTCTGTGATCTGTATTCTGTGCTCTGGACTCTATGCTCTGTGCTCTGTAATCTGGGTTCAGGGCTCTGGCTCTGTGCTCTGTGCTCTGGGCTGTGTGCTCTGAGCTCTGTCTCTAGGCTCTCTCTCCATACTCTGGGTCTGGGCTCTGAACTCTGTCTCTGTTCTCTAGGTCCTGCCTCTGTGCTCTGTGCTATGTGTTCTGCACTCTGTGCTCTAGTTCTGTGCTCTGTGCTCTGTTCTCTGCACTCTGGGCTCTGGTCTGGCCTCACTCTCAGTTCTCTGTGCTCTGTGATGTGAGCTCTGGGATGTGTACTCTGTATGCTGTCTCTGTACTCTGGATCTATGCTCTGAGCTGTGTGCTCTCTGCTCTTGTCTCTGTGCTCTCTGCTCTGTGTCCTGGGCTCTGGCAATGGGCTCTGTACTATGGTCTGTTGTGTCTGAGCTCTGTGCTCTGTGCTCTGTCTCTGAGCTCTGGTCTCTGGTCTCTTTGCTCTGTGTTCTGGGATCTGGGCTTTGGTCTCTGTGTTCTATCTCTCTACACTTGGTCTGGGCATTGGACTCTGTGCTCTGTACTCTGGTCTCTATGCTCTGTGCTCTGGGCTCTATACTCTATGCTCTGTGTCCTGGGTTTTGTCTTTCTACTCTGGGTCTCTGTTCTGTGCTCTGGCTCTGTGCTCTGTGCTCTGTGCTCTGGGCTCTGGTCTCTGTGCTCTTGAACTTTGCTCTGGGCCTGGGCTCTGAACTCTGTCTCTGTTCTCTGGGTCCTGTCTCTGTGCTCTCTGCTCTGTGTTCTACACTCTGCACTCTGGGCTCTGTCTCTGGGCTCTGTCTCTGTTTTCTGTGCTTTGAGCTGTGAGCCTGAGATGCGGGTTTTGTGTTCTCTCTGTACTATGGATCTATGTTCTGGGTTCTGTGCCCTGGGCCTTGTACTCTAGTGTCTGGGCTCTGTGCTATGGTTCTATTCTCTGAGATCTGTGCTCTGTGCTCTGTCTCTGAGCTCTGGGCTCTGGGCTCTGTGCTCTGGTCTTTCTGTTCTGTGCTAAGGGTTCTGTGCTCTGACTCTGTGCACTGACCTGTGTGCTCTGCATTCTGCGCTCTGGGCTCTGGCTCTGTGCTCTGCCCTCTGTGCTCTTGGATCAAGGCATTGTGATCTGTGCTCTGGGCTCTGTGCTGTGGTCTCTGTGCTCTGTGCTCTGGGCTCTGGGCTCAGAGCAGGAGACCAGAGCCAGAGCACAGAGCACAGAACACAGAACACTTAGTGCAGAATACAGAGTACAGGGAACTGAGAAAGAGCCCACAGCAGAGAGCACAGAGCCCAAAGTGCAGAATGCACATCACAGAGCACTGACAAAGAGCCTGCACAGAGCACAGAGCACCTAGCACAGAGTGAAAGCCTAGAGCACAGAGTGCATAGCACAGAGCCAGATGAGAGAACACAGAGCACAGAGCAAAGAGCAAAGAGCAGAGCACAGAGTATAGAGCTCAGATCACAGGGCACAGAGCACAGAGCAGAACCACATAGCCAGATTTCAGACTGAAGACCGAAGAGCACGGACATAGAGCCAGGACACAGAGTACAGAGACAGAGCCAAGAGCCAGCGACCAGAGGACAGACCCCAGAGCACAGAACACAGAGTAGGAGTCAAGAGCCAGAACCCAGGACATAGAGTGCAGAGTACAGGCACAGAAACTGAAATAGAAGAGACAGCACAAAACACAGAGACAAGACCAGAGTTCAGAGCACAGAGCACAGGGCATAGAGCCAGAGCACAGAGCCAGAATCCAGAGCACGAGCCAGGGCACAGAGTAGAGATCACAGAGCACAGAGCACAGAGTGCAGACCACATAGCACAGAGGGAGAGCACTGATCTAGAGCCTAATGCACAGAATGCAGAGCACAGAGCACAGAGCATAGAGTCAGAGCCCAGAGCCAGAGCACAGAGCACAGAGCCAGGGTACAGAGTAGAGATCACAGAGCACAGAGCACAGAGTGCAGACCACATAGCACAGAGGGAGAGCACTGATCTAGAGCCTAATGCACAGAATGCAGAGCACAGAGCACAAAGCAGAGAGCCAGACACTGATCCACAGTCAAGAGTGCACAGTGGAGAACACAGGGCCAGATCACATAGCCAGAGCACAGAGAACAAAGCATAGAGAAGAGATACCAGAACACAGAGTACAAAGCATAGAACCAAGACCCAGAGTACAGAGAGAGAGCCCAGAGGAAGAGCCCAAGCACAGAGAGTAGAGCACAGAGCCAGAGCACAGAGCTTAGAGCACAGAGCACAAAATAAAGAGCCAGAGCACAGAGCACAGAGTGCAGAGCACAGAGCCACAACCCAGAGACAGAGCCCATAGCCAGAGCACAGAGAACAGAATTCAGAGCACAGAGCCAGAGCACAGAGCACAGAGCACAGAGCAAGAGCCCTGAGCAAGAGCCCATAGTGCAAAGTGCAGAGCACAGAGCAAAGAACACAGAGCCAGAACACAGAGTCTAGAACCCAGAGCACAGAGTGCAGAGCACAGAGCACAGGGTCAGAGCACAGAGCAAGAGCACAGAGCAGAGAACACAGAGCCAGAGACCAGAACACAGGGCACAGAGCAGGAGCCCAGCTCCAGAGCTCAGAGTGCAGAGTTCAGAGCACAAAGCAAAGAGACCAGAGCACAGAGCAGAGAGCCCAGGGTACAGAGACAGAACACAGAGCCCAGAGCCCAGTGCTCATAGCTAGAGACAGAGTAAAGAGACATAGCACAGAGCATGGAGCACAGTGACCAGGGACACAGAGTACATAGACAGAGAACAGAGCCAGAGCACAGAGCACAGAACCCAAAACAAAAAGCACAGAGCCAAAGCACAGAGCACAGAGCACAGAGCAGGAGCCCAGAGCCAGAGCCCAGGACACAGAGTGTAGAGCACAGAGCACAGAGAGTGAGATAGAAGAGACAACACAAAGCACAGACACAAGACCCAGAGCACAGAGACAGAGGACAGACCAGAGTACAGAGCACAGGACACAGAGCACAGAGTACAGAGCAGGAGCCCAGAACCAGAGCCCAGAGTGCAGAGTTCAGAGCAGAGAGCACAGAGTATAGAGCCCAGAGTGCAGAGTGCAGAGCACAGAGCATAGAGCCAGGACACAGAGTACATAGACAGAGCACAGAGCCAGAGAGCAGAGAACAGAGCACAGAGAGCAGAACACAGAGCACAGAGAGCAGAGCACATAGCCCAGAAAACAGAACCCAGAACCCAGAACACAGAGTGCAGAGCACAGAGCACAGAGAAAGAACCAGAGGATAGAGCACAAACCACAGAGGCAAGATCCGGACTACAGAGACAGATCACAGAGAGCAGAGCACAGTGACCAGAGCCACAGAGCACAGAGCAGAGCCAGAACCCAGAGCCAGAGACCATAGTGCAGATTGCAGGACCAAGAGCAAGAACAAATTTCCACTTCACAGAGCCAGAGACCAGAGTGCAGAGTGCAGAGCACAGATCACAGAGCACAGAGCCAGAGCACAGAGTCAGAACCCAGAGTACACTCTGCAGAGCACAAAGCAAGATCACATAGCCAGAGCACAGAGCAAAGAGCACAGAACACAGAGCACAGAGAACAGAGCAGGAGCCCAGAGGCAGAGACCAGAATGAACTGGGCAGAGAACAGAGCACAGAGGACAGAACCAGGACCCAAAGTACAAACAGAGTTCAAAGCCCAGACCCAGAGTATTGAGTCAGAGCCCAGAGTCAGAACCCAGAGCCCAGAGCCCAGAGCACAGGGCACCCAGAACAGAGCTACAGCCCAAAACCAGAGTCCAGAGCACAGAGCACAGGGCCCAGAGTGTGAAGTGCAGAGGACAGAGTACAGTACACAGAGACAGAGCCCAGTACCAGAGCACAGAGCACAGAGCACAGAGCACAGGACGCAAAGCACAGAGTCAAAGGACATAGCACAGAGCACAGAGCCAGACCACAGAGCACAGAGCACAGGGAACAGGGCAGGAGCACATAGCCAGATCCCAGACTGCAGAGTGCAGAGCACAGAGCATAGAGCCAGGACACAGAGTATAGAGACAGAACCCAGAGCCAGCGCCCAGAGGACAGATCCCAGAGCACTGAGCACAGAGCATAGAGCAGAAGCCCAGAGTCAGAGCCCAGAACACAGAGTGCAGAGCACAGAGCACAGAGACTGAGATAGAAGAGAAAGCACAAAGCACAGAACAAGACCCTGAGTACAGAGACAGGAGCCAGTGCATGAGCCCAGAGCCCAGAACACAGAACACAAAGCACAGAGTACAGAGCACAGATCCAGTGCACAGAGAACAAAGCACACAGCACAGAGCCAAAGAACTGATCCAGATCCCAAAGTACAGAGTGGAGAGCACAGAGCACACAGATAGGAGCACAGAGAACAGAGCACAGAGCACAGAGTACAGAGATGAGAACACAGAACTCAGTGCCCAGAGCTCAGATCCAGGACCAGAATACAGAGAGAGAGCACAGAGTCACAGTCCAGAATGCAGAGCGCAAAGCCCAGTGTCAGAGCATAGAGCACAGAGCACAGAGCCAGAGCACTTATCCAGAGCCCATAGCACAGATTGCAGAAAACAGAGCCAGAGCACATAACCAGAGCACAGAGCACAGAGACCAGAGGCAGAGCCCAGGACTCAGAATGCATAGCAGAGCACAGAGATTGAGATAGAAGAAATAGCACAAAGCACAGAGACAAGGCCCAAAGTACAGAGATAGAGCCCAGAGTTAGAGCCCAGAGCACAGAGCAGAGAGTACAGAGCACAAAGCCCAGGCCAGAGCCCAGAGCACAGAGTGCAGAGCACAGAGCACAAGACACAGAGCCAGAGCCCAGAGCTCAGAGAACAGAGTGCAGAACACAGAGGACAAAGCACAGAGCCAGAGTACAGAGAGAGATCACAGAGCCCAGAGCCCAGAGCTCAGAGCCAGTCTGAGTACACAGACAGAGCACAGAGTGGGGGCCAAGAGCCCACAATGCAGAGCAAGAAGAACAGCACAGAGCAGAAATCATGCACAGAGAACAGAGCACAGAGCACAGAGGACAAAACATAGAGTCAAATAAAGAGACAGAACACAGAGCCCAGAACCCAGAACCCAGAGCCAGAGACCAGAGCACAAAGCTCAGACACATAACCAGAGCCCAGGACACAGTGCAGAGCACAGAGCACAGTCAATGAGATAGAAGAGACAGCACAAAGCACAGAGACAAGACAGAGTACAGAGAGAGCCCAGAGCCTGAGCACAGAGCACATAGCACAGAGCTCAGGGCACAGGGCACAGAGCACAGAGCCAGAGCCAAAGCCCACAGCAAAGAGAGCAGAGCACAGAACATACAGCCAGGAAACACAGTAAAGAGACAGCATGGAGCCAGACCCCAAAGCACAGAGCACAAGCCCAGAGCCAGAGCTCAGGGCACAGATTGCAGAGCAGAGAGCACAGAGACTGAGATTGAAGAGAGAGCACAATGCACAGATACAAGACTCAGAGTACGGAGAGAGAGCCCAGAGCCAGAGCACAGAGCACAGGGCATGGATCACAGAGCACAGAGCACAGGACACAGAGACAGAGTCTAGAGCCTGAGCCCAAAGCACAGAGCTCCAAGTACAGAGCACAGAGCACAGCACAAAGCACAGAGCACAGAGTCAGTGCCCAGAGAAGAGAGCACAGAGCATAGAGCAGGGGCCCCAGAACCATAGCCCAGGACACAGGATGCAGTGCACAGAGCACAGACACTGAGATAGAAGAGACAGCAGAAAGCACAGAAACAAGACCCAGAGTACAGAATCAGAGCCCAGAGGTAGAGTACAGAGCACAGATCATAGGGCACAGAGACAGAGCCCAGAGCTCAGACCCAGAGTACCGCCACAGAACACAGAGCCCAGAGGTCAAGGCTCAGAGACAGAGACAGAGTACACAGAGAGAGCACAGTGCACAGAGCACAGTGTCCAGAGACCAGAGTTCAGATCACAGAGCCCAGAGCCCTGAGACTAGAGCACAGAGCACAGAGCCAAGGTCCAGAGCTGGAGCCCAGAACAGAGACTGCAGAGACAGAGACCAGAGCACACAACCGAGAGCACAGGGCCAAGAGCACATAGCACAGAGCACTGAGCCAGGGCCCAGTGTGCAGAGTGCAGAGCCCAGAGCACAGCGCACTGAGTATATAGCCAGAGCACAGAGCCAGATGACAGAGCATGGAGGTCCAAGCACCATGCACAGACCTAGAGTACAGAGACAGAGCAGAGAGTCAGAGCCCAGAGACCAGAGACCAGAACAACAGCACAGAGCACAGAGCACAGTGACCTGAAACCACAGCACAGAGCACAGAGCACAGAGCTCAGACCCCATGTACTGACACAGAACACAGAGCCCAGAGCCCAAAGCTCAGAGAGAGAGCCAGAGTACAGAGAGAGAGTGCAGAGCACAGAGCAGAGTGACCAGAGACCAGAGCACAGATCACAGAGCCCAGAGCCCAGAGCACAGAACAGAGTGACCAGAGAACAGAGCACAGATCACAGAGCCCATTGCCCAGAGCTTAATGCACAGAGCATAGAATCATAGCCCAGAGCAAGAGCCCAGAGGACAGAGACCAGAGCACAGTGCCCAGAGCAAAGAGCAAAGAACACAGTACAGAGAGCACACAGCCAGTGCCCAGAGTACAGAGTGCAGAGTACAGAGTACAGCGCACAGAGCACATAGCCAGAGCACAGAACCCAGAGCACAGAGCCCAGATCACAGAGCACAGAGCACCAAGTCAGAGCACAGAGCACAGATACAGAGCCCAGAGTCAAAGCCCAGAGCACAGAGTGCCTAGTACAGAGTACTGACATAACCCAGAGTCCAGAGCACAGAGCCAGAGCACACAGCACAGAGCACAGAGCTGCAGCCCAGAGCCCAGAGCACAGTGCACAAAGCACAGAGCACAGAGCACAGAGCATAGTATACAGGGAAGAGATCACAGAGCTCATAGCCAGAGCCCAGAGCCCAGAGCCAGAGCCCAGAGCCAGAGTCCAGAGCATCAAACCCAGAGTACAAAGTGCAGAGCAAAGAGCATAGAACAGAGAGCCAGTGCACAGAGCACAGATGACACAGCACAGAGCACAGAGTGTAGAGCACAGAGCACAGAGCCAGAATACTGATCCATTATCCCAAAGCACAGAGTGCAGAGCAAAGAGCACAGAGCACAGAGCAGAGAAACAGAGCACTGATCCAGAACCCAGAGCACACAGTGGAGAGCACAGAACCAGATCACATAGCCAGAGCACAGAGCCAAGAGCAAAGAGCACAGTGCACAGTGCACAGAGCTCAGAGCCAGAGCTCAGAGCACAGATTATAGAACTCAGAGCATAGAGACACAGCACAATGAACAGAGCACAGAGCCAAGACACAGAGTACAGAGACACAGCACTGAGCCCAGAACCAGAGTATTGAGACAGAGCCCAGAGACAGAGACCAGAGCACAGAGGTCAGAACACAGGGTGCAGAGTACAGAACCAGAACATAGAGCAGAGAGTCATAGGCCAGAGGCAGAGCCAGAGTGCAAAGTGCAGAGCACAGTATAGAGCTCAGAGCCAGAACCCAGAGATAGAGCCCAGGGCCGGTAGACAAAGTACAGTGCACACAACACAGAACCCGGACCCAAAGTACAAAGACACAGCCCAAAGTCTGAGCCCAGTGCACAGAGTAGAGAGCACAGAGCACAGACCCAGAGTACAGAAACAGAGCACAGAGCACAGAGACCAGAGCACAGAGCACAGAGCACAGTGCACAGAGCACACAGAGAAAGCACAGAGCACAGAGCACCGAGCCAAGTCTTAGAGTACAGAGAAAGAGCACAGAGCCCAGACACAGAGTATTGAGACAAAGCTCAGAGCCAGAGCACAGAGCACAAGCCCAGAGAACACAGCCCAGAGCACAGAGCACAGAGCACAGAGCCAGAACACTGATCCAGAGCCCAAAGAGCAGAGTGAAGAGCACAGTGCACATTCCAGAGAGTCAGAGCAGTGATCCAGAGCCCAGAGTGCACAGTGGAGAGCACAGAGCCAGATTACATAGTCCAGGTGCAGAGCATAGAGCCCAGAACTCAGGGCACAATGCACAAAGCGCAGAATGTAGAGAGCAGAGCAGGAGCCCAGAGTCAGTGCTCAGAGTGTAGAGTGCAGAGCACGGAGCACAGTGCACAGAGCCAGGATCCAGACAACAGGAGACAGAGTTCAGAGCCCAGATCCAGATATTTGAGCCAGAGCCCAGAGCACAGAGTGCAGAAGACAGAGTAGAGAGCAGAAAGCCAGAACCCAGAGGCAGAGCTCACGGCACATAGCAAGAGCACAGGGCACAGAACTCAGAATACAGAGCTCTGTGCTCTGTCTTGGGGCTCTGGCTATGGGCACTGTCTCTGACTGTGGGTCTGGGCTCTGTGCTTTGTGCACTGTACTTGACCCTTTGCTCTGCACTCTACACTCTGGGCTCTGTGTGAAGACCACAGAGCATAGAGCACAAAGGGCAGAGCACAGAGCATGGAGCACAAAGCCAAGACCAAGAGTACAGAGACAGAGCACAGAGCGCTGACCCAGAGTATTTAGACAAAGCCCAGAGCCAAAGCCCAGAGCACAAATCCAGGAGCACACAGTGCAGACCACAGAGGACAGAGCACAGAGCACAGAGCCAGTGCACAGAGCATAGTGCACAAAGCACAGGGCCCAGATCCAGAGCCCAGAGCTCAGAATGCAGAATCCAGAGCACAGAGCACAGAGCACAGAGCCCAGATCACAGAGCACAGAGCCAGCACACAGAGCACAGAGCACAGAGAGCAGAATGCAGAGCACAGAGCACTCAGCCAGGACCCAGAGAACAGAGACAGAGCAAAGAGCACAGATCCATTGCCAGAGTCCAGAGCAGAAATCCCAGATAACTGATTGCAGAGCACAGAGCACAGAGCACACTGCACAGGGCACAGTACACAGAGACCAAAGCACAGAGCACAAAGCCCAGAGCCCAGTTCCTGAATACAGGGACAGACCTCAGAGCCCACAGCCCAGAGCTCAGAGCACAGAATGCAGAGCACAGAGCACAGAGTACCAAGTGCAGAGCACAGAGCCCAGAAAACAGAGCCAGAACACAGAGCCAGAGCACAGAGATCAGAACACAGAGCACTGAGCAGAGAGCACAGAGCACAGAGATGAGAGCACAGATCATAGAACTCAGAACTCAGACCCAGAATACAGAGAACACAAAGCCCAGAGCTCAGAGACAGAGCCAGAACAGAGACAGAGCACAGAGCACAGAGCACACTGACCAGATACCAGAGCTTATTTCACAAAGCCCAGAGCCCAGCGTACAGAATGCAGAGCACAGAGCCATAGCCCCGTACATCTGCACAGTAGGACAGCAGGAGCTTACCTGAGAGAGGAAACCTACATCACAACCACATAGATTTTCCTTCTGAACACACCATTTGTTGCATCCTTAGCCACAGGGTCTGTGTGCAAAGCACTGAGCTCAGTGCCATTTGCAACCATCTACCTGGGCCTGAGTCTCCCCTCTCCCCTGCACTCATCCACAGGCCCACCCAAGTCATCATGTTTCCCCTCATCCCTTCTCCTCAAGGTGCTTAGAACTTTCCTCTCACTCCTGGTGTGACCTCTGGTACACCAGATATCCTGGGCTTCCAGATGTGGTCCACCTGACTTCACATGCATACACCCTTTTCAAAGCAGACACGACAGCTTCTGCCAACACCAGCCCCCCTAGAATGATAGACATGTTTTCTGGACCAATGCTCTTACTGCAGAACACACTTACTAAAGAAGGAGCTCCCCACCTGGGGACTGGGGCAGCTTGCTGGTTTTGGATTTTCAGACAGAACATCTTACTCACTGCCACCTAACTCAATTCCACAGAACACTTTCCTGAAAGTGAGATTGTGGACATGCTGTTCCAGAGGCAGGGACCTCAGTCTGCCTGTGCTTCTTGGCTGTGGATCTGGCTTGCTCAGTTTCTCCCCTGCTAGAACCCAAGTGTCCTTTGATTCATAGCATGACTTGTCTGCCCCTCAACTAAAAGGACTCCAGAGCTTCAAGAGTGTGGACAGAGACCTCTCAGGATCCCAGTTTCCTCCTGCACAGTACCAGCACTTTGTGGGAGGACAGGGCTGGGTGCAGGTTAGATGAGACCCTTAAATTTGGAAAGAAAAGGTTTCTTGGACCATCCACTGAGCGGGTATTGGGTGAAGGGAGACCAGAGGTCAGTGGGTTGCTGGGTTCCCTGACTGCAGCAGACACTGTCCAGTGCTCCTACCTTTCTTGGTGCAGTTATCCAAGCTGCAGCCCAACATCTATACTCAGGAAGGTTCTACTTTTTACACCACAGGTGCTCTTCCAAGACTCCTGCCAGGCCTGCTCCCTACACCCCACCAAATGCCTGGATCCTCCCATGGTGCCCATCCTTTCCACATGTGGGCACCAGCCAGACCTGGGAAGAGGTGCCAGACATGCAGAGCATGAAGAGCACGTTGTGATTGCTGCAAAGAATCCAAGTTGTGGCCAGTCCACATGGGGCCAGAGATGTGGGGCCTGAATGGGGCCTCAGGAAGGAAGAAGCTTGATCTGGTCAACCTCCCTCCCATTACCATGCTTCACTAGCCCTGTTCTCCTCCTGCAGGCCCTGGCAAGGGGATGCCCAGAACTGAGGACTGTCCTGTGAGGGGTGCATCAGTCCACACTCACTGTTCAAAAATGTATGATGCAGTGTCTTGGAAGCTGTGAGTCTTGGGTGCCTGGAGCTGACCCTAAAAGGGAATCCAAGTCTGTTGGGCAAGAAATGTGTGCAAGGCTCATGCAAAATCCTTGGGCAGAGACAGAACAGCTCTGTGCACTCAGGAAGGATCTGAATGCAGGTCCTGTACCTGTTGAAATCATTAATACACCATGGTGTCAAGGACTGGCTCCTGGAAGTTTGTTAGAATTAGGATAAGGTTTGAGTTTCTGTGATTTGGAGTTCAAATGCTGTGTTTCAGGACAGTGAGTTGTAGTGGCCCAACTGAAATTGTTGTAGGATATTTGGACAGAGACACGAGACACCAGGTATGGCAGCAGGAAGCAGTGTTTATATGTGCTAGCCCTGGTTCAGCGGGTTCTCATCCAAAGGCTCAGCCTTTGGCACAGGGAGCATAGCCTTGTATAATTTTGTTAGTTTCCTTTTATGTACTAGTTCTGTTGTGCCCAAAGGCTTGAGATCCCACAAGGACCACCAGAGACCACGATCAATGCAAGAGGCAAAGAGTCATTTATTAGCGAGTTCGAACCCGGTCCTCTGTGTCCTTAATCAACGACGCTAGGAGAGGCCCCGAGCCCTCGTCAGCAGGGTTTTTATAAGGAAAAGCAAGCAGTTTTACAGTGTTCTTCTAATTGGCTAACATTCGAACAGCTAAACCTCCCCTGGTTGGGTCCGGTCAATCTATTTGATTTTCATTGGGTCCGGCCAGAACTGGACGGTCCTAGAGGAAGAAGGGAGGAGGGAAGGGGTGAACTATTCAGGAGCTGAGTCGGGGCTAGGCCCTGCTCTCGTCCTTGACGGATAAGGTCTCCAGGCAACTGCACATTCCTCGGACAAATGTCTCTTAACAACCTTGGTAAGCACAGGGGCCCAGCAGTCCTGTTTGTCCTTGAGACAGTTAGCAGCACAGATACCACCCTGCTCTCAACATCCCCCCTTTCCAAGAACATTTAGAGAGCCAATCTTGGGTCCCTACTGTTCTAATTCTTGCTGCTTAATGGGCTGATATTGGGCCTTTAGCACCATTAGCTGTACTGTATTTATTTTATCTTTAACAAAAGCAATTAACTTATTGATTATACAAGGTCCTATAGTTAAAGCTAGTAACAACAATATTAGGGGTCCCACTGTAGTGGACACCAGAGTAGTTAACCAAGGGGAAAAATTGAACCAGGATTTAAACCAGTTCTGACTAGCTTTCCATTCTTTCTTTCTGTTTGTTAGTCCTTCTCTGACTTTTGTCATGGATTCCCTCACTACTCCAGAATGATTAGCATAAAACCAACATTTTTCTCCCAGAGCTGCACATAGACCTCCTTGCTTACAGTCTTTAAAGTCAGGTAAATTTGGTAATTAATGAGCTCCGGAGATCCTTGACATTTTATTCTTCCAGGGGCAGTCTCCAACTTCCAAAGGCAGATGGCTTCATGGCTTCATTTCCTCAAATTGACCCGATTCCCTATTTCTACACTAACTACCTGTCCTTATTCTGACTTCATTTACCCCTCTAATACTAGGAACTCTTTCACTGCTGTAGGGGAAAATGGGCGATGACCAATCTGACTTCTTCGAGCTGGAAGTGGGCAGCGTGGGGCAAGCAGTTTGGAGTTCCCTTTTTAAAATCTGGTCAACTGAGGGGTCCAAGGTAGAAGTCTGGTTGGGGAAGAGCAGGCTGTAAACTCATCTGGGGGTAGGTGCTTCTATGATAGAAGAACAAAAAGACATGAGTACTGAAATGAAATTAGTACAAAGTAAATGTTGCAGCATCTGGAGCATGCCACTGAGTATCATGAAAATGACAGAAGTCAATCTCTCACCAGGAGGTGGAAGAACTGAGAAATTGTTCCCATAACTAGACCTAGCAGAGGCTGGAAAGGACAAGACCTTTATTTGAGAACTTTAACATTGTCCAGGTTATCAGGAATGTAAACACAACATGTAACTTTTAATGTCATAGATATCCCCAAAAATATAGTTAAGCTACTTAATGTCATCTGATTTTTGTAAAATATTCCTTTATTGGTATAACCTGTGTTTAGTAGAGAGCTCTATACTTCTGTTACTTAGGGCTAGGTAATCATACGAGCAAACATAGATCAAGTCTACCTGTATAGCTTAGGAAGGTCTGTAGGCCTTAAACTGACTAAAAACTTCTGACTCTGGCAGTTTCTCTTGATAGTTATCAGGCACATTTGCTGAAGAATCTTTCTTTCATTGGTAGCTTCCAGTTTTTATTCTAGTGGACTAACACAAGTGTACATCTTAAGTTACATTTAACTGTTATTTCTCTTAAATGCCCAAGAATGGTTATATTTTGGTTTTAACTGTTTTGCTGGGTGTCTAACATCAGGTTGGTCAAATTGACCTGGTTCCTGTCTTGTTAAAGAGTCAGCTGAGTTCCCACAGGGGCCACTCGTAGAGAACTTAAGAGCAGCTTCTTAGCTCCACCAGTGCCATTGGTTAGGCAGGGTCTCCTTGATGAGGTGACTTCCTTTGGAAGCATTAGGGGTGTCTCCTTTTTTTCCATGACCCTCCTCTGCAGCAGATGCACTGAGTGATTTTCATCCTCTAGTCTCAACAATCTCCTTGATCAGGAGGTTGTGTGACACAGAGTTGCAAAGCTCCTTAGAGAAGTTCTCTTGTTCGTGGGTTCAGGCTGACTGAGGACAAAAGATCCAAATACTGGCCTATCTTGCCTTCGGTATTTAATTTCAATCTCTAAGTTTGATCTTAATCATCCAGCAAGCCAGTTTCACCAGTCATAAAGTAAGAGTACTGGGCTTTAAATTCAATGTCCATAACTTTGCAGTTATTTACCCTTTTATCTAACTGGAGTCTGCATTAGTACTGGAAGTTACTACTATCTGTTCTGGTATTTGTTACCACTATCTGTTAGGTGATGGCTTATTATCACAAGTTACCTAGGTTGCGTGTTCTGGAAGCAGCTACTTCTGCAAAATAGTAACAGGCAACAGTTTTACAAAATGAAATTAGCAAGAGTAAAAACATATTTAGCTTGTATAATAGTTATCTTGAATTTTGGCTGAGTTCTACATTATATACCCTGTTTGAGGTCACAGTAATCTTTACAACAAACATCAAATTTTTGAGCACAACTTTAAATGAGTTAAAGTCTGGCTTACTTTGGAGTCATTCTAACATGTAGCAGGGTGAGGCAGAGCCTTATCTCAGATAAGGCAGGGCTCTTCACAAGTCATAAGTAAAATGTTCTAATCCTAAAACTAATTTTTGCCCCTTTTGTCATGACCAGCATGACCAAATTTTCAAGTTCAGTGAGGGTCAAAGGAGTATTAGAAAATAAAGGTTTATAAACACAGATTTTGAAGATTAAGCTGAGATCAGATGGAGCTCTATTCTCTGATGGAAATGTAGACCTAAAGAGTTATGTTAGCAATCTTTATACATGTCTTATTATTTTAGAGACTATGTAAGCATTATTCTTTGTTTTTAGGAGAGTTACAGAGACTAGACCATCTATGCAACTTTTTCCCACAACTGCAAAGTGCAATGTTAGGAACTCTGTGTAGCTCTCAAAGAAGTCCACTGTCCAAAGTTACTGTAAGGTGGGCAGGAACTGGAGAATGGAACTGATGAAACACTGGTTATCTAACAAAACAATTTCTTTCTGCCCAAGAACTGTGTGCCTGATATCAATGTAAGAGCTGATAGGACTCCTGTACAGAGCCTCCCCAGGGAGGCTACTGCCACAGCAGTTAGGCATCTTGTGCTCCTACACAGGAACACTCCCAGGCACCAGGCATGCTACAGTCATGAAGTCAGGGACCCCAATCTCAGTCATTGTTGTCCCATTTTTGCTATAATGCATTATACTCTTTCTTAAATGTCAATTTAAGAAGTTTATATATATTGATTTCTAGGTCCATATGAACATTAGTTAACACAGTCTAACATTATATCCAGAACAGGAATCAATCAAAGAAAGGCTGAGAGAGCTTTTAACTTTTCTTTTGTGTAGCAAAATGCTTTCACCTTCTACAATATGAACCTTTAAACAAATCAGGCTGTCACTAACTCTTAGATATATATTTACATTTAAATTTTTATCTCAGTGAAATAAGTAACCCATTTTACATATACCTTACTGATAATATGTCCCATAATAGAACATTAAATGATAGAAATAAATTCCCAATTAAAATTTACTCTTTAAGTTTAATATTACCAGTACAGACAAGTTTATTCTGGAGAATAGCAGCTTGACAAATTTCCTGCTTTAAAAACTTGTATACCTGGAAAATATGAACACATTTAATATACAACTAGAAACCATTTCACAATTACCTTGACACATTAATCTTACTAAATTTAGTTTTTAAAGAAAAATTTAGACTCTGTAACATAGTACAATACTCTTAACAGTTGTTTAACCATAATTGTATAAACCCCAATTTTTAAGACTAATTGTTTTAAAAAATAAAACTTAATAGACACAAAGTTAAGAGTAAATTAGTGTTTCTAAGAAATCCTTGTTATTTTACCATATATTTTAAACTTTGGCTTATATCAGAACATTAGTATTTCACCTTAGGAAAAATCTTAAATAGCTTTAGCTGTCTCACATACACACAACCAACTTAGTTACACACAGACTTGTTGAAACTTGCCCTTTCTTACACACAGACTTTCTTAGCACTTACTTAGACCCTCATGTATTCCATCACACAGGCACTTTCTTACCCAGAAACATTTTTTTTCCTTTTTATTAAATATTTTCCAAACCCAGAACCTTTTATTCTCTCTTCCCTACCTGTTGACACCTTTCTGTTCACATTCTGAAACAACTCTAACTGAAACACAGTGAAAGGGGAGATGGTAGCTCTAAATCCAAGTCTAAGAGCTCCTTGGAGCTTTGCAGAACTGGAGGGGGAGCAGGGGGAAGTTGTAAGGGAGCCGATGGAACACTCACTCTCCGAGTTGAGGTTTTATCTGTTAGAACATAACTCTTAATAACCTTGTTTTTAGTAATGACACAAAGCAATTTTAAACTCTTTTTAATTTACCAACCTATGAAAACACCAATAATGTTTAAGTATGATGCCCCATGGAATTTGAGGGGTTAAGAGTACTTGATGTTATTTAACAATGAGCATTTTAATTTTGCAAATTAATCAGATGTCACCAACAAACACATTTGAGTAATCCCATACATGTTAACTTTAATTCACTTATTTTGTAAAAACCAAGAAAGCAGGCAGGTGTCCTGAACAGTATTTGCTGTCTTTTTCCTGTTGAAGAAAAGTCCTAGAAACAATTGATATTAGACATTGTTTAACATCAACATTCCATTAGTTTGACCACCTAGAGACTTATGAGTTATTTTCAAAGACATTTTACTTTTATTAGTTTACCCAATTTAAATTGAACCTTTTTAAATCACGTGAATAAAAGTATTTGGATCCATTTTTAAATTTTAATTTTAGGAGCGCTCAGTTTTGATAAGACCTTGTAACTTTATCTCCATTGCAATGTAACAGATGTTCAAAAACTCTAGTTGAATAAAAAATAGAACTGATCAAAAAAAAATCATTAACCTAGGTATGCAAGATCAAAATTATGAGCTCAAAAATACAGCATTAAAGAAAAACAAAACAAACGAAGAATCCTAGAAAATAAGTTAGTTCTGGGTACCAGCCCAGAAGTTTAAACGGACACCTTTTTTTTTTTTTTTTTCTTCAGGTTACCCCCACTCCTTCCCGCTGAGACTGCTGCAGGCTTTGGCAAGGCCAGGCAGAGGGGAGGGGGGATTACCCAGGACTTTTTAACCCTTTTTTTCCTGGTTGAGAAATCAGGTTAGGTTTGAATGCAGAAAATAACAAAACATTATTTCTCACTACTTTTGAGGAATGGAGCTGCTGAGCTCTCTGCCTAGGGGGATTGGAGTAAACAAATCTCTCAGGAACAAGGAGAAGGACTGTAAAGTACCCTGCAATGAGTATCCCTAAGCCTAAGATCGGATTAACACAATGAAGAATTTAATAGAAGGCAAGAGTAAAGACCATATAGTACAATACACAAACAGACAGACACGTAGCATGCTAAATCAAAAATTGGCTAGCTGGTATTTTGTAGTTTCCCAGGTGCCACACAAAGCCCAAATGGGACAAAGAGTTAACCAGATGCGGCCAGTCGTCCGAATGCAATACTGAAGCTGCTCAGAAGCAGCGCAGACGCTGTTCAGAAGTGACAAATTCACCCAGAATGCAGCACAAACTGCTCAGAGTGCAGCACAAGCTGCTCAGAAGTGACAAATTTACCCAGAATGCAGCACAAACTGCTCAGAGTGCAGCACAAACTGCTCAGATGTGACAATAATGTCACCAGATGCGATGACTCGCCAGAATGCAGTACCCACTGCTCAGATGTGACAATAATGTCACCAGATGCGATGACTCGCCAGAATGCAGCACCCGCTGCTCAGATGTGACAATAATGTCACCAGATGCGATGACTCGCCAGAATGCAGTACCCACTGCTCAGATGTGACAATAATGTCACCAGATGCGATGACTCGCCAGAATGCAGTACCCACTGCTCAGATGTGACAATAATGTCACCAGATGCGATGACTCGCCAGAATGCAGCACCCGCTGCTCAGATGTGACAAATGTCACCAGATGGGTCGAGGGGACGTCTCCCGAGACCCTGCTGGGGTCCTATAGCGCGTCCGCCAGGACTGTGCCAGCCCAGAACCAGAGCCTGCAGGCAATTCAGACCAGAAAACACACGGCAATGCCTTACTCACCGGTGGAAGATGTCACTTATGACTCTATGATCAGGTGTCTGGGTGGGCTTGGGGATCCCGGACGAGCCCCCATATGTTGTGCCCAAAGGCTTGAGATCCCACAAGGACCACCAGAGACCACGATCAATGCAAGAGGCAAAGAGTCATTTATTAGCGAGTTCGAACCCGGTCCTCTGTGTCCTTAATCAACGACGCTAGGAGAGGCCCCGAGCCCTCGTCAGCAGGGTTTTTATAAGGAAAAGCAAGCAGTTTTACAGTGTTCTTCTAATTGGCTAACATTCGAACAGCTAAACCTCCCCTGGTTGGGTCCGGTCAATCTATTTGATTTTCATTGGGTCCGGCCAGAACTGGACGGTCCTAGAGGAAGAAGGGAGGAGGGAAGGGGTGAACTATTCAGGAGCTGAGTCGGGGCTAGGCCCTGCTCTCGTCCTTGATGGATAAGGTCTCCAGGCAACTGCACATTCCTCGGACAAATGTCTCTTAACAACCTTGGTAAGCACAGGGGCCCAGCAGTCCTGTTTGTCCTTGAGACAGTTAGCAGCACAGATACCACCCTGCTCTCAACAGTTCTCTGTCTCCTGTATGAGGTAACTGACATTCCTTTTTGAGCTTTCTATTTGTATACTAAGACTAGCAGCAATGTCCCAACTGAGATGTGGAAGGATCACATTGATACTCATATTGCCATCTTATCATCTTCTTTACTTTTTTTTTTTTTAATTTGTTTTTTGCGGTGCTGGGGATCGAACCCAGGGCCTTGTGCTTGCAAGGCAAGCACTCTACCGACTGAGCTATCTCCCCCGCCCTCATCTTCTATACTATGAGAAAATCTCTACCTAAAATAAGTTGGATATGCAGAGATAAGTTACTTAGGTAACAGTTACACCTTGAATACCCCTGGGAAATATAATTTCATGAATGGATGTTTGTTTTCTTTTTGCTTCTCTTCATTTTCTTTTTATAAGACAACATTTTTCAGGTCTTCTATCTTTAGGCTTCTTTTCAAGGAATGGAAAGAGAAAACAGAAAGACAGAGTTGGGGTGAGGCAGGTCAGGTCAATCACTGACCCAGCCTATTGCTGGAGTCATCCTGAATTAGTGAAGAACTTGTGGGGAATCAGTATCTGTAAATTTCTCACTCAGAAGAAAAACCTTCCTGGGAAGCCCGAACACTTGGTTGCATTACCAATCAATGAGTTTAGAGGATAAACCATCCAAGTACCAACATTATTAAATTGGAATGATCTCAACACATTTCATTATTCTAATTCATTGATTAAAATCAGTTACTTTTTGTTCATCATTTATTAAACATATAAGATATCCCTATGTCAGAGGTTACTGATTGTAAACATTTTGCTTGACCCACCCATCCTGTCTCTGAGCCCATGTGAAACACTTCCCAGAGGCCCCACACCTTTGACTTCCCTTGACTGTGGCCTCCAAAGCCTGCATTCAACTCCTGTGTTTAGGTGGTGGGGGAGTGGGGGTATTGTGTTATTTATTCTGGCCCCAAACTCCAGGGCTCAGGAAATATTCCTGCCTTTGGTACTGAGGGTATACTCAGCAGAGAATTGAAAAACAGGGCACAAATGTAACAAACGAGCAGCATGTTTATTGCAAAGCAAAGATTACAAAGTAACAGACTGCAGCCAAGAGCAGAGTAGTCAACAGAAAAATTACTGACTTGTTCTCTTCAGAGACTTATTCCTCTTTCTATCACCTCTCCCTCCACACTCTCCACATTCCTCATTGACACCACAAAGTCCATGTTTTCTAGTGAGTTTGTTCACTGCTGTGACTGCATAATATGACCAGCACAATTATAGAGGAAGAAAGGCTTATTTGAGAGATCATGGCTCCATAGAAGGCAAGCTCCATTCCTCAGGGCCCAAGGTGAGGCTGAACATCATGGTGGAAGAGTGTGGCAAAGGAAAGCAGCTTGCATCATTGAAACCAGAGAGAGACTCTACTCTCCAGATACAAAATATATACCCCATAGCCATGCCCCAAATCCAACCTGATCCAACCACACCTTAAACCATATCGATTAATCCCATCAGGGGTGAATTTACTCATTGGTTTAAGATTCTCACAACCCAATCATTACTCCTCTGAACCTTCCTGCATTGTCTCAAATGTGAGCTTTTGGGGGACACCTCACATCCAAACCATAACACCATGCATCTTGGTCTTTCTATTGGATTCCCCCCTCATGTCCACAAGCACTTTGGTCAGCTAGGTAGTTGACCTCCTTGGTGAACCATCTTTACTCTTCTGTCTGGACCTGAACCTGCCCCTGACTTTCTTTTTTTTTTTATTGTAAACAAATGGGATACATGTTGTTTCTCTGTTTGTACATGGTGTAAAGGCATACCATTTGTGTAAAAATAAATTTACATAGGGTAATGTTGTTTGATACATTCTGTAATTTTTCCCCTTCCCCCCAACCCTCGCACCACTCTTTTCCCTCTCTACAGTACTTCCTTCCTCCATTCTAGCCCCCTCCCTAACCCTAACTCTAAACCTAACACTAACCCCTCTCATCCCCCATTATGTGTCATCATCCACTTATTAGCGATATCATTTGTCCTTTGGTTTTTTGAGATTGGCTTATCTCAATTAGCATGATATTCTCCAATTTCATCCATTTGCCTGCAAATGCCATAATTTTATCATTCTTTATGGCTGAGTAATATTCCATTGTATATATATACCACAATTTCTTTATCCATTCATCAATTGAAGGACATCTAGGTTGGTTCCACAATCTGGCTATTGTGAACTGAGGAGCTATGAACATTGATGTGGCTGTATCTCTGTAGTATGCTGATTTTAAGTCCTTTGGGTATAGGCCAAGGAGTGGGATAGCTGGGTCAAATGGTGGTTCCATTCCAAGTTTTCTAAGGAGTCTCCACACTGCTTTCCAGAGTGGCTGCACTAATTTGCAACCCCACCAGCAGTGTATGAGTGTACCTTTCTCCCCACATCCTCACCAACACCTGTTCTTGCTTGTATTCTTGATAATCGCCATTCTAATTGGGGTGAGATGGAATCGTAGGGTGGTTTTGATTTGCATTTCTCTTATTCCTAGAGATGTTGAACATTTTCCCATATGTTTGTTGATTGCTTGTAGATCTTCTTCTGTGAGTGTCTATTCATTTTCTTAGACCATTTGTTGATTGGGTTATTTGTATTTTTGGTGTAGAGTTTTTTGAGGTCTTTATAGATTCTGGAGATTAGTGCTCTATCTGAAGTATGATTGACAAAGATTTTCTCCCACTGTGTAGGCTCTTTCTTCGCATTGCTGATACTTTCCTTTGCTGAGAGAAAGCTTTTTAGTTTGAATCTATCCCAGTTATTGATTCTTGTTTTTATTTCTTGCGCTATGGGAGTCCTGTTAAGGAACTCTGGTCCTAAGCCGAAATGTTGAAGCTCTGGACCTACTTTTTCTTCTATTAGATGCAAGGTCTCTGGTCTGATTCTGAGGTCCTTAATCCATTTTGAGTTTAGTTTCGTGCATGGTGAGTGATATGTGTTTAGTTTCATTCTGTTGCATATGGATTTCCAATTCTTCCAGCACCATTTGTTGAAGAGGCTATCTTTTCTCCATTGCATATTGTTGGAACCTTTGTCTAGTATGAGAATATTGTATTTATTTGGGTTTGTGCCCATGTCCTCTATTCTGTACCATTGATCCACCTTTCTATTTTGGTACCAATACCATACCATTTTTGTTACTATTGCTTTCTAGTAGAGTTGAAGATCTGGTATTGCGATACCCCCTGCTTCACTCTTTGTGCCAAAGATTGCTTTAGCTATTCTGGGTTTTTTATTCTTCCAGATGAATTTCATAATTGCTTGCTCTATTTCTGTAAGGTACATCATTGAGATTTTAATCGGAATTCCATTGAATCTGTGTAGCACTTTTGGTAGGATGGCGATTTTGACAATATTAATTCTTCCTATCCAAGAAAATGGGAAATCTTTCCATCTTCTAAGGTTTTCTTTAATTTCTTTCTTTAGTGTTCTGTAGTTCTCATTGTAGAGGTCTTTCACCTCTTTTGTGAGATTGATTCCCAAGTATTTTATTTTTTTTTGATGCTATTGTGAATGGGGTAGTTTTCCTAATTTCTCTTTCTGAAGATTCAGCACTTATGTATAACTATGCATTGGATTTATGTTCATTGATCTTATATCCCGCTACTTTACTGAATTCACTTATGAGTTCTAAAAGTTTTCTGGTGGAATTTCCTGGTTCCTCTAAGTATATAATCATATCATAAGCAAATAGGGATAGTTTGAGTTCTTCTTTTCCTATTCGTATCTCTTTAATTTCGTTGGTCTGTCTAATTGCTCTGGCTAGAATTTCAAGGATGATATTGAAAGAGAGCATCCCTGCCTTGTTCCAGTTTTTAGGGGGAATGCTTTCAGTTTTTCACCATTTAGAATGATATTAGCCATGGGTTTAGCATAGATGGCCTTTACGATGTTAAGGAATGTTCCCACTATCCCTATTTTTTCTAGTGTTATGATCATGAAGGGGTACTGTATTTTATCAAATGCTTTTTCTGCATCTATGGAAATAATCATGTGATTCTTGACTTTAAGTCTATTGATATGGTGAATTACATTTATTGATTTCCAGATGTTGAACCAACCTTGCATCCCTGGGATGAAACCCACTTGATCATGGTGCACTATCTATTTAGTATGTTTTTGTATGCGATTTGATAAAATTTTGTTTAGAATTTTTGCGTCGATGTTCATTAAGGATATTGGTCTGAAGTATTCTTTCCTCGATGTGTCTCTGTCTGTTTCAGGTATGAGGGTAATATTGGCTTCATAGAATGAGTTTGGGAGGGTTCCCTCTTCTTCTATTTTATGGAATACTTTGAGAAGTATTGGAATGAGTTCTTCTTTAAAGGTTTTGTAAAACTCGGCTGAGAACCCATCTGGTCCTGTACTTTTCTTTGTTGGTAGGATTTTGATGACTTCTTCTATTTCATTACTTGAAATTGGTCTATTAAATTGTGTATGTCCTCCTCATTCAGTTTAGGCAATTCATATGTCTCTAGAAACCTATTGATGTCTTTGAAATTTTCTATTTTGTTGGAGTATAGATTTTCAAAATAGCTTCTAATTTTGTTTTGTATTTCCATCGTGTCATTTGTGATATTTCCTCGTTCATTCCGAATTTTAGTAATTTGGGTTTTCTCTTGTCTTCTCTTTGTTAGTAGTGTGGCTAAAGTTTTATCAATTTTGTTTATTTTTTTGAAGAACCAACTATTTATTTTGTCAATTTTTTGTATTGTTTCTTTTGTTTCAATTTTGCTGATTTCAGCTCTGAGTTTAACTATTTCCTGTCTTCTATTACTTTTGGTGTTGGTCTGTTCTTCTTTTTCTAGGGCTTTGAGCTGTAGTGTTAGGTCGTTTATTTTTTGAGTTTTACTTCTTTTATTAAATGCGCTCCATGAAATAAATTTTCCTCTAAGTACTGCTTTCATAGTGCCCCAATATTTTGATATGATGTTTCTTTGTTCTCATTTACCCCTAAGAATTTTTAAATTTCCTTTCTAATATCTTCTGTTATCCATTCATCATATAATAGCATATTGTTTAATCTCCAGGTGTTGGAGTAGTTTCTGTTTTTAACTCTTTCATTTTTTCTAACTTCAATCCATTATGATCTGATAGAATACAAGGTAGTGTCTCTATCTTCTTGTATTTGCTAACATTAGCTTTGTGGCATAATATATGGTCTATTTTGGAGAAGGATCCATGTGCTGCTGAGAAGAAAGTTTATTTGCTCTTGGTTGGATGATATATTCTATAAATGTCTGTTAAGTCTAAATTATTGATTGTGTTATTGAGATCTATGGTTTCTTTGTTCAATATTTGTTTGGAATATCTGTCCAGTGGTGAGAGAGGTGTGTTAAATTCACCTAGTATTATTGTGTTCTGGTCTATTTCATTTCTAAAATAGAGAAGGATTTGTTTGACATACATGGATGAGCCACTGTTTGCGGCATAGATGTTTATGATTGTTATATCTTGCTGATTTGTGCTTCCCTTAAGCAGTATGAAATGTCCTTCTTTATCCTTTCTGACTAACTTTGGCTTGAAGTCCACATTATCTGAAATGAGGATGGATACTCCAGCTTTTTTGCTGAGTGCATGTGCATGGTATATTTTTCCCCATCCTTTCACATTTAGTCTATGGTTATCTCTTTCTATGAGCTGAGTCTCATGCAGGCAACATATTGTTGGATCTTTCTTTTTAATCCAATCTGCCAGTCTATGTGTTTTAATTGATGAAATCAGTCCATTAACATTCAGGGTTATTATTGAGATGATTTGTATTCCTGGTCATTTGGTTCATTTTCAAAATTTTATTTATTTATTTATTTTTTTGACACAACTTGGTTCCTCCTTTATTTGACAGTTCCTTTAGGATAATTCCTCCCTCTGCTGATTTGCTTCTTTGTTTTTTTATCTCTTCCTCATGGAATATTTTGCTGACAGGGTTCTTTAATGCTGGCTTTCTTTTTGTAAATTCTTTTAGCTTTTGTTTATCATGGAATGATTTTATTTCATCGTCACATTTGAAGGTAAGTTTTGCTGGGTATAAGATTCTTGGTTGGCATCCATTTTCTTTCAGGGCTTGAAAAATATTGTTCCAGGCTCTTCTAGCTTTTAGGGTCTGGATTGAAAAATCTGCTGATATCTGTATTGGTTTCCCCCTGAATGTAATTTGGTTTTTTTCTCTCACAGTCTTTAAAATTCTGTCTTTATTTTGTATTTTAGGTATTTTCATTGGTGTGGGTCTGTTGTAATTTTGTGTATTTGGAGTCCTATAAGCCTCTTGAACTTGATATTCCATTTCATTCTTCAGATTTGGGAAATTTTCTGATATTATTTTATTGAATAGATTGTTCATTCCTTCGGTTTGTTTCTCTAGGCCTTCCTCAATTCCAATAATTCTCAAATTTGGCCTTTTCATGATATCCCATAGTTCTTGGAGATTCTATTCATGATTTCTTACCATCTTCTCTGTTTGTTCAACTTTGTTTTCAAGGTTAAATATTTTGTCTTCAATATCTGAGGTTCTGTTTTCCAGGTGTTCTATCCTATTGTTTATGCTTTCTATGGAGTTCTTAATTTGGTTTATTGCTTCCTTCATTGCAAAGATTCTGTTTGTTTTTTTTTTCAATATCTCTAACTCTTTATTGAAATTATCTTTTGCTTCTTGTATTTGCTCTTTTAACTGTCGATTGGTGTGATCATTCAATGCCTGCATTTGCTCTTTCATCTCATCATTTGCTTCACTGATCATTTTAATTATGTACATTCTGAACTCCCTTTCTATCATTTCTTCTGCCATGCTGTCATTGGATTTTATTGATGTAACATCTAGATTTGTTTGGGGCATTTTCTTCCCTTGTTTTCTCATATTGTTCAGGAATCAGTGGGTCATTAAGATATTGCAGATTTCCTCTATTGACTTATAATGTCTCTGAAGATTGCTAGTATATCCCCTCTTATCCTTCAGTAGCCTGAAGTCTTGGAGGAAATTGATAATGTGGTCCTCCACAAGGAAGCTGCCTCTCTAGTGGTGGTGACCCTCAGGTGGGTTATATTCCCTGATAGTGGGCAGAGGTGCCTCCACTTGTTGACCAATGGTCATCCAAAGGGGAACTAGGCTGCAGGCTGAGGCAAGGCCTGTTTGTGCCTGTGTCTCTGGTTTTAGCATCCTTGTGGGAAAACCTCACCTGGCAGGGAACACTCACCCGGTGGCGAGGTCTCAGTGGTCAGTTCCCCTCCTAGAGGTTCCCCTCAATCTACAACTTCCTCCTGGGCTGGACTGTCTTCCTCTGCAACGTTCCCAAGGGCCCGGTCCTACCTCATGGGCCTGGGAGCCTCACCCTTTGTAGATGAGTCTCCTTAGGCTGCCTCTCCTCAGAGAATCTGCCCGCAGTCCTGGAAACTTTGCTCTGCCCTAAGCGTGTCTCTGTGCGGCTCTTCCACCAAGAAGTCGCCTAGGTCCTGGTACCCTGCTCTGCACCTAATCACCTGGCTATGTGGCCCCTCCTCTGAGCCGCCACCTGAAGCCCCATACAGTCACTCCGAGACTCAGCAACCTGCCACACACCTCTTCCTCTGGACAGCCACCTGGTGTTCCGACGCAGTCACTAGGAGTCCATGCAACTCACTTCTCGTCTCCTCCTCCTGCCAACCGCCCATAGCCCTAGGCAGTCACTCCGAGGCCAAGTGACCCGCCCTGCTCTTCCTCCTCCTCGGGGTAGCCCCCCAGGTGTTCAGGAGTGGTCGCTCCGAGACCAAGCAACCCACCGCGCTCCTCCTCCAGGCAGACCACCAGGTGTTCAGGAGTGGTCACTTTGAGTCCAAACAACTCATCACTTGCCTCCTCCTCTGGCAACCGCCTGTAGCTCTGATGCAGTCACTCCTAGACCAAGTGACCCGCTGCTCTCCTCCTCTTCCTCTGGGCAGCTCCCCGGTGTTCAGAAGCAGGTTGTTCTGAGTCCAAACATCTCGCCGCACAGCTCCTCCTCTGGCAACTGCCTGTAGCTCTGATGCAGTCACTCCTAGACCAAGAGACCTGCCACGTTCCTCCTCTTCCTCCGGGTAGCACCCTGGTGTTCAGAAATGATCGCTCTGAGTACAAACAGCTCGCCACACAGCTCCTCCTCAGGCAGCCACCTGGAGCCCCAGTGGTTGCTCTGAGTCCAAGCGCTGTGCTGAGCAGCCACCTCTATGATGATCCCAGTTGTCCGTGTTTACCGCTCCAGAGGGGGGAAGGGTCTCTCGCCGGGCAACTCTACTTCACAAAGTTCCCTGCATTCCGGGACTACCGCCCCATCCAGGATGCCTCCCCAACGGGAGAGACTCACCCAGCGGCTTTGAGTTGGTCCCAAGTCTCTCACTATCTCCTCTTTTGAATCCTGCATCCTGGAGCAACATGAAATGCAGCTACCCTCTAGTCCACCATCTTGAAATCTCCCTGCCCCCGACTTTCTCCTTCACCATCCTGTCCTGGCTGCACATGCAGTTCTAAATCTCCCTCATATCCACCCTTGAGCCAACAACTACCCAAAGATGGCCTTGCACACTGAGTCAGTCCCATGGGCCTGGCTAGGAGCATCCAGGAGGGTGCCAAGACACACTTATCACTGCACCATAGCCTCCACCTCACAGCTGCCTCATTAACTCTGCAAACTGAGTCATACACATTGGGGAGGTTCAGTTCCCTTTCTCTCTTTTGGGTTTGAGCTCTGAGGACATTGTTCAGGGAATTCTGGGGAACAGGAGAAAAAGACTTAAAAAGGGCAGAAACAGGGTACACCAGGAGGCCTGCTGTTGCACCCCAGAGGAGCCATTCCTGACTGTCTTGGCTTCTTCCCAGTTGTGGGAGTCAATCAGATTCTTTGGACTGAATTCCTTCCTGCTGAGTTTTGAACTGATGAGACAGTTGGCCAGGGCCCTTTTCTTTGTTCCTGTGGCCCCTGGGAACCCAGGGGAAGCAGGAGTGTCTATGAGAGTGCCTCAGCCACAATCCCTACCCCTTCCACTCCAGTCTACTTACAATAAGCCTGCAGACCAGGGAAGTTCTCCTGATACCCAGATGCCCATCTGCTTCACCCCTCCCCAGAGTCTGAGTGTGTGGCCTGTTCAGTGACCACACTGAAACAACATTCTCCTGGCACATGGTATGCACTCATGGAGAGTTCTGGGGAGGCTAGGACTGTGTCTGGCTTACTTGGGGATGTGCTCAGCATCACACATCACTGGGGGAACCTTGAACTTCTCAGAGACACCAGTCAGGGTGAGGAGGTGTCCTGCAGGGGAGCTGGTGCAGGACCTAGGTGCAGTGTGTAGCTTCTCAGGCAAGACTGGCCACTCCAGTACCTGCAGCCATACAGCCCTTCCTCCAGACCTTGTGCAGGCACCACTCCACCTCAACCACCTTGATCTAATGCAGGTTCTGGTGCTGCTTGTACTGAGTCTGCTGCTTCCTCCACCATGTGACTAAGCACTTCTCCAAGTGGTGTGGCTGCACCCAAGTCTTCCCCTTGTGTTTCAAGGTCTCCAGCTGCAGGCACACATTGCTGCAGATCATCACATGGTACATCTTGCTCAGCCAGGTGGTCCATTTCATCTTGGTCTCCAGATCCTGGACCTGCCCTGCATCCTTCTCCCTGTGCAGCTCTTCCAGTGGGCCTTGCTGTGACTGCTGACACTCCAGCACCTGTAGGTTGTTCTGGAGTGTCACCATTGTGAGGTTCCCTTCATCTTCTGCTGTTTCTCTTTCCTGCACTGGGCCTTGCTGGCTGTTGCCACCTCAAACACCTCCACCTTAATGAAGATAAGCACCAGCTCTGTGGCTCCATGCAGGCCACCTCCAAGGAAGCCTGACTGCCTCCTCTATCTTTGTTGTCTTCTCTGTCCCACCAGGATCCCTTTGGTACAGTTCCTGCTTTCTCCATTGCCTTTTATCCAGAAGAGCAGTAGACAGCTTCTTGGGGTTTCCCTGGTCCCTGACCTGCTTGGTCTTTTCTTGTAGAACTGTTGCAGAGCCTCCAGGGCAAAGAGAGTCTGGCTCTGCTATCCCAGCATAAGCCTCTTCCTCTTAGTTTGCTGCTGGCTTCTTGGCCCCAGAAGTCAATGGAGACATCTCCCCAAGGGGGTTGGCCTTGCTCCCAGCCTTCTGTTCCTTTATTTTATATTTTTAATGTGGTTCTGAGACTCAAACCTGGGATCTCATGCATGCTAAGCAAGTGTTGTACCAGTGAGTCAAAACCCCAGCCCAAGCCTTCTGTTACTGTTCTCAGAATTTTTTTCCTTTGCTTCTTTTGGGCCCAGTCTCCTCTGGACCTTGAATATTCACAGCTTGTGTGTGCCAGTGGCATGGGCCAGGGTAGCTTGCAGGTCACCCTGACCAGATCCCATAGTTTTGCATCTGGGTGACCTTCCACCAGGAACCTGTGGTGGCATAACTCATGTGTCTCCTTTTGAAAAATGTCTACATAGAACATTGGTCCATTGTTTAGTGTGCTTTTGTTTGTTGTTTTTCCTGTGGAAATGTTTGAATTCCTTAGAGATTCTGGGCATAATGAAAAACTTACCAATATCTTTCCTCTTTTCGGAGATTGTCTCTTGACTCAATTGATTATTTTCTTGGATGTTCAGAGGATTTTAATTAGTTATGAATGCATTTGTCAGTTTTGGTGATGTGCTTTTGAGGTTGTATCAAATAAATCTCAGACTGGTTTTCTAAAGTGAGTTTTATACTGGGCTAATCCACTCTGCAAGCAACAGTCAACCTAAGGAGAGACATTCACCTTTCTTCTGGGCAGAGCTTCCCCAAGAGCATGGTCTGAGGTAGGCTGTGGAGACAGGCCCAGATATATACATCTATTTCTATGGAAGAAGAATGGAGATGGTGCTTCTATTACTCCACTATGGAGGTGAGCCATGAGTCCCCAGACTGGAATCAGCCCCCTCAAACTGTCCACCTATGTCCTGGTTATCTTGATGCAACTGGGTGGATAGGATCTTAGGTGATGGAATTGAAATTGGTCCAGGTCATTGGACCTGCCCTGGGCTGTCCTAGCTCCCACCTCCCATGACCCACCCTCTCAGGCTCCAGATCCTGGACTCTGTGCAGTTTGAACCCCTGCTACCATACTTGGTCTGACCCCTCAAAGCCATATCAATGCTATGCAAGTTGTACCTAAGTTTCCTTACCAATAATTATGTGGCCCATCACTGTACACTGCAATTCGAAGGTATCACTCCAGCTTCCATAGAAATATCACCTGAAATGATAACTTGTCATTTTTTCATTCTTCTTTCTAGGCAGGGCCATCTGGGTAACACAACTTCTGGAGTTTAAACTTTATTGTTCAGAAACTTTTATAGAAAGATTTTTAAAATGATCTGACTTTCAGGGCTAGGAAATGATTGCTTTTTCATCTGACTTTTTCTCTTACATGCAGGCATTGTAGGTACCCTGGCTCCTGTGTAGCAACAGCTGTAATGTCAGGGGCTTGGACCCAGTTCTGCAGTAGTGTGTAGGAATCATTGGTACACTGGTACAACTTCTTCCTGTTCCTCATATTCACCCAACTTCTTCCATAGCTGCCCCTTGGCCTCCTTCCTCATCTTGATTGGTGCACAATGGCTTCATTGATGGTAAGTTTCATCAAATAATATATGAAAGTAGAAAGCTGTAGAAACTTAAGTGAGACAGGAGGACAGGCTTTTGTTTCATTATGGGCAGAACATACAACCATTTTGGGAACCCAGTCTTCTTCAATGCTTCCCAAATCCCAATGAAGAGACCATGGTGAAGATGCATGTGAGGCTTGTGGGGCCAGGATTCCAGGCAAAACCTGAAAATCCCTGGCAGTGCATAGTATGGAGCAGATGGAGGCTCCATGAAGCTAACCACCACCAAAAAGAGTGAAGGCAGTCAGGAACCTGCTGAGGCTTCCAGGTCCTGCAGAGAATGACACCCCTCCTGCAACCCTGAGTGTTCCCTGGGTAGTTCAGAAAACCTACAGAGGAGCAGGATCAAGATTAGGCTGTCACACTGCACTGTGAAGCAGACCAGTGACAATGAGGAGCAGCCTTAGCTTTGACTGCTTTAATTGGTGGCTAATTTGCTACATAATTCCACTGGACTGTGGGAGCTAGAATGTGCTCTCCATCTGAAGCAGCTACAGCTATGTCCTTTGAGGAATCTGGCCTGAGCTGTGATGACCAGCATCCACACACCAGTTAAAGGGCCACCTTGAGTTCTGACAAGAGGCTGTCAGAAATCCTCTCTGTGTAATCTGTGGCATTGCTGGAGTTTCTCCTCAATCTTAATCACAACTGATGTGTTGGTGATAGCCTAGTTCGGGAAGTCCTGGGGAAAGGCCTGGAGAGAGCCAGATATGAACACTTGGAACATGCTGGACATTCTATGTTTTCCAGGAAGTGAGGGTGGCACTCAGAAAGAGTGTGAGATCCAAGGCAGGAGCAGGAGGACCCTTCTATTGAATGGGGTTTCTTCCTTGGAGGGGAGAGATTGACGGAGTCACCTACACACAGACACCAGGGACTCATTTGATGTGGTGGTGAGGTAAAATCAATTTATTGTGCACAAAGTTTTTGGTTATATAGACTATGCAGCTGATTATGTGAGGGGAGGCTCCTTCTGCATCAAACAATGAAAAGGTCATTGACTCTCCTTATTGCAGCTGTTCCCAAGGCTACAATCAAGTATCACAAGTCCACTGGATGGCATTCCATTCCAGCCTGAGTGGTGGCCTTTGGTCACACCATTAACTCAGTGCCTGCTGCCAAGTATGCATGTGGGACATGACCTACACCTTTCTCCATGGCACTCCTGTGTCCTGGCCACACAGCCTCCTGTGTTGCAACTGGGATTCATTCTTCTCACACCCTTCCAGTGCCTTCAGCTCCTCACACCAGAGAGGTGGCCCATTCACAGGGTCTTTGCTAGGGAGGTAGTCATGATGGTCTTGGGGTCCCAGTGCCCTGGAGCTTGTGTGGCTTCACAGTCTTGAGTGGCTACACAGTCCTTGCAGAGACCTCAGACATGTTTCTCCAGAGGGAGAAGCAGATCATCCATGGGGTATGACCCACCACTGATACAGAGAACAGTGTTCCAGAATTAACCACCCTGTGGCCTGTGAGTCACCTTGTCACCTCCTTCCAAAAGCTTTGTGCTGCCCCAAGCCACTGAATCAGGATCTCTGAAGGTAAGTGGATATTTGTCTTTGTAAAATTCCCCAGGTGATGCTGATGTACAGTAGCACTGGAGCTCTGAAGACTTATTCCATATCTGGGAAGTGGGCCAGGAAGGTGACTCACCAAGGCCAATGGAGCCAGGTCTGGATCCCAAGCCTTCCAGGTGCCTGTCCAATCTTACATTACCCCCAATGACTGTCAGTCTTCTGGGACAAGGCTGCCCCACCCACCCCAAGCTCCCTGGGCTTCCATTCTCACCAGGCCACAGGTGCTGAACTCTCCTGTGTGACCATGGTTGCCTGCTCTCTAACCTGCTTTGCATGGGAGAACAGTGTTCATCACTCTGGTTTCATAATTGGATGATAGGTCTACAATGCTGTAGCCCACAGTTCCTGAACAAGGATGAGGACCCCCCACAGGCTCTGGAGAAACAGAGAAGTTAAATTTATTCCGTGGTAGAAGATGACATACTCTTATGGAAATAAATCTACTTTGAAAGCAGGAGGTGGGCATGCAGCCTGTTTTTGCATATGAGTGTTGGATCATGGCCTTGCTGGACTTTTACTCACCTGTGAAATAAGGCTCCCAGTTGGCAAGGGTGATCACTTGAGTTAACAGATGGGAAGATACCTGCTCTGTTATCAGTGGTAGATTATTGTCTGTATAATAGTCAGGAGAGTTTAGGTTGCTGTTGTAACAAACACTTCTCAGCTTTCCACAAACCAAGGCTTCATTTCTCCCACACATTAGATGTTGGAGTAGGGACTTTAAGTGGTATTGGTTGATAGTTGGCCCTGAGAATCAAGTTGCAGTGTCTCCATCACCAATGGAACATCAGGTTTCAGGTTCACAGTGACAGGGAAGAGAATGTTGGAGAACCACACACCAGTTCTGCAGTGTTCTCCCCAGAAGTAAGGCATCATGACATTCACATGTATCAGCTAGAGCAAGTCAAAGGGCACATTCAACTTTGAGGGCAGGTTTTCAGAAGCTGAGAATGAGATACCTCAGTGATCATGACCGAGTTCTTGATCATGATCAAGTCCTTACATGCATATGATGTAAGGACTTAGCATCATCTGAGTGGCAGAGATACACTGCCACACAAGACTGTCTAGCAGCCAGGTTCTCCTTGGTCACACCATGCAGCCACCAATGGGGCAGTTCTCTATAGAATTACCATGCCTTCTGAATCCTTCACCTCTCACTGGATGGTCACTGAAAATGGAGATATCCAGTGGGCAAGAAAGACATCTGAGCAAATGCACTGCTGTCAAGTCTTCCTGCCAGAGGACAGTTCCTTCTCTCGGGTTCATAGCTCCTGCCATATTGCTAAGTGGCTTACATGGGTCAGCAGTAGTACTTACATAAGCAGTGGGATTTCAGGTATGACACATGGAAGTCATCTCACTCCTCAGCATTGCCTTTGACTGCGGTTGTGGGTTCACATCCTGGTTCCTGTGGTCAACCACAGTGAGCCCCTCTTTCAGCCAAGCACTGCAGAGGCTCTCTAGCATGCTTACAGGGACCTGGATATGGGGAATCTCAGGTCTGCAGTAGCTGCTGGGACAGAAAGTCTACTGAAACTGACCCACTGCAAAAAAATCAGAGGGCAACATGGGAGGGGAGAGATCCAGCAGTGAAAGCTCTCTGGTTCATACAAGGTTCTTCCTTATGAATCTACACCAGAGCTTGAAGTTCCTTAGTGACTGCTTATACGTGCATACTGTACTCAGCTCCTGCTACAAGCCAGGTTTATTATAGGCTTGGGGTCAGGCAATGAGTGGCAGAATTCCTGCTCTCCTGAATTTGATATTCTTGGAAAAGAATAGAAAAACAGAGAGATGCACAGAGAAGAAATCCTGCTTTAGGTGGAGCATATGATGAGGAAAATCACACAAGGTACAGGGAGAAGGGGTGCCTTTGCATGGGGAGGGTGCTCCTCTTTAATAGAGGGAGAAGAGAGACATTCCAGAGGAGTGCATGAAGACAGAAATGGAGAGAAGGGATAAGTAAGCTGACACAGATGCACTCAGGGGTGTGTGCATGGTGCCAGCATGCCCATGTGGTGGGGGTGATGTGCCTTTCGAGTCTCTGCAGGTTGACTGGCATTGTCTCAGGGTGTTAAGTTCAGTGTGGTAAGGAGGCAGGGTATCAGCTCACATGAGGTTGCTGTCTAAGCTCCTTCCCTGCCTCACTCTCCTGCTGAGTCAGGAAGTGACTTAGCTTATGAACCACCAAGTGGGTGAGAGGGAAAAGCTTCCAGCATCTGAACAAGAAGAGGAAGGGTGCAGGGTCAGGTCAGGTCCACAGTGGGGAAAACAGAACATCGCCCTCGAGGCCCATCTTGGCCTTCAGCACCCACAACGCTGGTCCCCTGCAACAGGGCCAGCTGTGAGAGCCATGCTGGGGAGAGGCTGGTGTTGCAGGTCCAACAGCTGGGAACCCACTGATTCCTGCAGCATCACCCTGCAGCAGTCTGGCCAACTACCTCACTTCCACCCACCCACACCACCACCATGCATAGAGTGGCAGGTGGCCTTGTGTACCTCTTTTTTCTGAGAAGTGTCTGGGTTCCCTGGAGCACTGCCAAGAGCTTCAGGGACTGGAGGGATGAACAACTCCATTTAAGGAATGGGTCATGGGAAATTGAGTTCAGTAAGTTGGAAGCTCCTTGAAGCTTTCATAATGACCTGGGTCAACCCTCAGAGGATCAGGATTTCAGAAAACAAACCCACTATTGACAAGTCAGTCCAGGTCCCCCATCCACTCTCCATGCTCCACCACCATGGTAATAATTTTCTTGGTATTACAAGGTAACAGGTCACATTTGATTGCTTTCTTCAAATATTCTACTGACATTGGAGTGGAAGGATGTATGGTAAAAAAAAAAAAAATTAACTGGGGTGGGTTTGTATGCTTCATGTCCTGGATGTGCAGGAATGCAGGCTGAGCACAGGCAGTGAAATACCCAGTTAATGGAAGGGTGGTGGGTTGGATTGTGGTCTCCAAATGCAGAAAAATCAGGACTGATAGCAGTGTGGCCAAGAGCACAAAGAAAGAGTCAAGGGCAAGACTTGGAAAGTTGAGATATTGTTGTGGATAACAGAGGGTGGACACAGAGCAATAAAACATGCACAGGGTGCAGAGGAGGCCTGATGTGATGGAGGGGTGCAGAGAGGCAGGAATCTGATCCTGGATTCCTCTCCTGGGATCCAGATATTTTCATCTGTAAAAGGCATCATAAGGTATAGTTTTCCATGTCTCAGAACTTCCTGGACATTCCTGACTCAGGAATAATTAATTCTATTCCCAAATAGTCATTGGGTAACTGAGTAATCAAAAGCAATTTCATTTTTATAATGTAGCCCTGGTCATGAGATTTGGAAGTTGTCAATCTGAGGGAGGAGCAAGTGCAGGCATGTGAAGGGACTGCAGAGGTCTGACACAGTATCCAGTGAAGGGTCCCTGAAGCATTCAGAAAAGAAAGATCCCAAAGAGAGATTTCATGGAGTGGGCTGCAGAGAAGTCATCTGGGAAGACTGCAGGGGAGCGGATTCTTGGGGAGAGAAGTGAGCAGCCTGCACAGGGGTGTATAATACTACAGCCATCCACATCTTCCATGGTTAACAAGCCTGAGAACCTGGCTCAAGACAAGTTTGTCTCAGTATTAAGAAATAATGCTGCTAGCCATCTGAATTCCTTCCCTATGATGGAATTTAATTATGATTACACTCACCTGAACTGCATTGTTAGGAACTTAGGGAGAACGTATCAGGCAATTCAGCACTATGGTGAATTTTAAAATAGGAGAGTATATAATGAGCACAGTACAGAGAAAAGAAGAGGGGGACATCCCTGTCTCTGTGTCACTATGTGTCTCTGTCTTTGTCTTTGTCTTTCTCTCTCTTTCTCACACACACATACACACACACACACACACACACACACACACACTAATTTAACTCTGTTGCCTGTAGATTCTGGGACTGTTGGGGACAATTTGTTAGGTGGTGGAAACTATTTGAATGGAGAGGCTGAGGGCACCAGAGAGAGTACTGGGCCTTGGCACATCCAACTTGGGTTTTATTCTGTCTCTACCAGTGACCAGTGATAGGCATTCAGGAAAGTAACTTCCTAGGGTCTCAAGGGACAGAGAGAATTGTGATCCTACTGTTGTGAATGCAGCTGATGAGTGCTTTCCTGTCTTGTCACATGGAGTACTGGGAGAACACTTGGATTCCAGGCCACATCCCCATATCTCTTGAGGAACTCTGCCACAGGAACCAAGAAATTGTACTTCTGCCTATGGTCATGGAGATAATGGTGCATTGGAACCAGACTCTAAGTTTTGGAGAAGTCTTGCTCTGAAGTTGTAGGATTTCCATTGAATTTTCACAAATTGATCAGAAAAATCACTTGTATTTTCAAGATCAGCCTGCTAAGTGGCAGACTCCTTGCCATTCAATTGAGATCACTGTTCTAGGGGCAAAATTAAATTCAGGGAAAAGGAAAATGCTAAGATTGGCTGGAGTGAAAAGTTTAGAGTGTAATCTGTACAGCAAAGCATCTGTGTGGACTGCTATCTGCTCCCCACAGACCCCTGGAGAGGGAGTGGAGGGAAAACCTCCAGGTCCAGACATACTGGTGATACAATTTTGCTTTCCACTGCTCCCTTATTGGTTGGCAGATTCGATTTTTCTAAATAGGGAGGACAGGGCTGTGACCTCCTCAGATTTGTGCAGCTACTGAACAGAGGGAGATTCAAAGTAAGATATTTCTGGTGTTTGTCTTTGTCCTGTTTATCAGGTGCCACACTGCTTTATGTTAAAGAAGCCCATGAACATGCACATGCATTCTCCCACAGGTTCAGCAGCAGTGGAGTAGAAAAAGAAACAAGAAACTGCATGAAAAAAAGAAAAAAATTGGAGCAATGAAAGTACAATATGTGGAGAAAGAAAAAGTAAAGAAGAATCATATGAAGAGGATCACTGGACTTCTGGGTTGCCATGGAACTAGACTTGGTGCAGCAGAACACTTAGATGGGGAAGGTGGTGACTTTAATTTGGGACTTGAAATCCTCTTTAGAGTCTCCTTACTCCCTGAACTCAGGGACTAAACTGAGGTTAAGAGTGCATCTTTTCAATACATAAGTACAGATGACTGATGGATTTTAGGCAAAGCCTGCCAGACCACTGTGTTCTAGCAGGGAAAACAGACAGAGACAGAGGGTGCATCCATACTGTGAAATTCTGGGACACAGTACACTGTCAGAATGGGCACAGTGACCTTCTCACAGCACCTTAGTGAAAGGCAGAAGTCCCATGGCCTAGGAGGCTTCCTGCCACCGAAGCACAGGTTAGACACTTCTCCAGAGACAGGCTGATCTGTGAGTTACATGCTGAACCTTTGAGATGTATTCTGAGGTTGGAAGCAAACTGACCTCAGGCCAATGTCCTCAACCCATTTCTTCCCTCCACTCTGTTCCTGTGTCCCACAGGGGCAGAGTCCTTCTGTTGAGCAGTCACAGGTTCGGCCAACCTGAGAACATGACACATCCTACAACTACATGCAGCACCTGTGTGTCTGGTCACCTGTACTGTGCTGTCAGTAAACATCCCTCACCTGTAAAATCTTCTTTTATTCAGTGGACAACATCTGGGAGCCCTGCAGTTCTGGGGTCAATGCCTTCAGCAGATGGGGTCCATGATCTCTGGAGAGGAGCCTACAGGGAGTGAGGTCATTCACCTTCTGTCCTTTGATAGGAGACAGTTTTCCCTGCTCTTGAGCCATCCCTCTGTCCAGGGATTATCCCCAGAAGATTGTCATCACAAGATGCCTCTTCAAGTTTGAACATGGAATTGGAGACATACCTCTTTCTTCCATTCCTGCTGAAGTTTTTTTTCTCAAATAGTTATTGAACTTCTACCATAATTAGAAGCCTACACCACCAAGAAGTGTGAGTCCTCAGGAGCCAAAAGCTATCAGAGGAGAAGGAGGACTACCAGACAAGTGTAATCCAGCATGCTAAGCAGAGAGAGGACAGGATGCTGTGCAGACTCAGAGCAGTGTTCCCTGCACTTGATCAGCTGGGCTGCATTCTGAAGAACTTTTAGAAGATGACAAAACCAAGTGGGGATAATGGGAAGAGGGGTATTCCAAAGGACACCATGGGAGAAGCCCCGGAGCCTGCTACATGATGGAGGAATTCCAGGGGCTCAGCTATAAGAATGGAGGGTGGGTGTTGGAGGGTGGGGCAGGGAAAAGGCAAGGGTCTCAGAAGACTGGGTCACACTCTGAGTATAAATCCTGAGGGTGAGTCAAGGTAATTGCAGACATTTGCTGGGTTGCTTGCCCATCACAAGGAGTGTAGGAAGGTCCACCTGGATCACTGGGTCCCAGGTGAACTTCAGATTGCCCTGTTCCTAGGTTCTGAAAGGTCTGACTGAGGAGAGCCCTGAAGCTGGGCTTCAGTTGTGATTTACATTCTCCTTCAAGAGTCGTGAGCAATGAGGTACCATGACTTAATCTTGTGAAAATAATATAGAACCAGAAGTAGGTCCTACGTAGCAAGAAGGGGGTACAGATCACCTTGGAGCTCTGCACAACCACAGGATTAAAACCCCAGTTGGAGTGTACCTGGAGGCTCTTCTGGGATGAAGGGGGCACCATGGCCTGCTTACCAAGGGAGGTTCTATTTTGACACAGGGTATGGTGGCCCAGAAACTGCTCTGAAGTGAAAACAGTCACACCCCACACTTGGAGTTCTGTCATAGCCATGGGCAATCCTGGGCACCCGAGGACCCTCTCCCCTGAAGATGTCCCCCATAGCCCAATTTGGGAGCACAGCCCTGCCACAACCTGTATTTCACCAAACATCTCTAGCATACTGGCTGGGTTTAAACCTAAAGACTTAAAAACTGTCTCATTTTCTCCAGAAAATAAACTTTATTAAGGCTGTGCTGGGCCATATACAGACCTTTGCCCAGTGCCTAAATGGTAGAGCCTGTTGATGGTTGATGATGAGTAGATGTGGGTGGTAGTAGGAAGTAAGCAGGAAGGCAAGGAGGAATAGAGCAGGGAAAGCAAGAAGGCAGGAGGGACAGGAAATTTCGTGGTGGCCAGCTGTTGGCATCAATATGATCCAAGATGCAGAAAAACTACATACACCCTAAATTTGCAGTGGAGAGAAAAGCTAAATGCAACCTGGCTCTTCCACCATGAGGAATATTTCAGAACAGAGGAAGCCAATGAAAATCTTATGAAAGATGTGGAAAAAATAAAATATAACCATATTTCATGATAAGATGGACTATACCTATCTCTGCTGCAGGCCACATGCTCACTACACTGCCCTTAGGATTCTGGGTAGTGTGGTCCATCTCTCTTGTGCTGCTCTAACGCAGAGGTTCCTGCAAACTCAGACCACATGCTCATAAGGCACCCCTGAGGATTGTGGCCAGTGTAAACCATCCTTCCTGGGCAAATATCACTCAGAAAATCCATGGAGTTGCAGGTCCCATACCCCCAGAAAACCCTGATGTTTATAGTGTAGCCTATTTTTTCTGCTCCAGGGAGCTGCAGGACACAGTCTTACCAGGCACCCTGAGGATTCTGGGTAGTTTCACATTTTTCCTGAGTCCTTCACCTAGCAGTTCTAGGGATCTTTAGGCCAGATGCTCACCACACACCCCTGAGGATTCTGGGCAATGTAACACATCCTTACTTTTCAGCCTCACCCAGAGGATGCTGGGAACTTCAGGACAGATGCTCACCAGAAAGTCAAAGAATTCTGGTTATTGCAAACCTCACCAAGGTGCTACTGGGAGCTGAAGGCCACATGATCACCACACACCCCTGAAGATTCTACATTGTGAAGTCAAATCTTCTTGGCAGCCCTCAACAAGAGTTTCCTAGGAACTGCAGTTCATATTCTTACCTGGCAGATTTAGGATTTTGGGTAGTGCAGTTAATACTTCCTTTGAAATCATAATTCATAGATTTTGGAATCTGCAGGGAATATGCTAACCATACACCCCCAAGGATTCTGTGTAGAGCAGCCCATACCTCCTGTAGGGTCCTCATGTAGAGGCTTCTGGGAGCTGCAGACCACATGCTCATAAGGTACCACTTAGGATTGTGGGCAGTATAACCCATCCTTCCTGGGCAAGCCTCACTCAGAAGATCAAGGGAGGAGTAGGCCACATACCTCCACAATTTCATATGTTTCTGGATAATGCACCCTATACTTTATCTGTAGCCCTCACCCAGATGCTCTTGGGATTAGCAATCCTCATGTTCACAAGGCACCCTGAAGTTTCTGGGTAGTGCAGACCATCCTTCCTTTGCAGACCTCACCTGTAGACTCCAGGAAGTTGTGCACATTACCATGATTTAAACAAGATTTAAATTATTCTGACACTACTCAATAAAATATCTTTAAATAGAACAATTTATGATTACCTAAACCATCAAAAATAACTTTACACAAATATATTAGTTATAATTATTTAAATGAAATTACATAACCAGCAAAATAGGTTTCTTAGTAACACACAATTTAAAATTTCATGTTTAAAATTTCATTGGAACCGTGCAAAGTTAACCTGGAAAAAAGGAAGTGTTACAAATACAATTTGAAGAGAGGTGCTAATTACAAAGTGATTCCAAATTAAACTAACTGAAGTGAAACAACAAGAAACAGGATGAGGGGAAAAGTAAAGATGATTTTATGAACAATGTTAATCCAGATGTCTACCAAACCCTCTTTGTCCAATATTTAATAATTAGAGCATCAAGGAGGTGATCTTATTATATGTAATTAATACTAAAGCTGATTTAATCACAGATTCTGCTTCAAGACTGCCTTTGTAGTCTCCATTCCTTCCTTTTTTGTTTCATGAACTTATAAGTTGTTTCTATTTCACTGTTGGTGCTTAAGTGCTATAACTTAAGCTCTTAAACATAGGAATCTGGAAAGAACCTAGGATTTGTAAAATGATATTAGGTGAAGTGCACAGAAACTGTTTTAATATATAACATTAGGAACTGAGGTAGACCTCAGTGTTAGATCACCTAGCATGCACGCAGACCTGGGTCCAATCCCATCACAAAACATGTAAAATGATGAATCATGCAATGAAAATGCTACTAGCATGGCATTTGACATGAAACTTGCCAAAGTCAGTAACAGGTTCTCAAAAGGCAAAGACTAGTTTCAACATTATTTTCTGTAATTTCCTGTTTCAAATTTATTTTCCCCTCAGAATTTGTAAAAATGAATAGTGAAATTTTTAATCTTTGTAAGATTTGGATTATTTTCATAAGATTTGGATGATGTTAGATTTTTGAATTATTTGTTCAAATAAAACATTGCTCACTTTTAAAAGGCAAAAATCTTCAAAATCTTATTATGTTTCACAAACACTCAGATAAGCAAGTTTTATTTTAAACATTAGTAATTTCTTAAGCATACAAATAAGTTATAAACATCAAGGATATAAATTGACCAGTAATTATATTTAAATTAATAAAATTTTAGTTTAGATCTCAAAGTCATTGTTAAATGAAGAGCCTTCCACAAGTCAAACAAAGCAGTTTATTGTACAAGTTTTAAAAAAAGAATGATTCACAATTGAGGAACACAGGAGAACAAAATTAGGGTCACAGGATCAGGCAGCACATAGAGACATAAACTATATGTTCATGGCTAAATGTTACCTACTCCCCAACAAACTGCCAGTCTTGTCCAGTTGCAAAATCTTTGTGGGTATGCAGAAGACCAGCCTCAAAGAAAGGATGGGCTGGGTCTACCTGACTTCATCACACACCTCACTGCAGTCAGATTGTACAGATGTCTCAGAGTCTGCAACCATGGGACTCAGCTTCAGCACTGGGATGCAAGGGAAGTCAGGACCACTTTCTTTATTATAGGTCACCCTCCTGCTTTTACTGAGCTTAAATGTTTAGATATTTATGTCTCTCAGGGGCTTAGGTTGCAGCTGGTCCTCCATATATGCTGAGTCTGCATCCTCATATTCAAACAATCTTAGGTGCAGAACAATAAGAAACAATTCCATGTGTACTATATAAACTGGTACATTTTCCTTGTTATTGCTGCCTAAATTTTACATAGTGTTTATGTTCTTCTGGGTATTCTATGGAATGTCCTGATGGTTTAGATCATGCAGGAGAATGTGCATGCATTATATACAAATGCTATGCCATTTGCTATGAATGACTTAAGTATCCCTGGGTTTTGATATCTATGGGGCTCCTGGAACACATCCAGGCCAGCGATTAAAAATTTCTGTTGATTATGACTGTGCAAAATTTAGATGATCTCTGGCATTGTGTTGTCTCATCATACCTCTGGCATTGTGTTGTCTCCAGCCACATACTGAATATGTAAGGAAGCCAGTCAAGGGAGCAGACCTGGAATCCTCCCAATATACCTTGGAGAGCTAGGCTTGGAGTTGAGTGGGTGATGTTGTCAATGAGATTTATGCAAAAGAGATAGCCAGGGGTGTAAACTAATTTTGGGGGAAATGAAGATAATAAAGACACTGAGAAAATTGGTGTTACTAGAGAAATATTTAGGACCAGGAGTGACTCTATTTTTGTATCTCTATATGCTTATGAATATTCATGCATTTGTATTTTGATGATTGAAGATATTGGAGAATATTCATTATTTGGGTGACAAAACCAACTCTAGTTAGGACCACAGGAAACCAAAAGTTACTGCTGGTGGGGAAATTCTGCAATTCTTTATTTTTGAAGATACCTGCAGTTGTTGAGAGCAGTGTTGAGAAAAATAAATATGAGACAAGCATGTTTTAAAATACATATTTCCTGAGGTTTATGGGACCTGAAGGGGAACACCCTTCCTTTGGCCTGTCTTCTTGAAGCTCCTGGTCAAAGAAGTAGCCTTTTCTCTTTGGTCCATTGTCTCAATAGAAGCCCTTTTGAAGTCACAATCTTCTCTTTTAACCACTATACACCTCCTCTCAGGTTCACCTGCTTTCCTTCTACATCTTCCTCTAGCTCCCACTTTTCTACTGAGAAACCAGGGAAAGGCAATCTCCATCTGGCCTTTGCCCCACTTGGATCCATTCTATGACTTTCTATTGCAGTCAGAATAAAATATAAAGTGCTGGTGAGAGTAACAGATGGGACCTAACTCCCCAGCATCTTTCCTATTGTCCTCATCTCAGCTCAAAGGTCTCATCAGAGATGCTTTCTGTGGCCATCTGGTCTAAAATAGAACCTGCCTGGTTCCTACCATCCCTGTCACCTTACCCTGTTTTACTGTCTTCACAGCTTCAATGATCACATCTTATCTTTTGCTTCTGTGCTGTCTCCCCATTGAAAATTAATTGTCAACCTAAAATGAAAGGTCCTATTTGCTATAGTCATCTTAGTATCAAGAACTGTTCCCAGCACACTGTAGGTGCTCAACAAACACTGGATAAGTTAATATTCTTTCACTTGTCAATACCTTCTCTAGCTAGTGTTCCATGTTCTCAGCCCTATGGTTTTACAAGTACTCTCATTTAATAACCATGGTTTGTGGGGCAGGGTGTCAACATAACTGCAGCAAATTTGAAATGGATACAACTCAGTTTCTGCCAGGCATGCACAAAATGCAAACTTAAGGGGAATTTTATTAGGCAAAGTGGAGCATCCCTTTGTTAACTGGTCAAGAAAACATGATCACCTTGTCTCAAATGGATAAGTGCAACATTAGCTTTGCTTTTGAAAGATGAGCTAACTTAAGGGACACACTGATGCAGAGTGGAAGAATCCTTTAGAAAACCAGGAAAACATTCCCTTGAGAGTGAGATGTCCTTTATGCTTTTTTCATTTTTGTATGAGGAATTGAACCCAGGATGCTTTACCACTGAGTCACATCCCCAGCCATTTTGTACGTTTTATTTAGAGACAGCATCTCACCGAGTTGCTTAGTGCCTTTCTAAGTTGTTGAGTCTGGCATTGAAATCATCATCCTCTTGCCTCAGCCTCTCAAGTCACTAGAGTTACAGGTGCACATAACTGCATCCTGGGAGATGTCATTTGATGCACAGTTGTACAGTAAATTGCAGCCTGTGACACTTCCTTTATACTAGTACCAGCATGTTTCAGAACATTGATAATTTTATTGCATTTGCAAGTACAATATTGGCATGTCAATTTGACCACAGATCCAAGATCAAACCTTCCAATACACTTTATAGGGTAATAAAAATCTTATTTAGACTTCCATCTCTCTGACTTCTTATTGGTTCTCATATGACCTTGTACTTAGGAGAAGTAGGTGTTATTTTTTGACCATCCACCAAAAATCCCCAAAAGATGTATGAGTCAGTTGGATACACAGGCCTTTTAGAGAAGTCACTATTGATTGCTTTATTTTCAAATATGACTCTTCATCATTATGGCTACAGTCTGGCAACATTAAGTCAATCAAACAGCAAGACTTTTAAAAGAAATATCCAAAGTACATTTCACAACATTGATATGCAGCTTGGTTTCAGGTACTCATTTCTAAATACCCTAAATACTATTTTAGCTTGGAGGTGAGACCTCCCAGATGGAACCTGGAGGCCTACTTCTCTGTTACTTGCTCAGATCCTGAAATCACTCTTGTTGACTCTTCTCAAGGCAAAGGGAAGACTTTCTTTGTCCATGTCAGTGCTGTATCTGAAGTACCTGTTTGCATCCCAAATGGAAGTGGGAAGGAAGGCTCTCCTCAGTAAGAGTGAAAATCATTTAGGCAGGCATGGCCCTTTAGTAGAACACTTGCCTGTATGCACAAGACCCTGGATTTCACTCCAAGCACTGAAAAATATATGTTCTTCCTTATAACCAGGAAAGATGATATTCTACTTTACTTCTTTTCCCTGAATATATTTTAGAAGTTATCCCAAAAGATGTTTTACATTTTTATTAAAATTACATCTTAGAAAAGTTGATCATTGCAGCAACAGTTTGATGTAACAATTGCTTCAAACACAAACTGAGAATCTGTTAGAACATGTCTGATTCCTATGGGATTGATGTTTTTCCTAATATTTAAAAATATAATCTTTACATCTTGAGGTATTCAGTGGTATGCTGGTAATGTTAAACTGGTTCTCCAAAAAAGGAGGCAGGACCTTATTGATGGTGCTCTTCAGTTTTTGTGTTGCAGATAAAACCACCATGACTAATTTCAGGTGACCAGTGCATTAAGCAACAAGTTTGCAAAGACCTGAGTTTTGAGTCATGAGCTTTCCCAAGCTGTGGCTAGCTGGCTGAAGCACACTACTGCACTTAGCCTTTACCTTGTTCTTCACTTCCTCATTTTGTCAGAGTGACATTTGTTGGAGTGACAATATTTCCAGATTAAACAATTTAAAATGATAATTCCCAGTCATCCTTGCAAACAGTAAAGACCACAGGAGTGTTTTCACCCAAGAGGTGTGGGAGATGTTGTAGCCGTGGTCAATGCTAGCCACAGGTGGTGATGGTGAGTGGCATCTTCCTCCCAGGAGTTTCAGGCCATTCACTTCTTTTGACCTTGTCCTTTCTTTTCTTCTCTCTGGAATGCAGATGACTGAAGCTGCAGCAGGCATCTTATAATCAACATTGAGGTAAAAGATAAGAGGATTGCAGAGACCTTGGCTCTTATACCTTTGCATTATCTCACCACCTCTGGAATTCTTATTTCTAACCTTCTTTTTATAAGAGATTAAATAAGTTCCTATTTTGCTTAATCATTGTTATTTAGGTTCTGTGTGAATTGCAGTCAATCAGTCCTTCAATGTGGGAAATTTGAAAATGAATGTATGTCTAGTGGGGAGAACTTGCTAGCAGAAGTAAAATAATTGAAGACTTTTTTTCTGAAAATCATGTCATCACTTTCAAAAACTGACTACTCCATTAATTATTCTGTTGGTATGAGTTTACCTAAGATATTTGGCTTGGAAACAGAAATTTTATTCTTAGCAGAGCACTACAAAAATTCAAGGAGAAGAATATCAGTAACCTTTGTGACACATACAAGATGCCATTTGTCACATCCAGTACTTTCTAGGCACAAGCATACTTGCTATGTGACCTTGGTGAAGTCACTTAACATGTTGGTGCTTCTATTTCTGCAATGGTAGGGAAAATAGTGTCTATCTCATGGTGTATTTTTATCAGTGTATATTAATTACACAGAATAGTGGATTTCATTGGGGCATATCTGTACTTGTATATAACATACTTTGATTATATTAATTCCCTCCCAATGACTCTCCCTTTGTCTCCCCTCCCTTTCCCTAATCCCTCTTTGGACTGTTTGACGGATAAAGAGGTTAATAACATATGCGTAAGTCTCAAAACAATTACTCACAAATTGCAAACCCAAGTATTAGATAACATCATCACCACCACTACAATCATCATCCCATAGAAGCCCTAATTCAATAAGCACTGCTATCATCTAACGATGAGGATGATGGTGTATACTTTATTGGAAGTTTCTGAGACTAGAAGCAGAAGATGCCTCTCAAGTGTTTAGCATTGTTACAACTTTATAATGCCAATTTTATGCCTTTTCTTCATCAGGATCCAATCAAAGATCATATACTACATTTAGTTATATCTTCCATTTTTCTTTAACAGCTTTGTTGAGATAAAATTCACATGCCATATAATCCACTCATTTAAGGCACAAAATGCAATTGACTATACACACAAAGTTGTGCAACCACTACTGGAAACTGATTTTAGAATAATTTCACCATCCTAAAACCTTTGGCTATCACCCCCAGGTCGCTCAATCCCCAATTACTTTCTGTTTCTATAGATTTGTTTCTTCTGGATGCTTCAAATATATGAAGCAAACAGAATGTGGTCTTTTATGTCTACTTTCTGTCACTTATAATAATTTAAAGGGTCATCTACGTAACATATGTCAGTACTCTGCTCCTTTTTATGACTAAATAATGTTCCCTTGACTAGATATATTTCATTTTATTTACTGAAGGAGGGTTCCAAACAGAAGAGTGACCTGATCTCAGTGGCATTCTACAAGGCTAACTCCAGCTCTTGCTCCAAGAAGCAGAAAATCAGCAACTTTGATAAATGCTGCTTTTAGGAAAAATAATATGAGATCCAAGAATTGACATGTAAGTGCTCAAATAATTTAACAAATAAGGGATTTGAAATTTACTTAGCAGACATATTCTGATATATAACTTACAAATGACATTTTATGGGTTTTATATGATTTATTGCATTTCCTTTGAATAATTAAATATGAAATATATAATAATTGGTTAATAAGCAATAATTTCATTTGTGATGCTTGATGCATGCAGGTACAGGGATAATTGTGGGAGCATTCATTTACCATGGTTTTTGCTGTTAATGTTGCTGGAATGGTTCTTTTGGTTCATATAAAATTTACTCCGCAGAATAATCCTTTTCTAAACACAACTCAACATTTATGGTAATTATTCAAGATTCCACTCCAGCTTTCAGAAACTGGCCATGAAAAAAGTTGATTCGTAGACAAACATCTTTCAAATGTCTATGCAAATCAGGTAGACAGAAGTTTATTTATGTTCTGAAGGTGTTTGTGACATCTAAAATGTCGTAAAACTTGGACCAAACAACTAGAGTATGAATGGCTATCTCCTTGTGGCTTCTGTCATTATTTGAAGCAACAGGGCCCTACTCAAACCATTGAATCCTGAGTAGGAAATGCATCTATGGAATTCAGGTTTGCAATAGTTAATAGGTTAACCAATTCTGAACACAAGCAACTTTTGGGGCTGCAAATCTTTGCGGAGAGAAGGAGGGGAAATGAAAACTAGACATAAAAGGGGAGTGAGAAAATGTGATCTGCATTCTAAGGAAGATTAGTGCTCAAGGTGGATGTGATGTGTTAAGGACCATGTCAGAAATAAACACACAGCACAGCGAGCCTGATTTTCACATACTGCACCAAACCTGCTCCACCCGGACTAGAGTAGAGGCTGGGAAAGCCAGAAAGTCAGTGTGTTTTTTCTACCCCTTGGAAGGATATGGGTGTGAGCATGGGCCTGGGGACTGGGGGCGGTGGTTCCCGCTGCTCCCCTGCACCGTCTGCCCACTGGGTCCAGAATTTGGAGAGGATCCTTGGTGGAGCGACTTGTACGCATGCGTGAGTGCGCATGTGAAGGAGCAGTGGGCGGCTCCGACCCCCAGACGCCTGCACAACTAGATCAATCCAGGCTCTGAACCCGGCAGTGGAAAGAGAGACTCAGTGGATGATCCCATGCCCAGGTGAGGGGAGGGACTCCGCTTGCTTGATCACTCCTGCATTCATGCCGGGCGCGCTGCCATGCTGGTAAAAACAAAAGGACCTGAACCCTGCTTTCCCCTGCGCGTGTTCCTGCCCTCTACTCAGCGGTGGGCCACCCAGCACCACGATCTTCCCTCTGGTGGATGCGGGCTGTGCATGAAGACACCTCCATGCTGCTCCAGGTACAGACTTGCCATCTTGCCTCCCCTTGTGCCCCGCCGCCGGCTCCCCGTGCCACTTTGTCCAGTTGCAGCCCTCCCATTCCATGTCTCTCTTTCCCTTTCCCTTTCTGCAGCCCTGCTAAGGCTCTTGCGCTCTCTGCAGCCAATGGTGTCCCGTGCTGGTCCGTCGACCATCCCGGGGGTGGGAGGACCTCGGCAGGCACTGCCCTTTCCGCCCCCGCCAAACGGTGTGCCCAGGAGGGGGAAGCCTGGTGCCCTGGTCTCGGGCTTCCTGCACAGTTTCCCTTCCGTGCCCACCAGCCTCTTTGGGGTCCATGTCGGGGAAAGCTTGCACCAAAATTCTCGATTTATCCAAAGGGTTGGCGGCGGTGTGTAATTCCCCCCTCTTCCATCAACAACCCCCAGCATATCCTAGTCCTCCCATCCCTTCCCATTTACTGGATTCTTTGGCCTCACCGCACCTGTGTCCAGGACATTCTTTTGTCTGTGCCTGTCTTAGTGTTTCTCGGGTTGTTTCTGGAGGAAGGTGGGGTGGTGGGTGTGAGAGACCTGTGGGGACCTGCTTTTCTGGTTGCTGAATGCTTGTGCAGGCTTAAAGGGAGCACGTTTCCTTGATGTTCTTCAGGGAGGCAGCAGGAACAGAGCCCGCCAGATCTCAAAACTACTGCATCAGAGGCTTTTGTTTTGAGGCACACGCGATTTTGTAAAATACTTCCTGAAGATAACCAGTGAGATGCCATCTCTGGAGAAAGCATCCTTTTCGTGAGTACTGACAGCCTGCCCTTTCTCTTTCCTTGGTTCCCCCCAAAGTATGGAATGATAGAAAAGGTGCATGATTCCTGTTCTGTCTTCCTGTTGCTGAAGCTCTCAGTGGCTGAATCACAGAATGCCCTTTTTTCTGAAAGAACATCTTTCGCTCAAGTTGCCTATGTTGGATAATGTACCCACACCTCAGGAACACCAAGAGAAAACTTTCTGGCCCAGGTTGATTTTACCTGTTGTTTTATAACTACAACCTAACATTGTATTGGTGACAGGTGAGCTGTATTGGAACGAATGTTTTTTAAAAAGAATGAAGGCAGGTCCTGTGTTCACTGCCCAGCGTTTTCAATGGGTGTAAATGTTTTTGAATCAGCATTTCTCCGATGTAGGTGCCAGGCCTGAATATGATGTACTGATCAAAGAGTTTGTCCTCCACTCTCCCTCTCTGATTACCATTTGCAGTTATTTGGTATTTCTGTGCAGGTGGTGTACCATTCAGTATAATAGTGCAATTCTTAGGAAACTGTAACCAGGATCTGGCAAGGTGATTTTCTGGAGATGGTGATGCCAAAGTATCCAGAGGGCCTAGACAGGATCAGATTTCTTCTGAGGGTAGGGATTTGTCCTTGATTTAGTTTTGACACTTATTACCATAGGTACGTAACCAAACACATTTTTCCTTTTGTATTTTCCTTTCCTTGCAGAAATGATGATCTTTGTGTTTTAGAGAAATGACAGGTTTTAGGCAATTAACAATGTTAACCTCTTAGACTTCTTGAGACTTAAGTAATTTTTTTCTTTCATTAAAGAATTAGAGGAAGTAAGTCTCATTTTTCAAGCAACATTTACTACATTTTTAGTTAAAAATAAAAATTCAGTTTGCAATTTTTATTTTTAGCAATTCTGGGTTTAAGGTAAAACTTAATAACTTGGTAATTTGGAAAAAGAATATATGAGTGTAGTTAGAGGAGCATATTTAAGCTGCAGTAACCTACATCATTAAGGCCAAGTTGTGGGTGTATAAAAGAACTCATTTGTGTAGTCTTAGAAGGCTAATGGAGGCATCGCTGAAGCTTTATAAATAATGTAAGTTGTGTATAAAGTAGAGTCTACAAAGATGGCAGTGAAAGCATCATTATCAGCCTTTACAATTTGCTTGAGATCTTAACTGATTTACAGCACTGAAGTGGTACAAAGTGATACATCAGGATGGCATGGGTTAAGCCTGTGAAGCTGTATGTCAACCTATTAGTTCAGTCATCATAATTAAACCATATTACAGGGGCAGCTAAGCAGGAGTCTGGCATTATACTTCAAACATGTGTGGCACATTTATTTTGTTCATAATGGAAAGGCTAAGATAGCCAAGAACACTAGTGTTTCTAAAGGAGGGAAAGTCTTACAGAACTATGAATTTCTGAGGAAAAAATTGAAGATACATTCAGAGATGTTCAGTGTGCATTGATCAACTAGCTTCCCCTTGGTGGTATAGAAACAAGTGCTTCGGTGCTGGCCCTATACAGATCTGGTCTGTGTATTGAATCATGCTTTACATGAGCTTGAATTTAATTTGGACTTAGGGACCTTCTACAATATCAAAGGACCACATACTTCTTTATCTCTGATCCTTTCATTAGCACTGAGTTTTCACTGTATTGATGCATGAGTTGGCATGTTATTTGTCTAACTCATCAGTGACCAGATCGCCATTAAACACAAAGATATTTGTATTGAACATATGAGCAACTTAGGAAAAGAAGATCCTTGCTTTTGCTCAAATTTCTTAGGTTCCTTTTTTAGTTTATGGGTCATCTGTGGCCATGTAGTCTAGTAAAGTAGCCCCATAGTTACATATGCTTATTTGTTTAAATTAATTAAAATTTGTGCGGGTGACGCCCGGGGTCATGCCAAAAAGACCAAGCTAAGACCAAGCTAAGATGGCGGCTGGCACAGTGCCAGTGGGCATGTAGTTTGTTTCTCGCTGTAAACAGGAAGATGAGCACGCTGGCTATCCCTGTCAGACCATGCCTAAGCTACCAATAGTAATATTCCAAGACTTACTTCCCCTTGACAACATGTTTCTGAATGGTTTGTTAACTGTATATAAGTGAGTGTGCTTCCTGTAATAAAAGTCTTTCCATCCAAGCTAGTAGAGTGTGGTGTGTGTTTCACTTTGTGTCCCGCGGGTCGGCAACATTTGGTGGCCCATATGGGGATGGGGAATGTACAGGGAAAGGAAAGGGAACATACGGGGAACTCTGCGTACAGGGACCCGTAACATTTTATACAGCGATCAGTACCACAAGGATAAGGTAAGTAAAAGACAGTTTCACTAGCATAATTAACTAGAAGGTTTCCCTCTTTGAGGAAACATCGGTCTTAAGGTTTTAACGGAAGGCTCCCCTAGTGAGGGAACTTAACAGAAGGTTGTTCTGAGAGACAGCAAAGGACGTCCTATAGTAAATTAATGTGTTTAAAGTGTTAGTTGTGTTAGTATTTCTACTGCTTTTATTTGCTTGGTTACTGTTTTTTGTTGTTGTGGCGATCAGAGAGGCCATATTAAGCTATAGCCATGGGATCGGAAACTTCACGGATTCACATGGAAAGCTCTCTTAAGGCATTGCTAAGAGAAAATGGAACTCCATTAAAGTCTAAAACTGTGCGGACGTCCCTTAAAACTATAGAAGAAGCCTGTACTTGGTTCTTAGAAGAAGTGCTCCTTACTTTCCCTCAGTGGGAGCGTTTGGGAAAGGACCTCTGTGAACAAAATGAAAAAACGTCTCTCCCTCTTGGTTCTTTGCCTATATGAACATTAGTTCGTTCCTGTCTGACTTCCAAAAAAACAAAATTTCAAGAACAGCTAAGAGAAGGGGAAGAGATATTAGAAACTGTAAAAGAAGAACAATCAAGTTGAGCTTCTGAAAGAGAAAGTAGATATTCAGACTCAGAACAGCGATGTGACTCTGAAGAACAGGAACTATCTGAGACAGAGCTAGAAAAGAAGTTCTCTCAGTGACATTTAGCCCTTACAGTGCCATGCACTCCAGTGTATAATCCAGGTTACCACTCTTTTCCAAGTTGTAGGGGTGCATGTACTTGCTGCACAGGGGCGGCCCCCAGACAGTGGTTTGATGTAGAATCTCGATCAATTTTCCCAATATTCCTGGTATTTGAAGATCAAAACAATCAGAGATATCGTCAAATATTAGATATAAAATTACTGAAACAATTAAAAGAGGCAGTTATGTCCTTTGGAGTACAAGTTGCATTTACCATTTCTTTATTAGAGAATGCTGCAAGTCAAAATCTTACTCCGACTGATTGGGGTAATTTAGCAAAAGCATGTTTATCTGGGGGACAATATCTTATGTGGAAAGTGGCTAACCAGGAGTTATGTTCTGATACTGCCCGATGTAATGTAGTTGTGGGCAATCCTCAATGGAATCTAGACATGCTGACAGGCCAAGGATCATATGTAGGGCAAGGTAATCAGATCAATTTCCACCCTGGTGTATATCAACAAATTAATGCTGCTGCCACTAGAGCTTGGAAAATGCTTTCAGGTGCTGGCAATCTTCAAGGATAGTTATCTAAGATAATTCAAGGCAACAATGAATGCTATGCCGATTTTGTAGACAGATTGATTCAAACAGCAGTACGTATATTTGGAGATGTAGACCAGGCTATGCCTTTAATCAAACAATTAACTGGTCTGCTCTCCCTCACTTCCACCATCACTAAGTATTTACAATCTTTACAAAAACTTATTTGGGATAGAAAAAGCCCTTTTTTTATTGGGCATGTTCAGGCTCATACTGGCCTTCCAGGTCCTCTAAATTTACACAATGATTTAACAGACATGGCCACCAGAGACCCACACATCTTTAATATACTTGAAAATGCAAAAACTTTTCATTCCAAATTTCACGTAAATGCTTCTACTCTACGTACATGCTATAAGATTATTAAGGCAACAGCTCGGGACATAGTCAAGTCTTGTGCTAAATGTGTTACACTTATTCCTAACCCCTCATTAGGAGTAAATCCTAAAGGGTTTCAGCCCAGTCATATTTGGCAAATGGATGTAACTCATTATTTAGAATTTGGAAAACTAGAATTCATCCATGTGTCTATAGATACCTTTTCAGGATTCATTACGGCCTCTGCACACTCTGGAGAAAAAACAAAGATGTGATAGCACACTGTTTACATTCTTTCTCCATCTTAGGGGTCCCCAAACAAATTAAAACAGAAAATGGTCCTGGATATACGTCCCAGGCCTTTAAACAATTTTGTTCCACCTTTGGTATTCAACATGTCACAGGAATTCCCTATAATCCTACTGGACAAAACATTGTTGAGTGTGCCCATTTAACACTTAAAAACATGCTTTATAAACAAAAAGTGGGAATAGGGCCATCATACAGATCCCCAAAAGACAAATTATCTGTTGCCTTGTTCATTTTAAATTTTTTAAATCGTGATTCTGAGGGCCGATCGGTTGCTGACCGTCATTCAGAACCTAATATAAAACACTTGCCTCAAGTGCTCTGGAAGGACATTCCTTCACATTTTCTCCTAATTTTCTTATTTATAAAAATGAGACTTTCCAGGGATATAACTTTACTAAACAAAATTCCACACAATTTATCACTCCAATCCTTTTGATGTTTGGCTCCTCTGCAATTCATTTGGAGTGTGTGCAGATATTTCAGCCTTATATATGATTGTAGGAGGAGTTCTAAAGTATTGCAGGTATATACAAAATATGTCTGCTACCTTTGAATCTACGTCCAAGTACAAAATTGTACTAAGGAAAATGCCTTCCCTCCTACACCTGTATGTGTCAGGTGTCCCCTCAAGTTCCTTGTACCCAATGCTAGTACTAATGGTAGCCAACTTACTTGTCCAGAAAGTTCTTGTTTTCTTACAGAATGTTGGAATGCAACCGATTTCCCCATAGCTGTCATGATGCACATCCTTACATACCTTCCTTTGCTGGTACAAATCCAGAAAGAGGAATTGACTGTTTTACTAAGAGCAAAAAGAGATTTTGGCATAACCACTGCTGTGGTCACTGCAATCACTGCTGCAACTGCTGCTGCTGCCCTAGCTATTGTAATTCCTATGGCAGAAGCTGTTAATAGCTTATCAGAAGCTACTGCCATAGCACTGAACACTCAATCAGAGATCAATCAACAATTATGAGCTGGAATTCTACTTGTCAACCAGAGAGAGGATGTAGTATAAGAACAATTGGATATAATTACTCATATAATGTCCATGGGGTGTATACATTATCTATCAGCCATGTGTGTAACTTCTGTAGTATATCAGAACCTAAGTTTGGCAGCTAATATGTCCAAAAGTCTGTCTAAACACATTAATGGAACCTGGAACTCTCAATTTGACAACCTCACATATGTCTTGAGATCTCAAATATTTGCCATTAATAGTACCTGAGTGGAGGTTGCCTCAGTACTACAATTAGCCTTCTTCTTCCAGTCTGTTGTTCAGTGGGGAAAGAATTGGTTTGGATACTTGTCCCTTGGTGGTCTATTGTGTGTTATATCTATCCTGTGTATCTGGTGCTTATGCAAGATGCATAGGCATCAACAAAGAGAGACAGCTATCATTCACCAACCTCTGGTCACTATAGATGTTGGAACCTCCCCTCAAGTCTGGCTAAATATGCTAAACCAGTAGTCAATGACAGGTAAGATTTGGGAGGAGCCCATACCAACCTAAGACAGGGATTGAAGGCTTTAGACTTCAATACCCGATGACGGGTAAGGATGTGGCTCCGTCCTGGAAAACCTAAGACAGGCATGGTCTCTTTTAAAAACAGAAAGGGGGAGATGTGGTGGGTGATGCCTGGGGTCACGCCAAAAAGAGCAAGCTAAGACCAAGCTAAGATGGCGGCTGGCACAGTGCCAGTGGGCATGTAGTTTGTCTCTCACTGTAAACAGGAAGATGAGCACACTGGCTATCCCTGTCAGACCATGCCTAAGCTACCAATAGTAATATTCCAAGACTTACTTCCCCTTAGCAAAAAGTTTCTGATTTGTTCGTTAACTGTATATAAGTGAGTGTTCTTTCTGTAATAAAAGTCTTTCCATCCAAGCAAGTAGAGCATGGTGCGTGTTTCAGTTTGTGTCCCACTGGTCGGCAACAAAAATTAAATTTAAATTTTTTCTCAGCACTGCCAATATTTTAAGTGCTTAATAGCCACACATGATGTGTGGCTTCCATATTGAGCAGTGTGTATATAGGATAGTTCCATCATCATAGAAAGGTCTAGATAGTGCTTCCCAAGGACCTTTCCCTCTCTTCTCACTTGTCTCCTCTACTAGTGAATTTGGGAGGTTGAAGGAGACAGACATATATTGGTTAATTTAAATGTTCTAATTAAAACACAGTTTGGAAGTGACAGTCAAAGCTAGTGGATAAAATGAGGTTGACTTTTCTGTAGATCTTATTTGTTATTAATGTCATGGATTCTAATTTGATTTACAGCATGGGGTAAGAGAAATAATTGTACTTTTTCATAGAATTTTTACCACGTGCCATGCTAGGCATTATTTTTAATAGTTTTAAGCCTCAAAATTTCCCTAAGAACTATTGTCACATTGTACAGATAAACTGAGGTCAGAGCAGTTGGTTGTCTTCCTTTAGGTTCATAACTAGTGAGTGATTATGATGTATCATCTTAGCTGGGATCCAGAGAAGGCAGCCTGACTAGAGACCCATAGCCTTAGCTGTGCTTTTGGTTTGCATCTAGAGCACCCAGTTAGGCATTGTGTGGCGGTGCTTTACTATGCCAGTGTAGACATGACTTGTCTTACTTTTTAGGCCTCTAGACATATTTTCCCTCTTGTTCTTTTTTTGGGGCTGTCTTCTGTTGTCCCCTTGTAAATGTTTAAAATGGAAAAGTCATTTTAAGATTTATCTAAGCAACACGTAATTTGAAGAAAATCTGACATAGAAGTAACATATTTCAAAGCTCAGTTAGTTTTTGTTTCATCTTTTCTGTATAATTACTGCTGCTTTTCTTGAGTTTTATTGTATAATCACAAGGTAATGGGTACTTGTGAAGAAAGTTCTAATAGTTCAGTTTATCTCATTGACATTACCCTATTTTTCCTGAGTGGTTAAACATGCATCTTGAGGTAAGACTAGTTCATTGCAAATTCCTTGGGGATTTTTTGGGTAAATGTTTGAGTATTCTTTTGTTTAATGTCTTACCTTTCACTTGTTCTTAGCTTTTTGAATGGAGTGGTGGACCATTTAAGAATCTGGCAAAACCAAGAGTCCTGGATCTTCTCTTCCATCCCAAAATGTCCATGTCCTGGTGAGTTTGTGTATATACTTATGCAGCCCCAGTGCATGATCCTTCAGGTGAAGTACATCCATGGGACTGTCTTGCCAGGCACTTTCATAAACACTGACCCATGACTGCCTATTTAGAAATGTTTGATGTTTAAAGTTGCTTTAAAGGATTTCTAATCCAGATGGCTCATGTCGAGATGAGCAGTGTGAGGCTGAGAGAAGATACCTGCTTGTCTAAAGTTACCCACATAGTGTTTACAAGCAGGAAAGCCAACCCCAGATCCACCTAGTGTTGTTGAGCATTCTTTATTATTATTATAATTATTATTATTTACACGATAGTAGAGTATATTTTGAAATATTATACATACATTGAATAACTTATTCCAATTAGGATTCCATAATTGCAGTTGTGCATGATTTTGGTTTGCATCTAATGCACCCAGATAGGCATTGTGTGGTTACCTTGGTGGTATGTTTATATATGAGGACAGGGTGTTCCTCTTGTTTGTTTTTTCCTTCCACACTCCCTAAATTTCTGAGGCTTTGGACTGAGCATGTCCAGTAGAGCTTGGGTGAAGGGAGGGTAGATGAGTTTTTATTTGGCATGATACTGACAGTTTATACCTACTCTTTGAGCTAAATAGAAATCAAGACTGACAGAGAGATATTTGTTTCTCCATGTTGAAATTGGTATTTTTCTTTCATTCAATAAATGGAAAAGAAAAATCCTATGTCTAATTTAATCAATGGACCTTATTAGAGAATGGGAGTTCCAAGGATGTATAAACTTCAGATTAAACCAGACAGTTCTGACATAGGATACATGAAACTCCTGAAGACTCCCCAAAGCAGATCACATTCTCCACCAAAAGCTGAAGTTTGGGGTCTTTAGAGAAGGGCTAGGGGCCACTAGGGAGAGAGTTGGAAGTGTGTGAGAAGAAAAAGAATAATTTAATTGTAAAATGGTTGAGAAAATTGGTATGAAGTCATAAAGCAACTGTGAGGTAGAAGTGCTCTGGTATTTCTCTGTATGTGGCTTTAATTGTTGGTACCATCATAGCAGGGTGTGCTTTGGAGACAGGGTCATTGCCTCTGGGCCTCAAACTGAACATTCTTGACTGCATATCTGCCATTTCTGCTGTTATCTGGTAGACAAATAGTCAGAGTAGTGAACCAAAGAACAAGTGAAGGGAAAGGTGAGCCCCTTGCCTCAGTGACTGTAGGCCACTTATCTTTGGTCAGTTGCCTTTTTTATAAGGTAGAGGTCTGTTTTTTGTTCCCTAGTCATATTTTAAATCCATGTTTTATCTTACTGAATAATTGTGTCCTCAGTATTTAATGGACTCATTCATCCTGTATAGTTGCCCGGTTTCCATGCTAGTGCAAGAATTGTAAAACAGCCTCTCGCTGAAACTGATAGAGTGTTGACCATTTTTTGTCTTCCTCTCCCCTCATCTTTGTCTTAAAGCTTCAGTTGTCCCCTAGCATCTGTGAGTGGTTGAATCCAGAATCCCCAAGGATACCAAAATATGCATGCCTGAGTCCCTTATATAAAATGGCCTAGATTTTGCATGTAACCCATGTTCCTCATTCCCTATCCTTTAAGTCATCTCTGTAATTCCTTATTCAATGTAAGTGCTGTGCAAATAATTGTATTGTTTAGAGAACACATATATGATGAACACATGTATAGTTTATTTCTTTTCTATCTACCGTTGGTTCAGTCCACAAGTACAGATACCATGGGCATTGATGGCCAACTGTATCTTCAGACACAAGCTAGAATAATTGTCCTTCAGAACTTCCTGTGGGAAACTGGGATCTGTAAGGTGTGGAATGGCAGAGAGTGTAATATTGTCACTCACACAGTTCCATAATTACATGCTTCTTTATTTGATGAGTCCATGGTGGAGAGAATGCCATGGCTAAGTAAGTGTTCTTTAAAATGTGAAGCTGGTTACACAGCTTTTAGAAGTATTTAAAAATTCCTTGATTTTTTTTCTTTGAAACAATAAGGAATACCATATCTAAGGAGGAGCATTATAAGGACATCTTCTAGGTATTATAAGGACATCTTCTAGCAGACCTAAGAGAAATCTTACTCTTGTGTGAGACTCCATGGGAAAGGCTTCTGACTTAGAACCTGGCCTTAAACTGTATCATTCTTACTTCCAGAATTGGAGCACAGGGGAAGTCAACCTGACTTCTGGGTAGTGTATATGTGGCTTTAGCTCATGAAATGCTTTGTGTGTGTGTGTTTTATAATTAGTAAGTGTTGGCATAGAAAGACTTAAAAAAGAATGCACCTGTCCTTCATATTAGCTTTGCATCATCTCCACCCAGATTAAGCCTGTCATTGTTATCATCTGTTTGCTGGAATGTAGTGGGTTAGAAAGGTGGTTTAAAACCCCAGGTTCTAGAATCAGGCAAAATGGATTCAGATATTGGCTCTGCCACTTACAACTCTGTATGTAACTTTGAACCAGATATTTAACTTTTTTAATATTTCACTTTATTTACCTATAAAATAGGGACAACAGCAGCCTTTACTTCAGAATTTATTGGTGAGACCAAAGTAGTCAGAAGATGTGATGTATGAAACTGTGTCCATTGTGGAATATGTGCCCACACTGTAAGTTCTGTCATTTTTGCAAAATTCTGCTCATCCCTTAAGGTCTACCTGATATTTTCCTTTGGAAAAACTTCCTAGAATTAATTGTTCTTTTCTTTTCTGCACTGTATTAGATTTGCCTTGGTTCATGTGGGCTGCTGTAACAAAAAATATCATAGACTGGGTGGCTCACAAACAACAGAACTTTACTTCTTACAATTATTGAGGTAGAAGTCCAAGATCAATGTTCTGGCTGAGTGGTTGTCTGGTGAGGCACCCTTTCTTCCTTCTTGGTAGATGTCCTCTTCCCTTTGCAATCTCACCAAGTGGAAGAACAGAGACATTTCTCTGGGGTCTTTTGTAAGGGCAGTCATCCCATCTAAGAGGACTCCTCTTTCATAACTTAAGCCCTCCCAGAGACCCCACCTCCAAGACTATCACCTCAGGAGTTAGAATTTCAGCATAGATATCATGGGGATGGGAGAACAAACATGCAGAACTCATCATTGTTTGTACTTGTTTTAAAGTGTTTATCACACTGTATCATGGTGAGCAGCGTACAAATGTACAGTACATGGACTTTTTTTTTTGTTTCTGTGCCTGCAGTTGACCTTGGTAGTAACAAGGTCTTCTGACCAAGGTCCTAGAGATAACTTGATAAAACATTTCAGTACAGTGCTTTGGAGTCAGCAGGCAAGTTAGCAGTTTGCTTTGTGGGAGACGACTGTTTACACAGTGGCTCTTCCACTGAATCATGAGTTAGCTCCTTTAGGATGTTGGATCTCTTTGTATCTGTGTCTGACATGCACTTAACACAGCTTTGTGATTGTCAATTAGAATACTTAAAATAAGGGACTGAAATATTGATTCTTAATACATCACATCCCCAATAGACTCCCCTCATATAATAATAAACTCCCATCAAAATTGGACATTGCCCTAAGTGATTTTGATAATTTATCCCCTCTATTTGAAAATCATTGGTTAAAAAGCTGTTTGGGGAGTAAAAGACAAGGTACAGTACAGGAAGAAATATAGAACCTCTATGAATTGTTACTGGTGTCTGAAGAGAATTTGTCTTTCTAGTTCTTGTGTAGAACCAATCTATAGTAAAAAGTAAATTACCATACCAGTAGGTACACTCTGACCAAGTATGACTTTTGACAGTAGACTGATTTTTTTCTCTTTCCTACTAAAAGCAACAATACCAGCCTCAGAATAATTAATAAATTTGGTAAAATTCTTTTCTTTAAAATAGAAAACTTGCCTCTTGTAAACTACTGAATAAAGTTGAGCATTCACATCTTGCTTTCTTTGTTCTTTAGAGAGCTAAAATAGTTGATCAGACATTTATTGAGAATCTGCTTTGTGCCAGGTATACTTCCAGACTCCAAAGAAAGGGGAATTGGAAGAGTCTCTCAGTCACCTTCTCCAGTGAGGAAGGGATATGTAGATTGTCTCTCTGTAACAGACACAGGGTTGCAAGTCTACACAATTATGCAATTTATGGTTGTTCATAATCTTGTTAAATTGGGACTAATGATTTCTGTCATTTTATTCCTGTTATTGGTAATCTGTGCCTTCTCTTTTATTAATTAGTCTTTGTAAAGATTTATCCAATTTTATTAGTGTTTTCAAAGAACCAACTTTGATTTTAACAGGGTTTTTTTTTGTCATTACTTTAAAAGAAAAGTTTCTGTTCTCATTTACTTGTACTTTCTTTAGGTTTGATTTAGTATTCCTTTCCCCCTCCTTGAGGAAGATACATAGAATACTGAAAAGTGTTTTTTCCCTAAAGTATGCATTAAAGCTGTATTTTCCCTCTAATAACACCTCAATTCACATCCTACTATTTTTGATGTGCCATTTTTATACTCATTCAGTTAAAAATATTTTGTCTCCACTGTAATTTCTTCCTTGACTCATAGGTTAAAAAGTGTGGTTGTTTTCAATGATAATATTTTTGTTGATTTCTTAAATTAAGATTGAAGGAGCCTGGTGCAGTCGTGCACACCTGTAATCCAAGTAACTTGGGAGCCTGAGGCAGCAGGATTGTGAGTTCAAAATAAGTTTCAGCAACTTGGTAAGACTTTCTCTCTAAATAAAATATAAAAAAGGATGGTGATGTGCCTCAGTGGTTAGGTGTCCCTGGGTTCAATTCTTGATAGCAAAAAAAAAAGAAAAAAATTAAAGAATCTTAGTAATTAAATGATTTTACTTCTTTGATGCATGTTGAGATTTGCTTGATATGTGGTCAACTTGGGTGAGTATTCCGTGTGTATTTGAAAATATTTTGTATTCTACAGTTGTGGGGTACAGTGATCGTTTTTGTCAACTTTATTATCACTGAGACCAAAATCTTTACAAAAACAATTTTAGAAGAGAAAAACCTTATTTGGTGCTCAGGGTTTCAGAAACCTCAGTTCATAGATGACTAATTCTATTGCTTTGGACCTAAGGTGATGCAGAGCATCATGGTGGAAAGGTGTGGAGAAGGAAAGCAGCTCAGAACATAACAGCCAGGAGGCAGAGAGGGATGAAGTTTGATCACCAAGGACAGAATATAACTTGGAGGCGCACCCCCAGCAACCCACCTCCTCAAGCCACAACCTACCTGCCAAGAGTTAACCACCAAATTAATCCCTATCAGCAGATTAATGCACTAATTGAGTCAAAACTCTCATTACCCAGTCATTTCACCTCTATAAACTGTCTTGCATTGTCTCACACATCAGTTTTTGTGGGAGACTTCTGGTATCTAAACCCTAACAGTGATATATGTACATGAAGTTGATCAAGTTTTCAATCATGTCTCTCTTCTATATGTAGCATTATTTGTTTGCTTGTTTTCTCAGTTAATATTTTAATCTCCCTCCTGGATTGTGGATTTGTTTGTCATTTTGAATCTTTCAGGTTTTGGCTTTATGTTTATGGAGGCCATTATCACTTGCATATAAATTGGAGGTTGAGATGACTACATGACTACATGGTGGGTCAACCCTTATCATATGAAATGTCATACCCTCCCTCTTTCAATCTTGGGTGAGATGCCTTAAAGTTTTATTTTCTCTGAATGTATAACTGGCTGTACCAGCTTTTTGGTTAGAATATACATTGTGTAGCTTTTTCCATCCTTTGCCTTTTAATCTTCCTGTGTCCTTATGTTTAATCTGTGTCTCTTTTAAGAACAGCACCGTGAAGTTGTATTCCCCACCCAGCTCCACCTTTCAGTTGCTTTTTAGTCTGATTGTATTTAAGTAATTATTGATACTTTGGAAATTGGACCTCAATTGTATTATTTTCTATTTGTCATCTATTATTTGTTCCCTTTTTCTCTTATTTGCTTGGATTATTATTATTATTTATTTATTTATTTATGGTACTGGAGAGTGAACCTGGAGACACTATGCCACTGAACTGCATCCCTAGCTCCCTCATTTTTATATTTTTGTATTTTTAAAATTTTTTCTAGTTGTTGATGGACCTTTATTTTATTCATTTGTTTATATGCATCACTAAGAATAGAACCTTGTGCCTTACATATTAGGCAAGTGCTCTACCCCTGAGCCACAACTCCAACCCTCCCTTCTTTTAATAGTTTTTTTTTTTTAGTTACATGACAGTAGAATCCATTTTGACATAATTATACAAGCATGGAATATATCTTATTCTAAGTAGGACCCCATTCTTTTGGATGTACACAGTGGTGAGATCCACTGTGGTGTATTCATATATGTACATAGTAAAGTTAGGTCAGATGCAGTCCACTGTCTTTCCTTCCCTATCCTCCCTCCCTTTCCTTCATTCTCCTCTGCTTAAATTGTTCTGTTCTCTCCCCTCCTTGTTTTACATTACCTTCTGCAAACCAGCAAAACCATCGGGCCTTTGGCTTTTTGGGACTGACTTATTGAACTTAGCATGACAGTGTGTTGCACAGGGTCTGTAACTATGGAGGGGACCCACAGCTGATACTAGCAACTATGGGGGACTCAGTCAATGACTCACATGCCAAGATCTGAGGAAAACTTTATTCGGGAGAGATGGAACACTGTCATGTAGGAAGCTGCTTCTGTCTTTACTTCATGTAACACTGTCTTTTATATGCATGCAGTTAAGTGAGCCACACACCTTAAAGGCTAAGCCTTGTGTAAGAAGATACTAGTCCATTTTTTTGGCAGATTGTATATTTGTAACAGAAGGTAAAACACAGCCATGTGAATACAGAAGGTGACAGTTTCTCAGACCACAGAAGAGCTATCTTACAGCCCAGAGAAGAATATTTTGTTCACAGAACATAGGAAAAGGGTGATGGGACCCAAGTCCCCGAGTGGCCTGAAAGGTGCATGCCATGTTGGCCTCCTTCCAGGGGCAGGGTGGAACCCTAGTCCCCAAGTGGCCTATTTGGCATGTCTGTCTCCTGAGAGAATGCCACATAGGCCTCCTTCCAGAAGGGGCCCACAGTAGCTTCCAGATCCATTATCTGACAAATATCATAAAGTCATTCTTCTTAATGACTGAGTAATACTCCATTGTGTGTGTGTGTGTGTGTGCGTGTGTGTGTGTGTGTGTAACATATACATCACATTTTCTTTATCCATTCATCCATTGGAGGGCACCTGAGTTGTCTCCATAGTTTACCTATTGTGAATTGAGCTACTATAAAAATGGATATGACTGCATCACTGTAGTATCCTGGCCCTTCTTATTTTTTATTTTGAGGCAGTGTCTAAGTTGTTAAGTTGCTGATACTGGCCTCTAATTCTCTCTCAGCCTCATGAATTGCTGGAATTACAGGTTTATGTCAGCATATCCAGCAATCACAGAATTTTTAAAAATTCTGTTTCTGTTTCTACTGTTACCTTGTGTTTTAGCTTATTCTTTTAGTTGTTGCTATATTATGACATGAATTTATAACATTTAGTGGCAGCAAAAAGCAATGCTTTACCATGGTCTAGATAATACAAGAAGCTTAGAGCACAGACTTTACTTAACTCATTTTGCTTTCTTATTTGTTTTGCTTTTTTGCATATTAATTCTACATATATTTTAAATAGCACAAAATATTTATATTATTGTGTGAAATCAGTATTCCTTTAGACTTCACCTTTATTTGGCCTTCTGGAGCTCCTCATTCTTTTCAGTAGTTCCTTACTTATTTCTGAATTCTTTTTTCTTCTGCCCCAAGAACATCTGTTTTTCTTTTAGATGTAGTCTTCTGGAAGTCACTTTTAAGTCACCTACTATTTGTTTACATTTGCCATGCTAAATATTTCATTTCATTGTCTTCTTGTTTCCATTATTTCTGTTGAAATGATAGCAGTCAACCTTATTTGAAATTCATTTTAAGGAGTTTTATCTTAGATTTTTAGGTATTTTACTGTGAGATGACACATTGAAACATATGCTTTTGTATTTTTGTTTCATGCATCTGTGACTAGAGTCTACTATCAATTTTGGAAAACCCTTGGAGTGCTAGACCTTTTTAATGCATTCATTATACATCTTTATTTTCTTGTTTTCCCTCTTAAACTCAAGACATTTTTATTGATCTCTCAGATCACTAACCCTTTTTTCTTTGGTAACTAACCTTGAGTCTTCCTGTTTAAAGTCTTCACAGGTTATTTTTCTGTTCTAGAATTTTTAATTGATTCATTTTTTGTGAATTGGAGTTCTCTGCTAGAATCCTCACTCTTGTCTTCTATTTCTTTGGCAATAATTGTTGATATTTTAGAGTCTGTATTTGGCAGTTCCACTCTCTGAAAATTGTTTGTTGGCCTTGCAGATCAGTTTCTTTTCTGTTTTGTTTTGATCATTTGTTCCTGCCTCCTGGATGCTGGGGTAGATTTTGATTGATGGTGTACACTGAATAAAACATTGTAGAGGCTGAAAATGATGTCTTCTCCCTCTGAAGTGTATTGCATTTCTTTGTCCAGCAGTTAGAGGATGATGTTCATCACCTTGACCCTGTCAGGAATGTGGATCATTCTGCGCTTCTGGTGCTGTGCAGACTGCTCCTGTTCAGTTTTGGCTTTGAACTGAGCCTTCACCTGCAGGAGACTCTGCTGGAAGCCAGAGTATTCACCAGGGCTCCTCTTTTATGGTGGACACTCACCCACAGGTTTTTTTAATCTTCTCAGCTTTACTGGGCTGTTGGGGACCCTGCTTAGTTTCTTAGCTTGTTTATAGATGCTTTCTGCTTTCCTGCTAGCTTCTAACAGGCTTTGGCAAATGCCTGGAGAAGAAAAGAAGAGAAGGTATTCAGCTCACTTCTTTGCTTATTCCTTCCTCTAGGATCTTAGCTCTTTAAATTTTTTAAACATTTCTTAACTTTTAAAATTTTTCTTAGTTTTTCTGTGGTGCCTTTAAAAAGATGGACATTTTGTTTTATGATCTGGTAGTGTTTTGGGAAATGGTGAGTCTGGTACTAGCTGGTACCCATCTTAACCAAAGTGATTCTCTTTACCTACCTCAACTTTTCTGTCTTCATCTGGAGCAGCTTAGATGGAAAGTTCAGTGAGACAATTTGACTGAAGACTTTGACGTAGCCTATGTTTCATTCTTTTTCATGGCAGTGCCATTTCATGGCAATGTGAAAATAAGGATTAATTTCCTATGTCACTTGCCCTATTGCCTGTAGACAGAGACTTGTTTACTGAAAGCAGTCTAACAGGCTAAGTTTATATAGCAGAAGTGTAATTAACATCTCTTTTAGTTTAAGAAATAAATCAGAGGTGTTAAGATTGATGTATTTTTACTGCTTTCTACTGAGTTCAGTTTTTACTGATTGAGGTATGTATATTTTTAGGGGTTATAAATGAATCTCAGCAGAGACATCACAGTATCATTTGAGAATTTGGACTTAATATCCTAAGGCATTATTTGTTTATATCCCAATGCTTACATAAATATATCGACACACTATTTTTACACTGCCTTAGTTTAATCATCTGTAAAATGACAGCAGTTCCATCACCTATCTCAAAGGATTGTTAAAAGGATTAAATATTTTGTACAGTTCTGCATTGGTCTCTATGCCTTAAATAGGGTGGTTTAAACAGAAATTTATTTTCTCTCACTTCTGGAGGCTGGAAAGTCCAGGATGGAGGGTCTGGACAGTCTTCTGGTGAGGGCTCTCTACCTGGCTTGCAGATGACTGCCTTCTTGCTCTTTGCTAACAGAGCCCTTCTGCAGTTCTTGTGCACAGGTGTTGGGGATCTCCTTCTTCCTCTTATAAGACCATCAATCCTGTTGGAGTATGGTGCCACCATTATGACTTTATTTGCCCCTAAATACTTCCTTGGAGGCCCACATCCAGAGTCCCACCAGGGACTGGGGCTTTAGTATGTAAATTTCAGGGGAATGTCATTCAGTCCTTGGCAAACTGGGACAGGAGCCCTGACTTAGAATGGGCTCCATCCCAGTAAAACCATTGCATAGTAGAAAAGTTGTATGGTTGAATCACTGTAAGCCAGGTACCTTCTGTACATAAAAGTACTTAAAATAGTCACCTGTCCTATAGTAATTAAATTAATTATGGTTGTGTGTTTCTAAACATTTCCCCCTTCTTTTCTTTTCTAGGTGCTGACTTTGGATTACGTTTTAGAACAGCAGGAATAGTGATTTATACCTGTCAGGACTGCTAAGAAGCTACAGAGAATTCTATGTAAATAAACTGTGATCTCCTTTGCTGCCCCTTTACATGGGGAGACCCCTGTATTTCAGCACATTCAGGAGTATATTTAGAGCACCATCATTATGAGTGCGACGAGTTTGTTTTTCTTCACAAGTTCAGCCATGAAGAGACTTCTTGGGTGGAAACATGTGATGGGGAATAAAAATGGTCAGAGATGGCTGTTAAGAAGAAGAAGGGAGCCATGGAGGAGCTGAGAAGGCCATGAGTTGCCCTGGGCAGCCCAGTCACTGTGTCACCATCCTCCACCCACTGGATGGCAGGCTGCAAGTCTCCAACTGGAAGGCACTGCCTCACGTCCTTTACTGCTGCATGTGGTGCTGGCCAGATCTTCAGAGCCACCATGAGCTGAAGCCCCTGGAGTTCTGCAAGTTTTCTTTTGGCTTCAAGCAGAAGGAAGTTTGCATAAATCCCTACCACTATAAGCGCATAGAAAGCCCTGGTGAGTGTGTCTTTCTGTGTTGATCGCTTCATGTGCCAAGCAGCAGATTCATGGTCTTTGAAACAACAGAATTTCTCTCTTTGGTTTTAATTCCAAAGTATTGAGGCAACTTGTGTGATGTGTTTGTGTGAGAGAGAGACAATGTGAGCCCATTTGTTATTCCACTGGCTCTCTCATTGAAACAAACACCTGAGATAATCAACTCTTAAGGAGAGAAGGTGTGTTTGGGCCACAGTTTAAGGAGTTTCAGTTCATGATCTGTTGGATTTCTTGCTTTTGGGCCTGTGGCAAGGCAGTGCATAATGGTGTGGCATGCATGGCAGATCAAAGCTCATCTGGAGTACAGAAGCTGGGTTTCCACTCTGCCCCTCAAGGGCATGCCCTCAAGGACTGGAAGACCTTCAGTAGGACCACCTTTTAAAGGTCCCATCACCTGCCAATAATGCCACTCTGGGGAACAGCCTTTAATACGTGGCCTTTGGGGTACATTCCCAATCCAAACAGTAGCAGCCCATGACTGTTCCATACATTTTAACAGCTTAGAACTCTTTAATCAGCTCTGTTGGAAACGGGCTGTAAAAATTGTCACTGCAGTACCAGTACCACTAATTTTTAGTAAATGTTGCATTTCTGGATTTATTTTTTGTTTCACTTTGTTCTATACTTTTCTAGAGACAAATTTAGCTATGAAATATATCACAAGAGAAGAAAATTAGGAAATAATATGCTGTTGCTTGCCATCAACGTACATGAGGGAAATACATCATGGTGGCAGTTGGGACTTAACACTTTGTCTATGAGAATAGCACTTATCATCATCTCTAGTGGAGGATATGAAGGAATTAGGCTGTGACATCACTTCTTAGTATTATAAGATATTCCTAGTTTTTACATGTGTGTTCCTTTTTGGAGGTAAAGAATATCCAGTTGATCTTCCATACATGTGGATTCTGCATTCATATGTAGAACCAGCTGGGGATTGAAAATATTCAGAAAAAAATACATCTCTACTGAACATGTATAGATAATTTTCTTCCCATTATTCTCTAAACAGTAGAGTATAACAACTATCTGCATAGCATTTGCATGGTATTAGGATTTATAAGAGATTCAGAGATGATATACAGTGTGGAGGAGGATCTATGTAAGTTATGTGCAAATCCTACACCATTTTATATAAGGGACTCGAGCATCCATAGATTATAGGTTCTGAGGAGAGTCCTGGCACCAGTCTCCCATGGATAGATGACCATCTTTATGGTTTTGTTTTATTTTTTAATTTTTTAAAAAAATTTACAGACTGTACTTTGATTGATTGTACACAAATGGGGTACAAATTTTAATTTCTATGGTTGTACACAATGTAGGTTTACTCCATTCAGGTAATCTTACATATACATAGGGTAAAACTGTCATTCTCATTCTGCTATCTTTCCTTCTCCCACCCCCTCCTCTACTCTCATTTTCCTCTACACAATCCAAAGTTTCTCTATTCTTCTCTTACCCACATGCTACCCCAAGCCCCATTATGTATCATCATGAACTTTTCAGAGAAAATATTTGGCCTTTGGATTTTGGGGATTGGCTTATTTCACTTTGCATGATATTCTCCAACTCCATGCATTTACCTGCAAATGCCATAATTTTATTTTCCTTTATGGCTGAGTAATATTCCATTGTGTATATATACCACAGATTCTTTATGCAGATTCATCCATTGAAGGGCATCTGGATTGGTTCCATAATCTAGCTATTGTGAATTGAGCTGCTGTAAATATTAATGTGGCTGCATTACTGTAGTATGCTGATTTTAAGTACTTTGGGTATTAACATAGGGGTGGAATAACTGGGTCAAATTGTGGGTCCATTCCAGGTTTTCTGAGGAATCTCTGTACTGCTTTCTAGAGTAGCTGCACTAATTTGCAACTCCATCAGCATGGATGAGTGTGCCTTTTTATCCACATTCATGCCAACACCTATCATTGCTTATGTTCATGGTAATAGTCATTCTAATTGAAACGAGATGAACTCTTACGGTGTTTTTGATTTGCATTTATCTAATTGCTAGAGACACTTTTTCATATATTTGTTGATCACATATGTCTTCTGTGAAGTGTCTGCCCAGTTCCTTGGCCCATTTACTGATTGGATTCTTTGTATTTTTGGTATAATGCTTTTTAAGTTCTTTAAAAATTTTGGAGATTGGTGCTGTGTCTGAAGTGTGTGTGGAAAAAGATTTTCTCTATTCACATTATTAATTGTTTCCTTTGCTGAGAAAACCTTTTTATTTGAATCTATCCCATTTAGTGATTCTTGCTTTCATTTCTTGTGCTCTGGGGGTCTTGTTAAGGAAGTCTGTTCCTAAGCCAACACAAAGATTTGGACTTACTGTTTCTTCTATTTGGTGAAAGGTCTCCAGTCTAATACCTAGGTCCTTGATCTATTTTGAGTTGCATTTTGTGTATGGTGAGAGAGAGGGGTTTAATTTTATTTTACTGCATAGGGATTTCCACACCATTTGTTGAAAGAGTCTATCTTTTCTTCATTGTAAGTTTTTGGCACCTTTGTCTAGTATGAGATAATTGTATTTATGGGTTTGTCTCTGTGTCTTCTGTTCTGTACCATTGGTCTGTCTGTTTCGGTGCCAGTACCATGCTGTTTTTGTTACTACTGCTCTATATTACGGTTTGTGTATTGTGATACCTCCTGCATCACTCTTCCTGCTGAGGACTGCTTTGTTATTCCCATTCTCTTATTTTTCCAGATGAATTCCATGATTCCTTTCTCTATTTCTATGAGGTATGTCATTGGCATTTTAATAGGAATTCAATTGAATCTGTATAGCACCTTTGGCAGTATGACCATTATGGCAATGTTAATTCTGCCTAACCAAGAACATGGGCGATCTTTCCATCTTTTAAGGTGTTCCTTAATTTCTTTTAGAGTTCTGTAATTCTTATTATAGAGGTCTCTCACCTCTTTTGTTAGATTGATTCCAAATTATTTTATTTTGTTTAAGGCTATTGTGAATGGAGTAGTTTTCCTAATTTCTTTTTCAGAGGATTCATCACTTTTGAATAGAAATGCATTCAATTTAGCATTAGAAATGCTACCTTGCTGAATTCATTAGTTCTAGAAGTTTTCTGGTGGGGTGTTTTGGATCCTCTAAATATAGAATCATGTCATCAACAAATAGTGATAGATTGAGTTTTTCTTTTCCTCTTTATATCCTTTTAATTTCTTTGGTCTGACTCGCTAGTGTTTCAAGGGCAATGTTGAATAGAAATGGTGAAAGAGGGCATCCCTGCCTTGTTCCAGTTTTTAGAGGTAATGCTTTCAGTTTTTCTCCATTTAGAATGATGTTGGCTGTGGGCTTAGCATATATAGCCTTTACAGTGTTGAGGTATGTTCCTACTGTCCTTATTTTTTCTAGTTTTTTGAGGATAAGAGGTGCTTTATTTTACTACAGACTTTTTCTGCACCTAATGAAATAATCATATGATTCTTAATTTTAAGTTTATTGATGTAATGAATTACATCTTTTCATTTCTGGGTGTTGATCCAGCCTTGCATCCCCAGATGAACCCTACTTGGTCATGGTACCCTATCTTCTTAATTTGCTTTTGTATGCAGTTTGCCAGAATCTTGTTAAGGGTTTTGCATCTATGTTCATCAGGGATATTGTTCTGAAGTTTTCTTTCCTTGATGGATCTTTGGTTTTGATATCACATTGATTCTAGCTTCATAGAATGAATTTGGAAGGGTTCCCTCCTATTCCATTCCATGGAATACTTTGAGGAATATTGATATTATTTCTTCTTTGTAGTTCTTGTAAAATTCAGCTGAGAATCCATCTGGCCCCATACTTTTCTTGGTTCATAGGCTTTTGGTAACTTCTTCTGATGCATTGCTTGAAATTGATCCACTGAAATTGTGTATATCGTCCTGATTGAGTTTGGGAGGATCATGTGTCTCTAGAAATTTGTTGATGTCTTTGAGATTTTCTATTTTGTTGGAGTACAGATTTTTCAAAATAGCTTCTAATTCTATGATGTATTTCAGTGGTATCTGTCATGATATTTCCTTTTTCATCTCAAATTTTAGTAATTTGAGTGTTCTCTCCTCATTTGTGTGGCTAAGTGTTTATATCAATTTTGTTTACTTTTTCAAAGAACCTACTTTTGGTTTTTTCAATTTTTGAATTGTTTCTTTGTTTCAGTTTCAATGATTTCAGCTCTGATTTTAATTTTTTCCTGTCTTGTACTACTTTTGGTACTTTTGGGTTTTGTTTTTCTAGGGCTTTGAGATGTAATTTTAGGTCATTTATTTTTTTTGACTTTTTATTCTTTTATTGAATGTTCTCCATGCAAAGATTTTCCACTTAGTACTGGTTTCATAGTGTCCCAGAGATTTTGATATGTCATTTTTTTGTTCTTGTTTACCTCTAAGAATTTTTTATCTTCTCCCTGATGTCTTCTGTTATCCATGCTTCATTCAGTAGCATATTATTTAGTCTCCAGTTATTGGAGTAGTTTCTTTTTTCATTATGTCATTGATTTCTTATTTCTTTCCATTATGATCTGATAGAATACAAGTAGTATCTCTGGTTTTCTGCATTTACTAAGGGCTGCTTTGTAGCATAATATATGGTCTATTTTAGAGAAGGATCCAAGTGCTGCTAAGAAGAAAGTGTTTCCACTCATTTTTGGCTTGAACATTATTTATATGTCTGCTAAGTCTAAATTATTGATTGTGTTATTGAGTTCTATGGTTTCTTTGTCCAGTCTTTGTTTGGAAGATATATCCAGTGGTGAGAGTGATGTGTTAAAGTCACCTCATATTATTCTGTTGTGGTCTGTTTGGTTCCTAGAATTGAGAAGGATTTGTTTGACATACATTGATACTCATTGTTTGGGGCATAAATATTTATGATTGTTATGTCTTGCTGGTTTACAGTTCCCTTAAGCAGTAAGAAATGTTTTCTTTATCCCTCTGACTAACTTCAGCTTGAAGTCTACCTTATCTGATACAAGAATAGACAACTCTACTTTTTTTACTGATTCCATGTGCATGGTACATTTTTTCCCATCTTTTTACCTTTTTTCTGCAGATGTCTTTTCCTATGTGATGAGTCTCTTGAGGGTGGCATATTGCCAAGTCTTTAATTTAATCTGCTAATCTGTGTCTTTTGATTATTGAGTTTAGGCCATTAATATTCAGGGTTATTATTGAGATATGATTTATATTCTTGGTCATTTTGGCTTATTGTTGCTTTTGAACTCATCTTGGTTTCTCCTTTAATTAGTGTTTCCTTTAGGGTAGTTCCTCCCTTTGCTGACTTACATTGTTGTTCTTCATTTCCACCTCATGGAATATTTTGCTGAGAATGTTCTGAGTGCAGACTTTCTGTTTATAAATTCTTTTAACTTTTGCTTATCATGGAAAGATTTTATTTTGTCATTAAATATGAAGTTTAGTTTTTCTGGGTAAAAGATTCTTGGTTGACATCCATGTTCTTTCAGATCTTGAAATATATTGTTTCCAGGCCCTTCTAGCTTTTAGGGTCTTAGCTGAACAATCTGTTGATATCTGTATTGGTTCCCCCCTACATGTAAACTGGTGCATTTCTCTTGCAGCCTTTAAAATTCTACCTTTGTTTTGGATGTTAGACATTTTCATTATAATGTATCTTGGTGTGGATCTGTTGTAATTTTGTACATTTGGTGTTCTGTAAGCCTCTTGTGTATGACTTTTCATTTCATTCTTCAGGTTTGGTAAATTTTCTGATATTATTTCATTGAAAAGGTTATTCATTCCTTTGGTTTGTTTCTCTATATCTTCCTCAATTCCAAAAATTTTTAAATTGGAGTTTTCATGCTATTCCATAATTCTTGGAGGTTCTGTTTATGATTTCTCACCATTGTCTCTGTTTAGTCAACTTTATTTTCAAGATTAAGTATTTTGTCTTCATTGTCTGAGGTTCTTTCTTCCAAGTGATCTAGTCTGTTGGTGATGCTTTCTATTGAGTTTTTAATTTGGTTTATTGTTTCCTTTTTTCAAAGTTTTTTTTCTTTTTTTCAGAATCTCTATCTCTTTGTTGAAATGATCTTTTGCTTCCTACATTTGCTCTTTTAACTGTTTTTTGGAGCCTGCATTTGCTCTCTTAACTCATCCTTTGCTTTACAGATCATTTTAATTATGTACATTCTGAACTCCTTTTTCTGACATTTCTTCTACCATGCTATCATTGAATTCTATTAATATAGCATCTTGGTTTGTTTGGGCACTTTCTTCCCTTGTTTCTTCATGTTGTTCATGTCCCTTCCTTCTAGGAGTTCAGATCTTAGGTATTGTAGTTTCCCTGGTAGAGGTTCACAGTGACCCTGCAAATGTCCAATACCTCATCTAACAGTGAGCTTGTAGTTTCCAGCAGGTGTCTCAGGGTGGGATCTTCCCCATGTAAAGATGGTGAATTATGCTTTGGGGATAATCCAAGATGGCTGTATCAGCTTCTGAATGCATTGGTAGATGGGTGTGGACTCTGTGTGGGGTGCAGGTGGGCCAGGGTCCTGAAGATGCTCTGACTATCTTTTTATAGTTTTGCCCTCAAGTTAGAAGCCATGTTCTGGATAATCGGGTCAATCAAAAGAGATATGATATTCAAGCATTTAAGTATCTCATTGTCAGATTGGGGCCAGTTTTGGTGATGGAATGGCTTTTAATAGCTAATATTCAGGAATGGTTCCTAAAGGTAAATGTGCAGTAGAATCAGAGGGTTCCCCTCCTAGAATTCCTGACCCTGGGATAGCTGGTAATCTGTTTTAACAAGTACTTCAGGTATTGCTGGCATAGTCATTGGAATGGTGTTTGGAAATTACTGAGACAAATCATGTAATAATGTAATTTTCAGACAAAAGGTATTAAAAATATTGCTTTTAAAAAGTATATAAATAGTATTTAAAGAATAGGGAATAATTTATAAACTCCTTTGTATTTAACACCCTGTTTGATAACAGTCTACACACAACTAAAACCCTTGTCCTTGTTTCTCTGACCACTATTCTGAATTTGATACTTATCATTCTTGTGCATATTTTGTACTGTTATGATATATGTGTGAATCCATGACAACATACACTATTATGTTGTATGCTTTAGAAAGCTTTACAATTCTAGAATTTCCTTTTGCAACAACTTATTGTGTTCATTCAACATTTTATTTTTGTGATTGTAGATGATACATTTTAGGATTAACTTTGATTCTGTGAAGAACCCTCTGGATATTTATTGAAATTTCATTGATACCATCTGGGGAAGATTGACATAAGTAGGCATATTATTATTTAATATTCTTTAAGTTTTCTTCACATCTTCTCATAGATGTATTTCTAGGTGGCCATTTTTATCATATCTTTGAAAGTTGCATTGTTACAGTTGTTGTATGCTAAGATGGCAGTTGATTTGTTCCAAACAACCTCACAAAATTCTCCCTATTAGTTCAAATATAGCTGTTCTTTAATGTTCATTATACCAGATATGCTGGAGTTTTTTAAAAAAATCACAGAGATTAACATAGAATCACATGATCCTCTTTAGTTAGGAGTTAAAATGGAGCTAAGAGTTTTAGAGAATGAAAAGCAGGGTCTAAGTAAGATGTGAAAATATTTAGGTCAATGTGTTTTGATTCCTAAGGTGACTTTCCAGGCTACTGAGGGAAGATTTTAGTCATGCACATGTAATGAATCTGAGACCCTCATAGATTAAATGACTTATGTGTCAGACATATGGAAAGGAGAGCTGTTTTGACCGGAAAAGTTTTCTGAAGCCAGGATCCACTACTGGAAAGTACTGGGTGTGTGCCCTACCCACTACCTGGTTCCAGCCTCCAGCTTTCAGCAAGCACTGCAGGAGGTGGTTGCCTCCCTCCTGCTGGTCACCCTTGGGTTCCTGTGCTGTAGGATACAAATAGGATCCAGTCACCCTCCTGCTCCCCAGTATTGCTGTAGCTCTGCACAGTGTGTTCTGCCTTCCCTCACATCTTTCTTTCCTTCTCTTCATGTCTGTGTACCGTGTGTTCTGTAAGGACACCTGGTGCTCTTTTCCTCTGCCTTCATACCTCCCTCCTCCCTTTCTGTTCAGCTCACTCTGTCCTTGGCATCTGACCTTAATGGATGTCAGTTTCTTGGGCAGCCTCTTAATACCTTCTGTGCAGCCCAGATAGGTCATGCCTGTGTCACAGCAGCCTGGGTTTCCTCCTAGTGCTCTGCACTGCTGGGATCACCCTTGGACTTCTCCATAAGACAGTGATTAAAGCCTCATGAGGATGGAGGCCATGAGAACGTCTGTATTTTCAGTGACTTGCATTGTTCAATAGATGTTTACTGTAAAGTGAAAATGCTGGTTCTGACTTGTCCATATGGTCATTTTCCCATCTTTTTAGAGATGAATTTACTGTTCTTATATATTGTCTTACTATCCACTGCACTTTTTTGGTCAAGCTTTTTTCACTTTTTTGGAAAGCTGTTCTTCTTACATAAAAGAGTATATCTTTGCATGGTGTAGACAGAAGTTCATCCATAAGTTGTGCGCTCCCATTCAAGTTATTTTCAATATAAGGTTTTTAAAAAAGAAAGTTACAATAACTAATAGCTAATGCCATTGTGTACCCAGCACCATTCAGTCATGACCTCTTAACTTTTTCTTTAAAAGTGAATTCTTAACCAAAACTTACATTTAAGCAGAAAGAATTTCACCCAAAGGAGCTCTTTCTGCTCAGTTATATTTGAATGTGCCACAATCCTCCTTCCCCTCCGCTACCTCAGGACCCTGTCCTGCATTTTCCTGGTGTCTGACTCCAGTCTGTGATGGGTCCAGGCATGCAATGAGAAACTATGCATCCCACCAGAGGTAGGACTGATCCTTTTTTTTTTTTTCTGAGATGAGAGCATGGGTGTGCAATAGGACTGAGTGAGGCCACTCATTTTTGTGTTGTTAATGCTAATTATGTATTTTAGCTTGTATAGCTATCCTCATGCAAGAAAAAGGGGTATCAAAATGCCCACACCAAGGAAGACAAGATAAGTGCAATGGAGACAACATTGGGGTCAGCTGTTTCTGGTTGGCCTCATTGGAAGAGCCTTAGTTGGGACACAGGTGAACTTCAGCAGAGTCCCTTTGAGGAAAGGCACCCTGCTGAATACCAGCTGACTCCTGAAGCAAGAGTCAGATTGTTTGGAGGTTTGAGTACTTTTTCCCATTCAGAACTAAATCTCCATATTTATTTGCAATGTGAAAGAAATAGCAGTTTTTCTAAAGGAAAACAGCATTGTAGAAGTTCTCCAGAATGACAAATATAGCTATTTTCTCCTGAGATTTCAGTTTTGCTTAAGGTGAAATTCAATCTGTTTAATTTCCTTCTCTAAGAAATATGCTACCAGGCCTAGTTATAGATATTTAGATTGTTTTCTCTACAAGATTTCTAAATACTGTATTTAAACATTTGCAAATCAAAATCCCAGTGTTAGAAGCAATGTGCTATGTAGTATCAATCAAAGCAGGAACCTTTGGTCTTTGTTTAGAATACATAATTCAGTGCTTACTTGGTTGGCTCTAGCACTGGAAAGCACAGGCTTGAATGTGACTCCACTGCTTATAGAATAGGTGAGAAGTCAGCTGAAATCTGTAAGCCTCATTTTTCCACCTATAAAATGGGATCATAACATTCTCTATCCTGTGGGTTTGCAGCAAAAATTAAGAGATAATGCATTAAAAATGCTTAGATCTGAGCCTGTCAGCTATCACTACTAATACAATGCTGTTTGCTACCAGGGGTTATGCAGGTATGAATTTCCTCCAGAATGGTGTGGAACCATTTCTTCCTTCTCCCCAGCTGGTAATGTGTGTCTTTTGTCTCTCTAGATGTCCTATAATGGGATGTAATGGCCAAGGTCACATATTGCACACCACATTGCTTCTGGCTGCCCCCTTGGTTCCAAGAGACAGAGGGAGAGTCCTCTCAAGGAGGCCCCTCTCTCCTGGAAACTGAGCAAGCAAGAGCTGCCCCCTTGTTCCTTCCTGGGCTGCAAAGCACTGGGCCATGAAAATACTGATTCTGTCACCAACAGAAGGTAACTTTTTTTCCTACCTTTCTGTTCTGTTACTATAATTGGTTGTCATCTGGAATGCTTGGGGGAGGAGGTGGAACCCCTCCTAATGTCATTAATTAATGCCCTTTAGATGTCATAGCATTACCATGCTAGATAGATATTTGACTAGTCTAAAAAAATGCTATTTTCTATATTTCTGAAAATTCATTACAGTTAGTGCCCTAGAAACTGTGCACTTGTTTTTTGTATTCTAAAATATCACATATGCTGCTATTTTAAGATGGTTCAGATTGTTAATGGTTCACTTCAGTTCCTGGTGTTGTTATCTACTCTATTATGTGATGTGATTGTAAACTCTCACTTTACATATTTATACCATTCCTTCCCTCTCAAGCATTGGATCAAATTTCTGGCCAAAATGGTAATTATTTTGCTTTGAGGAATATGAGGAATATGTGACTCATCTCCAGCAGCCAGAAAGAAATGACTTAACATATGTCAAGCGTACAGCAGGATGAGGGGAGATTTAAAACCCTTTCATAGTTTCACAATGACTTAAGTCTTCTATCACCAAGTATCCTATTGTTTCATCTGAGCCCTTTGTTGGACAAGTGCAATCTTTGTCCAGTTTTTGGGTTTACTTTCTACCTAAAGGAAAAGAACAAGAAGGTGTATGACATATTTCTCCAATCTGTGAGTGATAAGTCCCTGTTCTAGTCTTGGGAGCCACTGTGACCAGTGCTGATTTAAAACCCAGTGAAGTTCAGGAACCTTTGTTTTTAGGCAGTGTAAAAACCCAGGAAATTTGGAGCTTATGACACCATGCAGTTTTTAGGAAGTGGATCAAAGGACTCAGAAAATGAAGACTTCTAGAAAGGACTTGTTTCCAGGTTGTCAGTAAACCTGTTTACTAAGAAAACTTGAATTTTTGTGGGGTTTGGAGTTTTTCTGTTTTGTTTTAATATTCTTGAAATGCAGGCTAAGGTCCAATGTAGCTCATCTTGTTTAATTCTGAGTTTGGATCATTACTGTGTGGTTAGGCACAGCTGCCACAAGTCAAGTGTGCCATTAAGTGTGTCCCTGAGCCATTTGGTTCTAAGAAGTAGATGAAGATCTCTCTCACATTATTTGGTATACCTTAAGAGGGTTTCAGATTTGGTCAAAGTCCTGTAAGCACATTTTTTCCTGCTTGTTCATTATGGAGCTCCAAACACAGAGGGCTGTACCACAGACCTGCCAAACTTCATCTTCTAAAGGATAAACAACTTCTAAAACATTATTCCTACACAATTTTTATTTATTTATTTTTTATTATTGTATACAAATGGGATACATGTTGTTTCTCTATTTGTACATGGAGTCAAGGCATACCATTTGTGTAATCATAAATTTACATAGGGCAATGATGTTTGATTCATTATTTTTTCCCCTTCCCCCACCCCAATTTTTATTTTTTAATGTCTTAGAAGATACAGAATAAATTATTGTGTGGTATTTTTTAAACCAAAGCCTCACTTTCATAACCATATGCTTGAATTCTAAGCCATTATGGATGATTATGGATGGGCACTTCATCAACATTTTTACAACACCATATCACTCAGGAAATTTCCTACAAAATATCTAAAAAAATTATCCTTCAGGAAAGAATGTCAGAGGGCCTCAGAGGACATGTTACTATCCATTATGTTACAAGGAGACTTAATACAAGCACCTCTAAATATGCAGTCTACCAACTAAATATTCATCCCTTTCATGATCAGTTTTTTTTTTTTTTTTGTGGAGCTGGGGATTGAACCCAGGCCCTTATGCTTGTGAGGCAAGCACTCTGCCAACTGACTTATCTCCCTAGCCCTTATGATCAGTTTTTGAGAACACAACATTTAGCAATAAAACAAGACAAACTTGCACACACTCTCCACAAAAAGAAATGATAAGAAAGCATATCTCGGTCATGGTTGACAGTGAGAAGTTTTCAGGAATGGAAATTCATGGTTCCATGTTCACTTTGTGTTTCTTATTATTTTATTTTCCCCTGTAAAATAATTTGTCTTTTATCAAATTTGAGCAAACCACATAACCTTCATTTTGTATATGATATTAATGATCCTATTTATTAATGTGTTTTCATGATTGATATTTTTCATATTTCATAGAATCTTAATTTAGAACACTATTCTTATTTAATTTTTTATTTGTTCTAATTAGTTACACATGACAGTAGAATGGATGTATACATTTTGATAGATCATATCTACATGGAGTGTTTTCTTTCATTTTTCTGATTCTATATATTGTAGGATCACATTGGTCATGTAGTCATGTATGTACATGAGGTGATAATGTCTGTTTTAATTTACTATTCTTTAAAAATACAGTGAATCACATTTATGAAGGGCTTTGTTCCAGAAACATTTTCTTCTACTTTTCACAAGGTTGAAAGCTTCAGGTTGAAAATGATAGTTTTATAGATGAATTGTAACCACATTGCTATGTATAAAAAGTATTTTAAATTACTGGTTAGGGTCATTTTTATTTTGATCTAAAAATTGTTCCCACAGTGATGCAACAAAACTGGAAAAGAATTACTGGCTCCTTGGAACAACAGAATTGTCTAATCATAAATGGTGGAAATGGGCTTAGTTCAAAGTTACCATTATCATATTAGTGCAATTTAAATAAAACCAGTGATGTTAAAGGGGAGGAGTGCTGCTGAGTCATGCCGCTCTTCTGTGGGAGGGATTACAGACACCGCCACAGAAAGCACCCCTCAGCCAGAACAGCATCTGAATACATGTGCTGTAACTCCCTTTATTCTCCTTTCAGGGTACAGACTTGTAAAATGAAAAAAAAAATATTTTAACAGTTAAAGTGAAAAATCAGAAACTTTCCCATAACTGGAGTGAATTTGCCATAGGAAAAGTTTTTATTCATTCAAGTCATCCTACAAAGATCAGAGCACACTTTCTATACAAACAAGAACTAGATGCTGCTTTATTTTTTATGGAATTTTAGTCAGTTAGAAACAATTGCTGTCCATAATCTATATGTACAATATTGTGTTGATGGAAAAATAAGGTAGCTATCACTGCATCAGTGCAGCAGAGAACATAATGAACTAAATCACGCTTATGTAGCAGCAATGACTAGTTGAACATTGATGTAAAGAAATTTTAAAAATAGCACAAAACTTTTTCTGGGACTGGATTTGAATCTCAGAGGTAGAGTGTTTGCCTGGTTTGCAAGAACCCCTGGGACCCATCCCCAGCACTGACCAAAAGAAAAATTTTTTTAAATTCACTCTTGAGGGCATTTTTGCCATTGCTTAAATAGCTATTTATTGATTACTTTGTACAAAGAGACTGTGGGCTGTGATATAATTAGTGGGCAGGCCAAAACATCATTAGTAAAAAAAAAAAAATGATTTAAGTAAATAAATCATCAGTAGTAGGTAATGAATACAACTCTTTATTTTTATAAAAAATAATGTTTCTTTCACACATTATTATGAATTCTGTTTTCACAACTTCTCTGGAAATCTGCTCAATGCACAAACTAACATAAAGGACAAGGTCCCAAAGGAACTAATGACCGTCAAGCACTAAGTCACTGGAGGTAAGTCACCACTTCCACTGGGGTCTAGATGGTAGCCCCCGAGGGGTTCTGCATGTGGAAGTGTGTACTGGATGTGAAGTACAATTTAACATATGAAAAGAAAGGTCAAATTTTGGGAAAAATAAAACTATCTGAGCAACAATTTCTTAGTCTCTCCCTTATTTTATTTACTTATTAATTTATCCTTTCCTGTGCTGGGGATGGAACCCAGGGCCTCACATGCACTAGGCAAGGGTTCTACTCCTGAGCTACATCCCCAACCTCTCTCTTATTTTTTTTAATTCTGCAAGAGAAAGTCAGTAAATGGTATCCAGTGGATCAACAGGCACACACTGAAGTTGTGACTGTCAAGGTGCATAATGAAGGTGGCTCTCTCTCACTACGGGTATGTGTGTGTGTGTGTGTGTGTGTGTGTGTTTGTATATGTGTGTGTGTTTTCCTGATATGTCTCCTATCAACTTTCAGGAAACACAATTTCTAGAGTCTGTATTTGAACCCTTAAATGTCATTCTTATCTACTCAAAATATTTTCACAGTGATTCTGAATGCCTTAGGCTTGACATGTATTTCTCTGCCTCCATTTCCCTAGTGTCAGTCACTCATCAGAATTGCAATATATAGACTATGAGTTCTAATTTGAATCTTCCTGTTGTTCTCTGGTCCTTGAGTGCTTTTCTGAAATTTCTAATCTGCATTGTCTCAGGACTGCAGTACTTTCCCACAAAGATCCTTCTAAGGCATCTGTGGATGATGGCAAAACATTTATTTAGCATCACAGATTTTATTTGATGTCTTTGGCACATGATCAGAGTGAGCTAGACCCTTTTCTGTGTGTGTGCTTTTGATGGAGATTGCACCCAGAGCTTCTTACAGGTTAAACCCAGGCTCTACCCCTGAGTGGCAGGTCTATCTCCAGCTGAGGATGCATGCCTGGTATCATTTCATTTCCTTGAAAGCCTGCTGACTGTTTTAATGTGAACATGAGACTTTACACAGAGGTATACAGTATTTATGGGAGGAGAGCTTCCCTCTTGGAAGGACTCTGGAACTTCTCATTGGTTTCCTTCCTATTGAGACCTTCATCTGCTTTATTGAAAGTGGATACTTAAGAGACTAGGCAATACTCACTAGTGTAAGAGTAAGTGCCCTGGACTCTTATAGTGCCCTGGACAATCTTTAGTCCCCCACTATGTCCATCATCCAGAGGGTCAGTGGAGGAGCATCCCCATGTGTTGGGTTTCACTAGGAAATACACTCTCAATCAGCTCTCAGTACATTTTGAAGTTTGGGACAATTTAATATATACTTATTTATTCTATAGCACATTAATTCAGTCAGTATTTAAAGGATAAGGAGAGCAAAGTTGCAGAAAAAAAGCTGATTGAAAATTAATTGAAACTGTGGTACAAAGGAAAATCAAAGATAAGACAAGATAGAGCAATCCTGAGGAAGACAAAAAATGTGCTTCCCAAACCATTTCACACTCAGTAAATAAGGACTCAAATCTGACTCCATGTTTAAGATCAAAATCAAAGAAGAATATGATCACCATAAGAACCACACAACAGTAAGTTAATTCAGAGCAAATCTCTTTCTAAATCTAAAACTGAAACATGATGAAATATTTCCTATGAGCCCTTATTATGAGAAGAGTAACAACACCTATTGTCCAAATACAAATCACAGCACTACTCCTAATAAAGATCAAAATAGAACATGAAGCCTGTGGCATTACACCAAATTATGATGAAGCGAAAAAAATTCAAATTGCACTAAAATATAAGGTACATATGAGTTTAGCTTTGCCTACGGTGTTAAGCTAATCTAGGTAAAAGTCATTCATGCTATTACATGAGTTCAATAATGTTTTAAGAGAATATTGCCAGTTTGCACATGAAAGGCCCATGTCAAAAAGAAAGCTCATATTTATTTCAGAAGAATTAATGTGTCATTGTTTCTCTGTCCTTGCCATAATTGTTGCTATGCTACTTTATGTAAAGACCACTAGTCATCCTCCATCATCAAATTTGACATGTGCACAAGAAACAACACTAGCCCTTTTGTGCTTTGAGGGTACCAACTAAGGGAAAATTAGGAGAGCTGACCCATGCACATATTCTGCACTGAATAGATCCTTCTAACTCTTCCCCTGATTCTTCTGTGGATATTAAATCTCTCAGATCTTTAATGTTAAAGGGAATAAAATTCTCATTAACACATTTTTTTCCTAAATAAAAAAAGCAAAATTTATTCTGTAAAAATCAATATAAAAATAAAGTTTTAATCAAGAAATATAATGGAATTTGTTGAAATAGGATTGAGTTATGTTGTTGTATAATAGAAAAAGATAAACACTTAATCCCCCTTGTAAACTTGTGTACATCTGCTACATTAGGCATATGCATACCTTGTACAAGTATATGTAATACAAAGAAAATGTTATTATAAATTACATAATTGCTGACTCCACAGATTAGGCACAGATTATCACTAAGAAAAATTAGAATTATTGAGTAAAAGAGAAGTATAGTTTTTGTTCTTTCATAGATGAACTTTATTTTAAAAGCAGGATCATTGAATTGTCATATTAAATATTTGGGAGAAAGTTAATATGGTTTTCTTAGCAGCAGTACCTAGATAGTCTAACATTTGCCTCTGCCTATAAAAGAACATTAGTGCACAATTTTTATTTTAATTTCAAAAACAAGTTACATATTTGTAAGTAAAAGTAACATTACAATAGTGTCTCCTTTTTCTGCAGGGGATATGTCCCAGTGGATGCCTAAAACTGAGAATAGTATCAAACCTATCTATACTGTTTTTTTCCTATGTGTACATTTCGGTGATAAACTTTAATTTATTAGTTATGCCAAAAGTTCAGCAACTAATAAAATAGAACAACTATAACAATATACTAAAGTTATTTAAAGCTTATGAATTATTTCTGAAATCTTTCTTTAACATTTTCAGGCTGCAGTTAGCCATCAGGAACTAAAATCTCAGAAAGCAAAAGTGAAGGTTTTAGGGAACTACTGTGATTGTTTTAGTTTTGATGTCCCATCCCATGATGATACCTTCCCCATGAGCTCCAGACACCTTTTACTCTTGGACCATCTTTCCAGTGTCACCATCTTTATTAGGAGAATTCATTGTCGTTAGCTTTCCATTACTGCATCAAAGTACCTGAGATAACTTATGAAGAGAAAAGATTTATTTTGGCTCACAGTTTGGGAGTTGATAGTCCTTGATCAGCTGGCCTCTTGCTTTAGGGCCTGTGGTAAGGCAAAATATATCATGGTGGCACATGTAGTGGAACAGATCTTTGCACCTGGTGAGTAGGAATCAAGGAGGCAAAGAGAAAGGAGCTGGAGTCCCTTAATCAATCCCCTTTGAATGCATACCTCCAGTAACTGCAGGTTTCCCACAGGCCTCACCTCATAAAGTTTCACAGTCTCCCACTAGCAACACCCTGGGGATCAAGCCTTTTAACACATGAATTTTTAGGGTACAGCCAAAATCCAAATTATAGTAGTTGTCATTATCATCACCAGACATCAATAAAACACAATCCAAGCTCTCACTTCAAGACTTGTTCATGATCACACCCAGAACTTAACAATAAGACTTTAATTTCCCCACTGGCCACTCTCCACAGCCATCTGATCACAGGGACAGCCATAAAATACCTTGCTACAGCAAGCATACAGACATCTCTCACCTGAACCTCCAAGTCTTACAAATTCCTACAGATTATGTCTTGAGTCCATCTTTGTCCTGTTTCCCTGGCCATGGGGCACAGCCCTGAGGGACTCAGACAGAACTTCAGTAGTGATCTCCAGCTGGCTTCTGCCCCCTCCTCAGTCTGTTCTCTACTCAAAGCCCCAGCGATGTTCTTGGTGTCAGTCAGGTCACACAGCCCCTTTAAAGCCCTCCCCTGGACCCCCTTCCCCTGGATAACTCAGGATCCTTCTGAGGGACCCTATGGCACCTGCATAGTGATCACCTTCTTTCAAGCCAAGAGCAGCCCTTCCTCCCCACTGCAACAGCTCACTCCACTTCTTCACCTGGGATGCTCAGCTCACAGCTTCATTCTCATGTTCCTGCTGCCTCCTCAGCTTCCAAGCCTCAGAATGAGTGGGTCTATTCCAGGAGTCTGCAGGCCATCCCACCTAATTCATTCAGAGCTCTTCTTATTTTATACATGTCTCCCTGCTTTTTGTCTGTTCCCCCAGGTTTTGTGTCCCAAAGGTGATTTTATTGCAAAAAGGCAGAGTGGGAAAACAATATATCAGAGAAATACAACAATAGAAATTTTATTTGCTCAGATCAGAAAACTCTCATGTGCTTGCAGCACCCCAAATATGATTTCATTGAGAATCCACATAGTTCAATCTGTCTTTCTTATTCTTACCCATCACTCAACTTAGGGATGATTCTTCTACCAGTGCACTAGACATTTAAAGATGGTGCTCAAAAATGAAAGTCGTTCTTCAGATGCAGGACTGCCCACCCAGAAGAAATCCTTTGTCCAGGATTCAGTAGTAATCCTGTGTCTGGGATAGGATGGTTTGCTCCCAGGTAACTCTATTTCGTTTGTTTTGTCTTGTTTTTGCTTTGCAGTTCTGAGGATTGGCTCTAGGGTGTCATGCTTACTAGGCAAGTGCTTTTCCACAGAGCTACTTTCTCTGCTCTCTGGGTTTTCTTAATAGCTGTGTTAGGCTGTTGGCTCATTTTCAATTGATCCAGGTAGTAAAATACATACATCTCAGTTGTTGGGTTGGTTTTTATTTTTATTTTTTAATTGAAACTCAGAGCCTAGAATGGGAACAGTCTTGGAACATACTCTCTTAATTGGACCTGTGCATCCCCCATTTTTATTTAGGTAGTTACTCTTAATAAGTAATAATGACTTGCAAAATAGCCACCTGTTATTTCACATTATTTGTAAATTTTCAGGAACTGATTTTTCTCCTCACATAGTATCATGGAGAGTCCTCCCCAGTGTTTTTGGGAGCATACAGCCTTTTTCCAGGTCAGAGTTTGTGAATAGTACTCCTATAGCATGTTTTTTGCATGTGTTGTGTTGCATATGTTCACCCATCTGTTTTGAGTGCATACCTGTGGATGGAATTTCTCAGTTGTGGAGAATATGAACCTTCATCTTTAAGGTGAAGGATTAAGGATTTTAGTCCATTTACTGTTGCTTTACAAAAATGCCTTAAGACTGTGAAATTTATAAAGAAAAGAAGTCTATTTGCTTCATGGTTCTGGGCTGGGAAGTTCAGAAGCAGGTCTCTGGCATCTCCGTAGTATCTGGTGAAAACTTCCATGCTGCAACATAACATGGAAGAGGGCCTCACAGGGCAAGAAGAACAAGAGTCTTTTCCTCTTCTTACATAAAGACACTAATCTCCTCTCATGACTTCATCTGTTCTAATTACCTCCCACAGGACCCACCTCTAAATACCATTATCTATGATTTTTTTTTTTTTTTTTTTTTTTGGAAATTAAGTTTCCAACACAGGAAATTTTAGGGGCACATCCAATCCATAGTAGTAAGTTATAGACTATCTTTCAAAGTAGATCTCTGCCAGCAAATCACACTAAGCCCCAGGTACACATCCTGCTCTCATGAAATCATTCATATTAAATTGAACTGCTGATGTTTACATTTATCCCTCTTGGTTGGTCAACACTGTTTAAACTCACTCTTCTACATGGTTGAAATTGCCTTTAATACTATTGGTGGTATCCATGATATTAACTACCCTTTACCAACTTCTCTGGTTAATGTTGCTGTAAAACACTGATGGGAGCCAGGCATGCTGGTGCAGCTTCCCAGGGACACTTAGGCTGAGGCAGGAGGATCTCAAGCTGGAGTCCAGCATTGGTACCTTAGCAAAACTGTATGTCAAATTAAACATACAAATGCTGGGGCATTTGTATTTTCTTTCTGAAGTGTAAACTCCATGGGGTCTCACAGAGACTGAGGGTCTATGTCTGTTAGGGTGTAGGGATGACTGAGCCACATTAATGAAGCAGGCAGTGTGTGGGGCAAGCAGACTCCTACTAGGGTGCCAGGAAGACTGACCAACAGTGAGCAGCAGGCAGTATGAGGAATGCTGGGGCATTGGTAGAGCACTTGCCCAGCATGTGCAGGGTCCCAGGTTCAGTCCCCAGCACCCCACCGAGGCAGACAAATAACATAAGGAGCAATTATGGAGGTAACGCCCCTCAAGTGAAAGTCTGCTCTGATTCAGGGCTTTACATTATGGCCTTCATTCTTAGTGCATAGATACCACACCTGTTTATGTAAGAGGAAACAGAAGCAAAAAGAAGCTAAGTAAGTTGCTCGTATCCTAGGACATGGGTCAACTTCATGATCTTTCCCCTAAATGACATGTGCTTCTCACTGAGTCCATACAGAGAACCCTACTGTGCATCCCTGGACTCTGACTCACCGGGTAACACCCTAGCTCTGCCTTCAGTCCTGGGTGATGTTCTACTTAGCTCAACAGCTGTCAGTCACTCAGCATCATTCATGCCTTGGTATCCCAGGTAGACAAGAACTCACTGGCACTGGAGTTTAGACCAACACTTTCTCAGAATTAACCCTGAGGTCATTTAACTTGTGCTAGTGATCACTGGGGACTCTTTCCACTGCTCTGAAATCCTTTCTCTTTGTGTATGAAAGGGAATAATGGGACATGCCCCAGAGGTGGAAGGAAGTGTAACTTCCTGCTGAACCAACAGGTAACTCCTCTTAACCACGTTTTCAAAATTCTACCTATGTTTGATCACTTGGATGGAAATGATCAAACCAGAGCCTCATGTTCAATTGATCAAATGGCAAGTTAAATGTAATATGACTCACAGTTGCCCCTACCTCAGATTTTCAGTGTGAACTAAGTCTGAACTCTTCGTAGGTATTGAAGATGATGAACACATTATGCACTCAGATGAAGTAATGAAGGAACTCAGTGAATCCCACCTAAAAGTGAATCACATAAGATGAAACTTTGGACTCAGGTAAAAATAAAACAAATTGGTTATCTTTAAAATAAAAGTATGATCTTCGATGGAAGCAAAATATGGATCTTCCCAAGCCTTGAGTCTGGAAATACCCTGAAATTTTATAGGGAATACACTGAGTCTCTCTTGACTACACAATTTTTGTAAAGTCCTGAATGTGTGGATCATCCAGAGTTCCATTGATTCTGTAGCTTCAGTCAAATGACAACAATTTTGCCGTGGTTGAATTGAAGCCTTCAAAAACAAATCAAGCAGCAGATAATGCTATAGTCAAAGAGTTCTGCAGAGCAGGTGGTGCTTCAGAAAACTCAGGATAAGAGGGTTCAGTGTCCTTAGATTTATTCAAAATTAAAATGAAACATCATGACTGTTTCATTTTTCTAGAATATCTCTACATGTATGAGTGTTTGATAGAAACAGAATCTTCCTGAACAAATGCTTTATCTAGAAATCCAGTGGTTTGTCAAGTTTTCATTCTCCATAATGCCTGCCCCAGCCCATGTTAAATTTTTCCAAGTGAAAATTTCAGACTGAGATTTTTTAAACATTAATAATCAATGTTGGAATGATTATAATTGATATTGTCATTTAATTCCCAGAATTCTGGTTTTAAGCCCACACTTCACAGCATTTCCAGCTCTCCCATACTGACTAATAACAATTACAACAAGTCAGAAGAACAATGATTGAGACCCATTGGAGACTGGACAGTCCTTTCCCCTTCCCTCCTCTCCTCTCCTTTCCTAAAATGCAGCGTTTTATGCCACCATGGTTATGGACTCTTAGTGTTCTCAGCTCAAGTGGTGTAAAGCCATCATAATCCATCTGAAATGCCATTTTAGTTTCCTCATGCATTGTGAAGATTGCAAGAATCTCCCCTGATGGCATTCAGGTCCACAGAATGCTTAATACTTTGGTTCAGAAATCATGGGAGCTTCTCTTGGAGCCATTAACAAAAACTGCACAGGTCTCTGCCCTCGTGGATCTTGAAGTTTAGAAGGGGAAGGCAGAAAATAACCAAAAAATAGTTATACATGATAATTCTGCTTAAGGAGGGAGGAAAGGATGGGCAGCTGGATTTCAATATTAAATGGGACAACCAAAGTCAGGAAGAAGGAAAGTTGGAGAAGATGAGGTATGATGGAGTTAGCCAAATATTCATGGAGGAGACAATTTCAGACAGAAAAATATACCAAGTGCCAAGGGCACAAAAGAGATTTGAGAAATAGTAAAGAGGCAGTGTGTTTGCAGGTAAGTGAGCTGGACAGAGCAGGTCACAGGATCAGAGTGATCAGGGTCATTCACATGGAGCATCCTAGGCCATTTGATGATTTGGTTTTATTCTGAGTTAGTAAGAAATGCTTGTAGGGTTTCGAGCTACGGGTAGCATGTCTTACTTGGTTTAGATTCTGACTTGCATTTGAAGAGACTTGTTCTGGGGGCAAAAGTTGAGGAAGGACCTAGGTCTACATAAGGGTGAAGGCAGATGTAGGGTCACCCCATCAGAAAACCGTTGTCAACCAGGTGACAGCAGCATGGCAGCAGCAGTGTAGGTGTGGATGGTGTCCCATCCTGTGGATTTTAAAGGAGGTGCCCAAAGGATACAGAGTTTGAAGGAGAGTTCTGGGGACAGCCTCGGAGTCTGAGCATCTTTGGGATTTCCATCCACTGGAAAGGGAGGACTAGGTAAAGCATGTTTGGAGAAAATGCAAAGATTTACTTTGAGGCAAATTGAGCTTGAGATATTTTACATATAATCATGTGCAGACACTGGATCTGCAATTTATTGAGAAATGTAGACTGAATTATATTCTTATATAATAATTACTATCATTTAAGTTATTGATGATGACTAATTATGTAATAAGTATTAGTATCATTAAGTAATTATTATTTGATAATTATACAGTTCTTAGTATCAGCATTTTAATTATTATTATTCCAACATCTAGAGAAGTATGATGGGGGGTGCAATTTGGAGCCCAGAGTCATGACATGTGTGTTTCTATAACTGCCATGCATCTTCCTGAGAGACAGACCTTCTGTTCACCTCCAAACTGCAATTATTGTGTTCCTGTTTTGTTTCCATTTTGGATCACATCTGTGGAGACCAGCTCCAAAGGCAATGGAGGAAGGGAACAAGCTCACAGGGACAGAATGATGGAAGTCTGAAGGAACTAAAAGATCTGAGTCACACTCTCACTTCAAGCTGTGGCACATCCAGCCTCCACTGATGGTAAGTCAAAGACCAGAACTTTTCTCCTCTTTTGCAAGTGTTCCAAGGGTCAACATGCAGTTATTCAGGGCTGCCAGTTAGCAGATTGCACTGTGAAGAGATCTGTCAGCAGTCCACAGAGATCTCATGATTTCACCATGGTCTTAACTCCCAGTAATCTCCCCGATGGAAAGGTGGTCAATACGTTGGTTTAAATTATACAAAAGCTAAGGATATTCTTAAAGGTCAAGGGCATTTAAAGATGAAGGTTATTTGAAGCTTGTTTTATAATGTAATATGACATTTAGAGGACAAAATATCCTCACTGAAATATATTCCAAGTATATGTTTTCATTTCTTAAAAATCTGAGCTTTTGCATTATCTCCCCAACTCAAGAACTATAAAGTTTTATTTCCAATAAACCTGGCAGTTTTTTTCATACAGAAGTATGCAGAACATTAGTTCTCACACTGCAAAAAACCACAGAAGTGAGCAAAGCATCCTTATTTAAAAATCTAAACCTATTTAGAATTTCTAAAAAATTAGTTTATAATTTTTATAAATATAGATAAACCTTTGGAGGAGGGACCATATCAATGAGTATTTTAAATTTCTTCTTATTTACATTCCTTGAATACATTTTCTAAAGTTTCAAGTTTTATATGTAAAATGGTTTAAAGATGTCACAATATAATAAAGAAATGCAGTTAGGTTTTGCTTAAAACAATAGATACCTCAGTTTTTTGCCTCACAACGACTGGTTAAATGTATCTGTATCCACCTAGGAACCTATGAGTGAGCAGAGCGTTGAGACATGTAATACGCTCACAGACATGTACAGAAAGCTGGAATAGGACAGTTCTCACAATGCAAAGCTCTCCTAGAAAGTATCAAAGCAGTGAAGGACAGGATTGTGGTGCCACCAGGCACTAGAGATCACCAGCAGCAGTGATAATTGGGAATGACCAAGTATTGCTTTCAGAATGCACATACCCTGGAAAACCATGGCATTTTCAAGAGATGGATGCAAGGGGAGATATTAGAGGCAAACTGGGACATTCACTTTATCTGTTCATATGCAGAGTTCACTGTCTTGGAGACCTGAGGCAGGTGTAGGTGAGGGGAGATATTTAGAGGCAAACTGTGACATTCACCTGAGCTCTGCAGATGCTATGCAGGCCCTGGAGACCTGAGGCAGGAGTTGCATGCCGCTGAAGTGATCTCTTGGTGTCCCTTCATGGTGGACTGAGGTGGGGAAACTGGGTGCTCTTAGAAGATGTGGAGTGGCTCCTACGAGGCAGAAAGGTTTTCTACACAGTTTAATCCTCACAGAGAGTCAGTGAAAATGACAGGTGCTGTCTCCACAGCATTGCACTGGCTGTGAAACTGCTTGCAGTGGTTGTGCTGGCACTGCTGCCCCATCTGGGGACAGCCTGGTGCAGTTGTGGCTCCACAGTGGGCGGCAGAGGTTGCGAGTTCCTGCTACCACCCCCTGATGCCTGCTGATCTTACGTCTGCCTCTTGCTGCTCTGATTAGGCGCCAGTGGGCTCTCTTGGAATCTGGCCAGCAGGAGTGTGGGGTCCCCTCCTGGCCCCCTTTCTTCAGTGTGTGTGTGAGCTGGCAGCTGCTGTTGGTTGGGTCTCTGTCCCTGTTGCTTTGTCCCCCTTCCTGCATAGGCCACTGCCCTTTATTGTTAAGAGACTGGCTTAGTTAAGACCAGATGCCTCAGTCCACAAATCCATCTGGCTGATGAATATGGGAGCAAAACATGTTAGGCTGCTTCAGAGGGGCAGCAGGCTCCCACACAGGTAAGGCCTGGACAGTGGTGTGCCTCCCTCATGGGTGGCCAGCACACTGGGCTCCCTGTTTTGTGTATGAGCAGCCTCCTGCAGCTTTGCCTGGAGCTGTTGCCCATCCCTCTTAGTCTACTCCGTGCAGAGGGACATCCAGACCACAAGCCCTGGAGGGACTTTGGAGAGGGTCATGGTCATGAAAGGGGCATGTGTGTTCTTAGTGAGAGGAAGCGGGCACCGCCTTGCTAGCCCTGGGCAGGGGGCAGTCGCTGTCCTGTTCTCATGGGACATGTTCAGGGAAGGGCATGAGGACAGCTGCTTGTGTTCACTTCCCTCTCCACTGAGCCTCGTTGGCTACTGAATTGACCTTTGATGTTGACTTGGTCATCTATAAGTGTGAATGTTGCAGTGTGACTGAGGCTGTGTGTATGGGTGGATGCCTCCTGATGGATGCTGCTCTGGCTGGTGGACATTCTCAGTGCTTGGCCTCCACCTGTCCATCTGACCCTTAGGACCACCCGTGGTCTGGGCTCAGCTCTCCAGGGAGACTGCAGGGCTGGCATGGAGGGGCTCTTCTGCCCCAGGAGTGTCTTGGCATTTTGGATGCACTTTGCTGATGTGCTTGGCTGCGCCAAGGGGCAGCTTCCTAAGCCAAGTTTGCTTCTCTCCCAGGCCCCCTGGATGGCCATGGCCACAGGGTCAGGTCCATGGCTGCATACCCTGGGGCTCTGTGATTGGGCATATACCAGGTTCCTCTGGAGCAGGCAATGAGTGTGGTGGGGCTGGAAGCAGCAGGAGGCTGCTGTCTGCCTGAGCTGGTTGAGGAGCCTCGACACCCAGGGAGCCACTATTAGTGAGGACAGGGGTCCCAGCATCCTCCGAGGCAGCTCTGAGTGGAATGCGGCAGGCTCCCTGCCTTCAGAGATCAGCTTACAAGCTGGCCTGCAGTGAGGCATGCCTGTGATCCCTGTGATCTGGAGGCTGAGGCAGGAGGATGACAAGTTCAAGGCAACCTGGGCAACTTCGTGAGACCTTGTCTTGAAATAAAAAATTAAAAGGGTTGTGGATATAAATCAGGGGTAAATTGCCCTTAGGCTCAATCTCCAGAAATGCAAAAGATAAAATCAAAAAATCAAACCAAGGTTCAGGAAAAACATATCTGACTGCAGTAAGTGTGTGCATCCAGGCCTGTGTGGCCTCCAAGGCAGAGTCTGCAGTCCCCTGTCTGGATCACACAGTCTGAACCCAGAAGCCAGTGATTCCCAGGCCCAGTGGGCTTTGACCTGCACTGGTGAACGGGTTTGCCCACACTGACTGGACCAGGGGCACAGGAAGACAGAGCAACCCCAGCCATGGTGGCATCCCATGGCCAGTGTTGGTAAAGCCAGTCCCCTAACTGGGTCTCAGGCCCTGTCATCAGGTCTCCCTGGGATATGATCCTCCTTGTTTCCTTGTTGATTGTTTGTGGAGGGAGACCTTATGAGTAACCCCACCCCTTTCCCAAGCTCATATCCAGGCAGGGACAGCATTGTCCCTTTGTTCTTCCCTTTGAGGAATCTGCTGGGCCTAGATGTCAGGGGCCCCCGCTGTCCTCCAGATGGATGGGTCATCCAGCCCCCACCTGCCACAGCACTCCTCCACCACAAGGATTGCCTGCCCAACTTGGAAAGGAGGGAGGTGTCTTCAGGAGGTGAGGTCAGCAGGCATAATGGTCTTACCTCTGTCAGGCGCTGTGCTGGGGGGAGGGAGGCTGTGGCCAGCACCCAAGTGCAGCTAAAACCCCATCCCCAAGATGGCAGATGGTGGGTGTGAATCTGGGACCTGCAGCTAAACCTCCCGCATCCATCAGGAGCTGGCAAGGCCTCAGCTCCCAGCCCTGCCCCTGCTTGTCTCCTGGCCCAATCTGACTTGTGTCTCACCGCATGTGGAAGCCAGTCACTCGAGGGTGCTGGTTGTCTGCTGAGAGTTGCCTGTGGGGTGCATCAGGCTCTTTTGGGGTGCTGAGGGGTGTGGGAAGGGGAGGGTTGTGCTGGCTGCTCCTCTGGATTGGCCTGCTCATCCTCTGCCCCCTCCCTCCTCTCCCAGGGCTCCAACCTCACAGACATCTATACCCAGCTCCTCCTACAAGGGACTTTGTTGAAAATCTCTGTGGACAACATCCAGGAGAGGGCCTTCTTCCTGTTCAACAACCTCCTGGTCTACTGCAAGTGGAAATCCAGGTGACTTGCTGGGGAGGCTGGTGCCTCGGCTGCCTCTGTAGGCCAGGAGGTGGGGTGGGGCTGACCGCTGCTTCCCCCAAGGGGTGTCTTGGACTTGTTGCTTCCCTCTCTGGGCCCCCCTTATCTTCCATGACTTGAGGGGTTTGTTCTAAATCTATATGTAGTGAAGGCCACATATGCTATTATAAATTCTCCAGGAGCCTGATTTAAGAAACTTAGAAACAGGCAAAATGAATTTAAACAGTGTATTTTATTTAACCTAAGGTAGCTAAAATTGTTATATTTAATTGAAAATGTGTGTGTGTGTGTGTGTGTGTGTGTGTGTGTGTAATAATAGTTTGAAAACCTGGGCTGTGGGTCACCCTCAGCACCACTGGTGTGTGCAGTTGCTTGGTAAGTGCTCAGTAGCTCCACATGACTCATGAATGAATGGCCTGTCAGGCAATGTGGTTCTAGATGATCATGAAGGTGGAGGTGACACCAGCATTCTGTGATTCTAAGATCAAAGGTCCCAGGGGAGGGAAACTCTTTCCTTGTGAGCTTCAGGAGGGAAAGAATAGGGTCTTCATCAACTTTGCCCTGTCCCTGGAGCTCCCTGGTCTTCCTAGAGCCCAGGTTTGAGGGGACACAGCCATGGTGTTTGTGAGTAGCAGTGCGAATGGCATGTGGGTATGGCCAGGTGGCTGGAGGTCTGGGAGGTGACCACAGGGAGGGGATAGGAGACATGGCTGTGTCAGTGGAGGGATATAAGGGGACCTGCAGAGGTGCCTCTAGATGTGGGGGCTGGCACCCTAGTATGTGACTGCTAGGTGAGTGGGTGGCGCTATGGATGGAGGTCTGGAGGTTGGAGGACATATGACCAGGTGACGGCATACTGATGGATGGGTGGGTGGTTGCTGGTGGTGGGAGAGGCGGTTGGACTCTGGAAAGGTAGGGTAGGGGTAGGGTGGTGGGTGGGACACAGACCATGAATGGAAAGAGGGCGGTGGGAGGGACTAGGGCACGAATGGGTGGCTGTCACTGTGGGGTTGGTGGATGGAGATTTCTGCCTTTTTGTGCTCTTCTTCTTTTTGGTGTCAGCGATTGAACCCAGGGCACTCTACTGCTGAACTGCACTCCCACCCTTTTTATTTTTTATGTTGAGACAGGATCTTGCTAAGTGGCCAAAGCTAGACTCAGATTTGCAGTCTTCCCTGCTTCAGCCCCTGAGCTGCTGGGGTCCCTGTTGACCCTGCAGATGTCCTGCCTTTCTGTTTCCTGCCCAGTGTAGAAGGTGATCTCAGTGACCAGTGTTGCCTTTCCAGATTCTCTTCCCTGCTACTTTGTCTTCAAGGTGGAAGTGATTTCCCAGGACTTCCTTCCTTGGCTTGCAGAGGCTGATGCAGGCTGGTACAGACCCCGATCCCCTTCAGCCCTGCCTTCAGCTTGCCCTGTGGTGCTGACCTGGTCACTTACTGTGTGTTTCTTCCAGCACCTGAGGCTGTGGTGAGAGATCTGGCTGTGGGCATGCTTCCCACTGTCCCCAGGAGTCTACCTGAGCCTCAGTTTTCTCTTCTGTGGAGGGGGCATCAACTGTTTTAGAGCTGGGTCCTTCCTCATCCAGGGGGTTTCTAGCCCCCGGCTTTGCCTCTTGCTGTCTGCTTCCTCATTCGTAAAGCAAGGTGCATGATCATATGTGCCCCACGGGTCACTGTGAAGGTGACCATGCCCAGCCTGGTGCATAGTAAGTGCACAGGGCTTGGACTATCACTGTCACTGGTGAACCCTGCAGTCTCTTTGGGGTCTTGTTCAGTGGCGCTGTGAGTGCAGCCCTGATGCAGGAGGCTCTGAGCCATGGCCCCAGGCACTCACCCTTTCCTTGGTGCTCTGGGGCCAGGAGACCTCGGTCTCCCTGGTCCATGGTCTCCCAGGGACTGCCCCAGGTCTGCCTGCCTCATTTGCTCTGTTCTTCCCACCTGCTCCTTAGGGCCTTTCTTTTGCTCCTTAGAGTCTTTCTCTTACCATCTCAAGTACTCCCACCCTGCTAGCTCCTTCCTACCTCCCTGACACCTTCTGCTTTCCCTGGGGCCACCGAGTTCTCCCTTGGTGGTTGCAAGGCTGTCTTTCCCCAGCCCTTCCTGCCATCCCCCTGGGCTGTCAGAAACAGACACTTTTCCCAGAACATTGGGGTTTCAGACTATCCATTGGGTTTCTGGGACCTGGTCCCAACCTGTTACTGAACTCAGCCTCTGACCTCCCTGGTGTGGCCCGTCCTCCTCTTACTATGAGTGTCTTCTGTGTGAGCCCAGGCCCTCCCCTGTGTTGCTGGGCTCTTTCAGGCCAGGCCCTGCCTTATTCCTGAGGGGAGCAGGACTGGTTGGAGGGACACTGCACATGTGTCTGTTGAGAGCCTGGCAGCAGGCCATGTGCCAGCCTCTGAAAGGAGAGCCAGAGCTGAGCCTGGAGGCCTAGGGACTGGACCATGCTGAGTGGAGTCCCAGCACCATTGGTGTGACCACTGACACAGCTAGTGACTGCTGACTTTGGTTCCTGCTTGGGGTTGGAGGGCACGGCCTGTCTAAGACATGGGTAGGGGAGGTCTCTGACACAGTGCTCTTATCTCATCCAGAAGCAGAGTTCCTTGGGTGTCATAAATGAACAGGAATACTTTATAGTCCACCCTGCAGCTCAGCATGGTGGCCCATGCCTGTAATCCCAGGGGCTCATGAGAATGAGGTAGGAGGATCGAGAGTTCCAAGTCAGCCTCAGAACAGCGAGTCACTGAGCAACTCAGTGAGACCCTGTCTCTAAATAAAATACAAAATAGGGCTGAGGATGTGGCTCAGAGGTCAAGCGCCCAGAGTTCAATCCCTGGTACCAAACAAACAAAAAAACAAACAAAAAAACCCAAGTTTACCCTGCAAGTTGTGTAGGAGGAACGGAGGCCCAGAAGAACTGAGTGGCACACACCCCAGCGGGGGCTTAGCATGTTGTGGTCCAGAGCATGGAAGCAGTCACTGGCCAGCCACCACCTCGGCCATGTGTGGCTACTGCTCATACATGTTTCCAGCTGGTCCTCCTTTCTCAGGGTTGGTGAGCAGGATGTGCCCAGGGTTCAGGTATGCCCATATGGCACCTGACCCGTGCTGTGGGTGGCAGGAGTGTTAGTGACTGTCTTCTCATGGGTGCATGCACTGCACACCCCAAGTGTGTGAGGAAGCTCCTCTTCATCCAGCTCCTGATCTACCACTTGCCTCCTCAGGCCTTGCCCATCCCCACAGAGGGACCTGCTGTAGGTGCTCTGGGGGAGAGGCAGGGTGTTCTTGTGGGTGCTTGTGCACCCCCCAGAAGTTGTCCCAGGATGAGTTTTGAGCTCTTGAACTGGCAGGACCCAGGCCTGCAACTGGCGTGCTGAGGACCAAGGGGAGCCCATGGAGTTTCCTGGAGCAGCTGACTCAGGACCCAGTAGGAGCTCTTGTGTCTGAGTCTGAGCAAGAAAGGGCCCCAGTCAGGTTCTGGTCCCTCTGGGCCTCACTCACCCCTCATCACTGCAGTGTAAGTTTGTTTCTGTCTTCAGCCTTGTTCCATCAGAACTCAAGGTCGGGCTTGTGTGTATGAGTGCTCAGTGGATGGGGAACACACTCAGAGAAACAGTGAAGGGGGTCCAGGGTTGGGGGAGGCTCATGTAAGAGCCCCCAGTTTGTGCCTGGTAAGGACTTGCTGTCTGCTACCCAGCTGGTGCCTTCTTGTGCCTCAAGGGCAGAAAGGACAAGGCCTCTATCCTACAAAGGGATGAGGCCTCTTTTACAGAGTCACTGATCTGTTCATGAGGGTCCTGCCCCCATCCTAAATACCACCCAAAGAACCTGTCCTAATACCATGGCATCAGGGTTCAGGGCTTGGGGCTCAGCGTATGAATTTGGAGGGACACCAGCAGATCATAGCAGTGATCAAGCTGGTGATCAGAATTCACCCAAGTGAATGAATGATTGGTGGGTGGGTGGGTCGATGGATGGATGGGTAGGTGGGAAAGATGGGTGGACTGGTAGGTAGATTTAAATGGACTGGCCTGTGGACAGATTGGTAGATGGCAGGGTGGGTAAACTGGGTGGGTGGACTTGTGGGTAGATGGTGAGTGGGTAAGGTGGGTGGGTGGATGAATGGATGGGTGGGTGAAGAGATGGTGGGTGGGTGGGTACATGATGGCCCACTCCAAGCTCTCCTCCATCTGGTCTTGTTTCAGAAAGTGCTTGTTAGGAACTCTGTGGGCTTCCCCCTTGCTAGTCAGGAATGGGTTTCTGTCACTTCTCTTTGGCCTCCCTTGACACCTCCTAGTGGCTGGCTGGTGACTCTGGGAGGCAAGCCAGGCTATGTGCCTGCCTTTCAGATGAGAGAACTGTGACTGGGAGAGAAGTGGCTGGTCGACTGCCTGCACACCAGCCCACCATCCATACCGGTCCAGCCCAATGCTCCCCTGTCCCTGGTGTCCCTCCGTGTTGCATTCTCCCTCAGGGGATGCTTGCTTCCCGGTGTCTTTCAGGGTCACTGGGAGCAAAAAGACCACCAAGAGGACCAAATCCATCAATGGCTCCCTGTACATCTTCAGGGGCCAAATCAACACTGAGATCATGGAGGTGAAGAATGTGGAAGATGGCACAGGTAGGCCAGGCCAGCCCCCACTGTGCTCCCTGCCATTCTTAAGCATTTGCCTTTCCTGCAGCACATGACCTACCTCCATAAAGGTGTCTGGAGCATGGGTACTTAAGGGAGCACCCACGCTCACGGTCCCCAAGAGAAGGCAGCGCCTCCCATCCTCCCCTGCATGATGCCCACCTGCCCAGGAGGAACTGCTGTCTTAATTTTGTGATGATCACTTCCTTGCTGTTATCCACCACATATCCTTTACTGAACATTTTTTTTGGATTAAATGTTTTTAATTGTCAGAGCTAAATTTCAGAATATGCTTTGCAAAAGGTAAAATTTAGAAAATCTGAAAATAATTTTCAGTTATATTTACTGATCTTCCCTTCCACCACTTGTTTTTACTGTCTTCATTGTGTCATTACAGGAATATCCCCACAACCAGAAACAGGCAAGAAACATTTTTGTGTATGATCTGGCTATCTAATCCTGAAGCTCTATTGTGCTTACTGTTGTTTTCAGGTATTAACAGCCCCTTCTGGCCATCAGAAGAGTCAGAAATAGAAGTATAAATAAGCATATTTACAGGTCCAAGGATTTTTTCATAGAGTAAGTATTTGTTGAGTTACTCCCAAATACCAGGTGCATTTCTATACACTTGGGAGGCAATGATGAACAAGACAGGTTTACATGAAGGCTAAAACTCAAAAAAATGTTGACAGAGGGGGACCACAACCACATGTATATGCATATGTGGAACAAAATAGACCATCTCCTATTTTTTCAAAATACTCTCTCCTACCAGTTTGCCATTTTTTTTGGTTTGCTTTTTTGTATTGTAAACAAATGGGATACATGATGTTTCTCTGTGTGTACATGGAGTAAATCTATACCATTTGTGTAATCTTAAATTTACATAGGGTAATGTTTGATTCATTCTGTTATTTTTTCCCTCCCCCCCACCCCTCCCATCCCTCTTTTCCCTCTTTACAGTCCTTCCTTCCTCCATTCTTGCCCCTCCCTAACCCTAACTCTAAACCTAACAATAACCCCTCTCACCACCCTTATGTGTCATCATCCACTTATCAGCGAGATCATTCATCCTTTGGTTTTTTGAGATTGGCTTATCTCACTTAGCAAGATATTCTCCAATTTCATCCATTTGCCTGAAAATGACATAATTTTATCATTCTTTATGGCTAAGTAATATTCCATTGTATATATATACCACAGTTTCTTTATCCATTCATCAATTGAAGGACATCTAGGTTGGTTCCACAATCTGGTATTGTGAATTGAGCAGCTATGAACATTGATATGCCTGTATCTCTGTAGTATGCTGATTTTAAGTCCTTTGGGTATAGGCCAAGGAGTGGGATAGCTGGGTCAGATGGTGGTTCCATTCCAAGTTTTCTAAGGAATCTCCACACTGCTTTCCAGAGTGGCTGCACCAATTTGCAGCCCCACCAGCAATGTATGAGTGTACCTTTCTCCCCACATCATCGCCAATATTTGTTGTTGCTTGTATTCTTGATAATCGTCATTCTAATCGGGGTGAGATGGAATCTTAGGGTGGTTTTGATTTCCATTTCTCATTACTAGAGATGTTGAATATTTTATTCATATATCTGTTGATTGCTTGTAGATATTCTGTGAAGTACCTGTTCATTTCCTTAGCCCATTTGTCGATTGGATTATTTGCATTCTTGGTGTAGAGTTTTTTGAGTTCTTTATAGATTCTGGAGATTAGTGCTCTATCTGAAGTATGGTTGGCAAAGATTTTCTCCCACTCTGTAGGCCCTTTCTTCACATTGCTGATACTTTCCTTTGCTGAGAGAAAGTTTTTTAGTTTGAATCTATCCCAGTTATTGATTCTTGCTTTTATGTCTTGTGCTATGGGAGTCCTGTTGAGGAAGCCTGGTCCTAAGCTGACATGTTGAAGATCTGGACCTACTTTTTATTCTATAATCTGCAGGGTCTCTGGTCTGATTCTGATGTCCTTAATCTATTTTGAGTTTAGTTTCATGAACGGTGAGAGACATGGGTTTAGTTTCATTCAGTTGCATATGGATTTCCAATTTTCCCAGCACCATTTGTTGAAGAGACTATCTTTTCTCCATTGCATATTTTTGGCACCTTTGTCTAATATGAGAAAATTATATTTATTA